>NC_053434.1:51481897-51792496 GCF_007990345.1 Gossypium hirsutum
TGTAATCTTTTAATAGCTCGAGCCATCTCCATTGTCATAAATTCAGATCTTTTTGAGTCATAATATACTTTAAAGTTTTGTGATCGGTAAAGATATGACACTTTTCACCGTACAAAATGATGTCGCCAAATTTTCTGTGACAGCCCTAAATTGACCCTAGTCGGGAAGTGGTTTCGGGACCACAAAACCGAGTTAAGAAAATAATTAAAAGTTATATTCTGTGTTTATGAAGTGAGTAAATGCATGTGTGAAAGTTTCATGCATTAATTTGATCATCTTTATGTGAATCTTTTTTTATATGGACTTATATGAAACTTTGTTGGAAAGTGAGAGGCTAATTTACAATGGTCTAATAGTACATGCATTGAAAGGAGTGGTTTTGCATGTCAATTTACCCAAGCTAAATATGGTGGCCGGCCATGTTATGTAGTAAATAATATTATAACTATTTTATGCTAATAGTTTATGTTACAAAATGAAATAATGAATAAGGTTAATAAAATACAAGTTAGTGGGAGGAAAAACCAAAGTTAGCCTATGTTTTCTCCTCCATTGCCGTAGCTAGAGAAAGAAGAGGAAGAAAAGCCTTTGGGGAAGAAAATTCGGCTAAGGTGGATACCTAAAGTAAGGTAAGTTCAATGTCATTCTTGGAAAAACTTATGCACCATTTGGATGATTAGTCTAACTTCTACCTATTTTATGGTTTGAAGATAGGTTTTGTATGAGTTAAGTTTCGGTTAAGGTGGATTGATTAATTGGGTTTTATAAGGAAATTATGCCATAGCCGAATGTGTCTTGAAGAAGATGTCATATGTGCTTATTATAAGTATATGTATGTTCGGCTAATGAGTTTGAATTGAAGTTTCGATAGGTTGTGGGTTGAGTGGCCGAGTGAACTATAGGCTTTGCAAGGATGGAATTTACTTATAAGTTGTGTGTGTATGGCTTTATTTGCTAATGACATTTAAGAGTTTAAATCTTGAATAATGTTATGCATAGGTTTCGGCCATGAATCCTTGTGTTATAACACTTGCTTAATAATGAAAGAACATGAGCTTAAAGCTTGAGTAACACTCGGCTTTAGTGTAAGTTAAAATTTGTTAGAAAATAATTTTCAAGTTAGTAGATTATGTGTTAAGAGAGGGATTTAGAATATATATATATATAGCTGAATGTGATATGTGTGAATTATATATTAAATCAAGGCTTGGTAAGCTAGCTATTAAGGTGAAATGCTAATGTTAGTATTTGATTTGGTAATAATCTGTTTGGGGACAGCAGCAGTAAGGTGATTTTGGAAAATCGCCATAAATTGTAGGAGTTGAATTAGAAGCTGAGTGAATTATGTCATTAAAGCTTGAAGAGTCTATTTTCTTACAAAGGAAACTATAAAAACAAAAGAGTTACCGATCTTGAGATATTTGAAGTATTGTGGGGCTGAGTCAAAATGACTGCTGGATTCCCTGTTCTGTTTTTAGAAAATCATTATAAATTGTACAAAAATGATTATAAGATGAAATTTATATGCTTAGACTCCTTAATGAGTCTAGTTTCAAATGAGATCAAATACAACACATTTGGAATTCTGTAAAGTGAGAAATTGGATTCGTAGTGAAGAGTGGTCAGAATAGTCAACTAGTGAAATAGGGGAAACTTTAAGAAAAATCTGGTATTGATTGGCCAAGCCTAAAATTCTGAAAATTTTATGGATGGAAGATATACGAGTCTATATTCAGGGAAAATTAAAGGCAAGTGATTTGGAGTTTAGTAGCTCCAGTTATAAGTAATTTAGTAACTACTGCTCAGGAAAACAGCTCGTAGTGAATATGTGATTTTGTTGTAAACATTAATGGAAGTTTGCCGATGAATTATTTATTGATTATTATAAAGCTACTATAAGCTATGTGTGTGAAAGTCGGATCAATATATATATTATTCTGAAAATAATACTTGAATAGTCGATTAATGACTATTTTAAATTTTGTTGAACTTAAGCTCAAGAGCAAAGGGGAACTAGATCCGATAAAGGGAAGGAAAAAGTAATTGAATAGCCGTTGAAGTCGTTCGACGACATTTGAGGTAAGTCTTCGAGTAATGACCCTACTTGAATTATATTGAAATGATTAGTCATATTATGACGGATAGTCGAATGTGCATAGAGACTATGTTATAAAGCCAATTGAAATTATGCTCTTTGTGTGTGGCTATTGAGCCGAAATTTGAAAGGTTTAATAAATGTTTTGTGTTTGAGCCTTAGTAACGAAGAAATGATATGGATGTGTTATGATTATTGATATATGTGTGCATGAGCATTGGGATATATCCGGGCTAAGACCCGAAGGCAATTATGCGAGTTGATATATCCGGGCTAAGACCCGAAGGCAATTATGCGAGTTGATATATCCGGGCTATGACCCGAAGGCAATTATGCGAGTTGATATATCCGGGCTATGACCCGAAGGCAATTATGCGAGTTGATATATCCGGGCTATGACCCGAAGGCAATTATGCGAGTTGATATATCCGGGCTATGACCCGAAGGCAATTATGCGAGATGATATATCCGGGCTAAGACCCGAAGGCAATTATGCGAGATGATATATCCGGGCTAAGACCCGAAGGCAATTATGCGAGATGATATGTCCGGGCTAAGACCCGAAGGCAATTATGCGAGTTGATATGTCCGGGCTAAGACCCGAAGGCAAATGTGTTTGCGGCTGCATTCGGTTAAATACCGAAGAAACTTGGGTTTGAATGTGAGCGTTTTGTGCTGTAACTAATTTAATAATTATGCTTGACCAACCCGAATGATAAGGTATGTTTGCATGTGCATTGGAAAGTCGGTTTGTTTTAAATGGTATTCGTGCGATCGGCTAACGAATTTTCGGCTTTTATAAAGGTTGATACCTTGTGTATCTATGTGGGTGAAGTGTGAAGTAAGTATGAGTATGAGAATGTGTGTTAATAAAGTGATTTAGTTAACTATGTGAATGTAATACTGTAGTCAAAGCCGATTTCATTACTTGAGACTTACTAAGCTTTAAATGCTTACCCGGTTGCTTTGGCTCTCTGTTTTATAGATTTTGTTCGTTAGCTATCGGATTCGGGATCAGCGAAGTCGAAGTCATCTACACTATCAAGCTCTTTTGGTATTCTTTTAGTTGAACTCTGGATATGGCATGTATAGGACTACCCCCTGTTGTTTAAGTTCTTTTGTGTTGTATGTGTGTAAAGCCATGCGAAAATGGCTTGTAAAAGTGGAGTATGGCATTAGACCATTTGTGTGTATGTATGTATATATATGATTTCATGATGTGACTATGGTTTGAAATGGAAGTGTTGGGCTAATGATCAGCCATTGGAATGGCTAAATATGATCACATGTGGACCTATGTAGGGCAAAATCCTAGTTGGTCCATGGTAACCACAAAATAGGTAAAGTTTATCTTGAAAACAGATTTTGACAGCAACAGTGGTGTGGAATTGAAAAATCACATAAATTCGTAGGAGTGGAATTAAATAGTGAATAAATTATGTAATCGAACCTTGATGAATCTACTTTTATATGGAAGTAACGAAGCAATTATAGGAACAGTACAGAAAGAGATATTCGGGTTCTTGTGGAACAGGGCCAGAACAGTTTCTGGATTCACTGTTCCGCCTTTGGAAATTCACTATAAATTGACCAGGGATAATTAGGGGTCATACCATATATGTATGGATTCCTCTCTGAGTCTAGTTTCCATAGAAACAAACGGCATTAGTATTGAAGCCCTGTGCAGAGAGATATCCCAGTCGTAATGGGAAAAGGTCAGTGTAGTCGACCCCTGTAACATGAGAGACTTTGACTAATAAACTGTACTAATGGGCCCGACCAAAAATTCTAGAAAAAAATATATAGGTGGGGACATGAGTCTAGTTTCAGGGAAAAATCACAAAACTGATTTTCGAGTTGTGAAACTCAAGATATGATTTTTGAAGCGACTAGTACTCAGACTGGACAGTGTCTGGAAAAATTTTTAAAAGTCTGTCAACACCTCGTATTCGACTCCGGTGACGGTCTCGGGTTTGGGGTGTTACAATTGATTGGTATCAGAGCTACGGTTTAGTCGATTCTAGGACTACCGTAATGTGTTGGGGTCTAGCTATACATGCCATTTTATGTGATTAATTGATAGTGTGGTGATTTCTGACATTTGCAAATGTGTTTATTTATAGTAATGGATCCCGATCCCAACCGAGCGGTAGCTGATGATCTCGAGAGTGTAGCGCCTGCTCCCGCACAAGGGACAGCGCCGGTGGACTCTCAACCTAATGCGAGTAACCCGAACGATGAAGCTAGACAAGCTTTCTATAACGTGATGAATGATTGGTTCAACCAATACATTCGAACTAATACGGCTGTTCCACAACCTCCATTCCCGACAAACACCACCCCCGCACCTACAATACCTCCGGTAACTGACCAAATAAGGTCAAATAAGCCCCCAGTTGACCGAATCCGAAAACATGGGGCTACTGAATTTAAAGCTACGGATAGCGACGATGCCGAGCAAGCTGAATTCTGGTTGGACAACACTATCCGGGTACTAGATGAGCTATCTTGTACACCCGATGAATGCCTAAAGTGTGCTATCTCCTTGCTACGTGATTCTGCCTACTATTGGTGGAGTACTCTGACTTCTGTTGTGCCCCGGGAGCAAGTAACTTGGGAGTTTTTCCAAACTGAGTTTCGGAAAAAGTATATCAGTCAGAGATTTGTTGATCAAAAACGGAAGGAATTTCTCGAGCTTAAGCAAGGTTCTATGTCAGTTACTGATTACGAGCGAAAATTTGTTAGACTTAGTAGATACGCTCGGGAATGTGTTTCGTCCGAGGCTGTTATGTGTAAACGCTTCGAAGATGGGCTGAATGAAGATATAAAAATGTTCGTTGGCATTCTTGAGATACGAGAGTTCGTAGTACTTGTCGAGCGAGCTTGTAAAGCCGAAGAGCTTAGAAAGGAAAAACAAAAAGTTGATGTGGGAACCGGGGAGTTTCGTAAAAGATTCTCGGGAAAGTCTCATCAACAGGCATCGAAGAAATTTCGAGATGATGTGGGCCGGTCTAAAAGCACTTCGGGCCTTTTTAGACGAGATCGTGATCGACCCCCTGTGGGTACACGAGGCACTTCAGTCGCCAGTGTTGGGAATGAACGTCGAGGCCGAACGGAATGTCGACATTGCGGTAAATGGCATTTGGGGAGTTGTAGATTCCATGACCGCTCCTGTTACAAGTGTGGATCAGTGGACCACTTCATTAAAGATTGCCCGAGGCTGTCTGAACAGAATGTAAATCAGAGTGGGAGACCGGGTGCTACCACTGCTCGAGGTAGATCATCTAGAAATATGGGCAATGCTAGTGGTGGTCAGAGAGGATCTAGAGATGCTACGACCGGATCCGAGGCTCGTGCACCTGCTAGAGCATATGCTATACGTGCCCGCGAGGATGCTTCATCGCCTGATGTTATTACCGGTACTTTTACTCTCTTTGATACTAACGTAATTGCTTTGATTGACCCCGGTTCTACTCATTCTTACATATGTGAAACCTTAGCATCCAGTAAGACTTTACCTATTGAGTCTACTGAGTTTGTAATTCGGGTGTCAAATCCCTTGGGTCGTTACGTGCTTGTCGACAAAGTGTGTAAGAAATGTCCCCTAGCAATTCGAGGTTCCTGTTTTCCAGCAGACTTGATGCTTTTGCCGTTTGATGAATTTGACGTTATCCTTGGGTTGGATTGGTTGACCGTGCATGATGCGGTTGTGAATTGCAAAAGCAAGACTATTGATTTGAGGTGTGCAAATAACGAAGTAATCCGAGTTGAGTCTACGGATTTGGATGGGTTGCCCGCTGTAATATCCTCAATGTTGACCCAAAAATATGTGAGAAAAGGGTGCGAAGCATACCTTGCGTATGTACTGGATGACCAAGAACTAGAAAAGAAACCTGAATTTGTGCCAGTGGTTTGTGAATACCCGGATGTTTTTCCTGAAGAATTGCCGGGTTTACCACCTGTTCGGGAGATAGAGTTTGGTATTGAGCTTGTACCTGGGACTACGCCGATTTCGATAGCTCCGTATCGTATGGCACCAACTGAGTTAAAAGAGTTGAAAGCTCAGCTGCAAGAATTGACGGATAGAGGTTTCGCTCGGCCAAGTTTCTCACCTTGGGGTGCACCCGTATTGTTCGTGAAAAAGAAGGACGGAACCATGAGGTTGTGCATTGACTATCGTCAACTGAATAAAGTGACGATAAAGAATAAATACCCACTACCGCGTATCGATGATTTGTTTGATCAACTAAAGGGGGCCTCAGTGTTCTCAAAAATAGATTTGAGATCGGGTTATTATCAGTTGCGGATTCGAGATTCAGACGTACCCAAAACTGCTTTCAGAACGAGGTACGGTCACTACGAATTCTTAGTGATGCCGTTTGGGCTCACTAATGCCCCGGCAGTATTTATGGATTTGATGAATCGGATCTTCAGACCATATTTGGATCGGTTCGTAGTTGTGTTCATTGATGACATCTTGGTCTATTCAAGAGATGAGACCGAACATGCTGAGCACCTGAGACTAGTGTTGCAAATTTTACGGGATAGGCAGTTATATGCTAAGTTCAGTAAGTGTGAGTTCTGGTTAAGAGAGGTTAGCTTCTTGGGTCATGTGGTATCCGCGTCGGGTATTCGAGTTGACCCGAACAAAATTTCAGCCATACTTGACTGGAAACCTCCGAGAAATGTTACTGAAGTTCGGAGCTTTTTGGGGCTCGCCGGTTATTACCGACGATTTGTGAAAGGTTTCTCGATGATAGCCACACCAATGACGAAGCTACTTCAAAAGGATGTTAAGTTCGAGTGGACGGAGAAATGTCAGAAAAGTTTCGACCAACTGAAAACTCATTTGACTGAAGCTCCAATTTTGGTGCAACCCGAATCGGGTAAAGAGTTTGTCATCTATAGTGACGCATCCCTACTTGGGTTGGGTTGCGTATTGATGCAAGAAGGTCGAGTCGTGGCCTATGCGTCGAGACAATTGAAGCCACACGAGAGGAATTATCCGACCCATGACCTCGAACTAGCTGCCATCGTATTTGCTTTAAAAATATGGCGACATTATCTGTTTGGTGAGAAGTGCCATGTATTTTCGGACCACAAAAGTCTCAAATATTTGATGACTCAACGAGACTTGAATCTGCGACAAAGACGTTGGCTTGAGTTGTTGAAAGATTACGAGCTTGTCATTGATTACCACCCGGGAAAGGCTAACGTGGTTGCGGACGCCTTAAGCCGGAAGTCATTGTTTGCTTTGCGAGCGATGAACGTGCATTTGTCTGTTCTACCAGACAATGTGTTAGTAGCTGAATTAAAAGCTAAACCATTATTGACTCACCAAATTCGTGAAGCTCAGAAAGTCGATGATGAATTGGTTGCAAAACGGGCTGAGTGTTTTCCGAACGAGGGATCAGAGTTTCAAATTGACGACGATAATTGTTTGAGGTTCAGAAATCGGTTGTGTGTTCCAAGGAATTCGGAACTCATTTCGACGATTCTGAACGAAGCCCATTGTAGCCGAATGTCAATTCACCCGGGGAGTACGAAAATGTACAACGATTTGAAACGTCAATTTTGGTGGCATGGTATGAAACGGGACATCTCCGACTTTGTTTCGAGATGTTTAATATGTCAACAAGTGAAAGCGGAACATCAAGTGCCTTCAGGATTACTCCAGCCGATCATGATACCCGAGTGGAAATGGGATCGAGTCACAATGGACTTTGTGTCCGGACTGCCCTTGTCAGCAAGTAAGAAGGATGCGATATGGGTTGTTGTCGATAGACTAACTAAGTCGGCTCACTTTATCCCCGTGCGTACGGATTTTTCATTAGATAAACTAGCTGAATTGTATGTTTCTCAGATTGTGAGATTACACGGGGTACCGATTTCTATTGTGTCGGATAGAGATCCGAGATTCACCTCGCGATTTTGGAAGAAATTGCAAGAAGCTTTGGGTACCAAGCTGCATTTTAGCACCGCTTTTCATCCACAAACAGATGGTCAATCCGAGCGGATAATTCAGATACTTGAGGATATGTTGAGATGTTGCATCCTCGAGTTCAGTAGTTCATGGGAACGGTATTTACCTTTGATTGAATTCGCTTACAACAATAGTTTTCAATCAAGTATTAAGATGGCACCTTACGAGGCTTTGTACGGTCGTAAATGCCGTACACCATTGTTTTGGACCGAGCTCGGTGAAAGCAAAATTTTCGGAGTTGATTTGATTAGAGATGCGGAACAGAAAGTAAAGGTAATCCGTGAAAGTCTGAAGATAGCCACGGATCGTCAGAAGTCGTACGCAGATTTGAAACGAAAAGACATCGAGTATCAGGTGGGAGACAAAGTGTTCCTTAAGGTTTCACCTTGGAAAAAGATACTCAGGTTCGGCCGTAAGGGCAAGTTGAGCCCAAGATTCATTGGGCCGTATGAAATATCCGAAAGAATTGGTCCAGTGGCATATAGATTGATTTTACCCCCTGAACTTGAAAGGATTCACAATGTTTTCCATGTTTCGATGCTTCGACGTTATAGATCCGATCCGTCACATGTGATTAATCCCTCGGAAGTTGAAATTCGATCTGACTTGAGTTATGAAGAAGAACCAATTCGCATCCTAGCTCGTGAAGTGAAAGAGTTGCGAAACAGAAGGGTTCCGTTAGTTAAGGTGTTATGGCTCAAACACGGGATCGAGGAAGCTACTTGGGAAACTGAGAGCTCGATGAAAGAACGATACCCAAACCTATTCACCGGTGAGCTTTTCGGGGACGAAAATTTCTTAAGTGGGGGAGAGTTGTGACAGCCCTAAATTGACCCTAGTCGGGAAGTGGTTTCGGGACCACAAAACCGAGTTAAGAAAATAATTAAAAGTTATATTCTGTGTTTATGAAGTGAGTAAATGCATGTGTGAAAGTTTCATGCATTAATTTGATCATCTTTATGTGAATCTTTTTTTATATGGACTTATATGAAACTTTGTTGGAAAGTGAGAGGCTAATTTACAATGGTCTAATAGTACATGCATTGAAAGGAGTGGTTTTGCATGTCAATTTACCCAAGCTAAATATGGTGGCCGGCCATGTTATGTAGTAAATAATATTATAACTATTTTATGCTAATAGTTTATGTTACAAAATGAAATAATGAATAAGGTTAATAAAATACAAGTTAGTGGGAGGAAAAACCAAAGTTAGCCTATGTTTTCTCCTCCATTGCCGTAGCTAGAGAAAGAAGAGGAAGAAAAGCCTTTGGGGAAGAAAATTCGGCTAAGGTGGATACCTAAAGTAAGGTAAGTTCAATGTCATTCTTGGAAAAACTTATGCACCATTTGGATGATTAGTCTAACTTCTACCTATTTTATGGTTTGAAGATAGGTTTTGTATGAGTTAAGTTTCGGTTAAGGTGGATTGATTAATTGGGTTTTATAAGGAAATTATGCCATAGCCGAATGTGTCTTGAAGAAGATGTCATATGTGCTTATTATAAGTATATGTATGTTCGGCTAATGAGTTTGAATTGAAGTTTCGATAGGTTGTGGGTTGAGTGGCCGAGTGAACTATAGGCTTTGCAAGGATGGAATTTACTTATAAGTTGTGTGTGTATGGCTTTATTTGCTAATGACATTTAAGAGTTTAAATCTTGAATAATGTTATGCATAGGTTTCGGCCATGAATCCTTGTGTTATAACACTTGCTTAATAATGAAAGAACATGAGCTTAAAGCTTGAGTAACACTCGGCTTTAGTGTAAGTTAAAATTTGTTAGAAAATAATTTTCAAGTTAGTAGATTATGTGTTAAGAGAGGGATTTAGAATATATATATATATAGCTGAATGTGATATGTGTGAATTATATATTAAATCAAGGCTTGGTAAGCTAGCTATTAAGGTGAAATGCTAATGTTAGTATTTGATTTGGTAATAATCTGTTTGGGGACAGCAGCAGTAAGGTGATTTTGGAAAATCGCCATAAATTGTAGGAGTTGAATTAGAAGCTGAGTGAATTATGTCATTAAAGCTTGAAGAGTCTATTTTCTTACAAAGGAAACTATAAAAACAAAAGAGTTACCGATCTTGAGATATTTGAAGTATTGTGGGGCTGAGTCAAAATGACTGCTGGATTCCCTGTTCTGTTTTTAGAAATCATTATAAATTGTACAAAAATGATTATAAGATGAAATTTATATGCTTAGACTCCTTAATGAGTCTAGTTTCAAATGAGATCAAATACAACACATTTGGAATTCTGTAAAGTGAGAAATTGGATTCGTAGTGAAGAGTGGTCAGAATAGTCAACTAGTGAAATAGGGGAAACTTTAAGAAAAATCTGGTATTGATTGGCCAAGCCTAAAATTCTGAAAATTTTATGGATGGAAGATATACGAGTCTATATTCAGGGAAAATTAAAGGCAAGTGATTTGGAGTTTAGTAGCTCCAGTTATAAGTAATTTAGTAACTACTGCTCAGGAAAACAGCTCGTAGTGAATATGTGATTTTGTTGTAAACATTAATGGAAGTTTGCCGATGAATTATTTATTGATTATTATAAAGCTACTATAAGCTATGTGTGTGAAAGTCGGATCAATATATATATTATTCTGAAAATAATACTTGAATAGTCGATTAATGACTATTTTAAATTTTGTTGAACTTAAGCTCAAGAGCAAAGGGGAACTAGATCCGATAAAGGGAAGGAAAAAGTAATTGAATAGCCGTTGAAGTCGTTCGACGACATTTGAGGTAAGTCTTCGAGTAATGACCCTACTTGAATTATATTGAAATGATTAGTCATATTATGACGGATAGTCGAATGTGCATAGAGACTATGTTATAAAGCCAATTGAAATTATGCTCTTTGTGTGTGGCTATTGAGCCGAAATTTGAAAGGTTTAATAAATGTTTTGTGTTTGAGCCTTAGTAACGAAGAAATGATATGGATGTGTTATGATTATTGATATATGTGTGCATGAGCATTGGGATATATCCGGGCTAAGACCCGAAGGCAATTATGCGAGTTGATATATCCGGGCTAAGACCCGAAGGCAATTATGCGAGTTGATATATCCGGGCTATGACCCGAAGGCAATTATGCGAGTTGATATATCCGGGCTATGACCCGAAGGCAATTATGCGAGTTGATATATCGGGCTATGACCGAAGGCAATTATGCGAGTTGATATATCCGGGCTATGACCCGAAGGCAATTATGCGAGATGATATATCCGGGCTAAGACCCGAAGGCAATTATGCGAGATGATATATCCGGGCTAAGACCCGAAGGCAATTATGCGAGATGATATGTCCGGGCTAAGACCCGAAGGCAATTATGCGAGTTGATATGTCCGGGCTAAGACCCGAAGGCAAATGTGTTTGCGGCTGCATTCGGTTAAATACCGAAGAAACTTGGGTTTGAATGTGAGCGTTTTGTGCTGTAACTAATTTAATAATTATGCTTGACCAACCCGAATGATAAGGTATGTTTGCATGTGCATTGGAAAGTCGGTTTGTTTTAAATGGTATTCGTGCGATCGGCTAACGAATTTTCGGCTTTTATAAAGGTTGATACCTTGTGTATCTATGTGGGTGAAGTGTGAAGTAAGTATGAGTATGAGAATGTGTGTTAATAAAGTGATTTAGTTAACTATGTGAATGTAATACTGTAGTCAAAGCCGATTTCATTACTTGAGACTTACTAAGCTTTAAATGCTTACCCGGTTGCTTTGGCTCTCTGTTTTATAGATTTTGTTCGTTAGCTATCGGATTCGGGATCAGCGAAGTCGAAGTCATCTACACTATCAAGCTCTTTTGGTATTCTTTTAGTTGAACTCTGGATATGGCATGTATAGGACTACCCCCTGTTGTTTAAGTTCTTTTGTGTTGTATGTGTGTAAAGCCATGCGAAAATGGCTTGTAAAAGTGGAGTATGGCATTAGACCATTTGTGTGTATGTATGTATATATATGATTTCATGATGTGACTATGGTTTGAAATGGAAGTGTTGGGCTAATGATCAGCCATTGGAATGGCTAAATATGATCACATGTGGACCTATGTAGGGCAAAATCCTAGTTGGTCCATGGTAACCACAAAATAGGTAAAGTTTATCTTGAAAACAGATTTTGACAGCAACAGTGGTGTGGAATTGAAAAATCACATAAATTCGTAGGAGTGGAATTAAATAGTGAATAAATTATGTAATCGAACCTTGATGAATCTACTTTTATATGGAAGTAACGAAGCAATTATAGGAACAGTACAGAAAGAGATATTCGGGTTCTTGTGGAACAGGGCCAGAACAGTTTCTGGATTCACTGTTCCGCCTTTGGAAATTCACTATAAATTGACCAGGGATAATTAGGGGTCATACCATATATGTATGGATTCCTCTCTGAGTCTAGTTTCCATAGAAACAAACGGCATTAGTATTGAAGCCCTGTGCAGAGAGATATCCCAGTCGTAATGGGAAAAGGTCAGTGTAGTCGACCCCTGTAACATGAGAGACTTTGACTAATAAACTGTACTAATGGGCCCGACCAAAAATTCTAGAAAAAAATATATAGGTGGGGACATGAGTCTAGTTTCAGGGAAAAATCACAAAACTGATTTTCGAGTTGTGAAACTCAAGATATGATTTTTGAAGCGACTAGTACTCAGACTGGACAGTGTCTGGAAAAATTTTTAAAAGTCTGTCAACACCTCGTATTCGACTCCGGTGACGGTCTCGGGTTTGGGGTGTTACAATTTCAATTTGAACACAACAGTAGCAAACTCTAAATCATGTTTTGGATAATTCTTTTCATGTGGCTTCAACTGTCTGGAGGCATAAGCTATAACGTTTCCTTCTTACATCAAAATGCAACCCAAACTATTCAACGATACATCGCTATAAATCACGAATTCTTTACCCCACTCAGGTTGAACCAACACTGGTGCCTCAGTTAACAATGCTTTCAACTGATCAAAACTTTGCGACATTTTTCTGACCACTCGAACTTCACATCTTTTTGTAGCAATCGGGTCATAGGTGTAGCAATCATCGAGAACCCTTTAACAAAATGTCAATAATAGCGAGCTAACCCTAGAAAACTTCTAAATTTGGATACATTTCTCGGTGGTTTCCAGTCAACAACTACAGAAATCTTACTCGGTTCAACTCGTATGACTTCAGCTGAAACAATATGTTTCAAAAATTTGACTTCTCGAAGCCAAAATTCACACTTGTTGAATTTAGCGAACAATTACTTATCTCTTAAAGTTAGTATCACAATTCTCAAATGCTTAGTGTGCTTAGACTCATCTCGAGAATAGATTAAAATGTCGTCAATTAATACAACAACGAATCCATCTAAATACGGTCTAAAAATCTGATTCATCAAATCCATAAAGACTACAGGAGAATTAGTCAATTCGAAAGGCATAAAAAGAAATTTATAATGTCCATACCTCGTTCTGAACGCAGTTTTTAGCATATCCGAATCATTTACTCACAATTGATAATAGTTTGATCTCAAATCAATCTTCGAAAACACTATTACCCCTTTTAACTAATCAAACAAGTCATCTATTCTCAGCAAAGGATATTTGTTCTTTACCGTAACTTTGTTGAGTTGGTGATAGTCAATACACATTCTCATTGATCTTCTTTCTTCTTTACGAACAATACTGGTACACCCCAGGGCGAAAAACTAGGTCGTGCAAAACCTCTATCTCTTAACTCTTGCAACTGAAATTTCAACTCTTTCAATTCTGTCGGAGCCATTCTTTATGGAGCTATAGGTATTGGTGAAGTTCTCGATACTAACTCAATAGTAAATTCAACATCTTTAATTAGTGGTAATCCAGGTAATTCTTCTAGAAACACATCCGAAAACTCTCATACTATCGATACTATTTCAATTTTCAATTTAGACACTTTTGTATCTCGCACATATGCAAGGTAAGCTTCACAACCTTTCCTCACACATTTATGAGTTGACATTGATGAAATCACAATTGGCAACCCATTCAACTCATCAGATTCAATTTGAAGGATTTCACTATTCTAACATTTCAATTCAATAGTCTTTTTTCAACAATTCATAATGGCATCATGTAGTGTTAACCAATCCATGCCCAGAATTACATCAAATTCATCAAAAGGTAGTAGCATCAAATCAGCCAGAAAACAGTAGCCCTTAGTCATTAAAAGACAGTTCTTGTAAACTTTATCAACTAACACATTCTTGTAAACTTTATCAAACTCGCCTAAATGGTTCAATACTTTAATCACAAATTCAGTAGACTCAACAAGAAAATTCTTAGTAAACACTAAATTCATACAGATATAGGAATGAGTTAATTTAGGATCAATCAATACAATCACATTAGTGTCGTAAAGAGAATATGTACCGGTAATAATATCTGGTAATGAAGCATCTTCTCAAGCGTGAATAGCGTAAGCTCTAGTAGGTGCTCTGGCCTTAGATCCCATAGCCGAATCTTTTTTCGTGCCTCTACTACTGGTCACATTTCCCGTATTTTTTAGTGGCCTCCCTCTAGTGGCTGTGTTACTCGGTTTTGTATTCTGAAACTTATCTTTTTCATCTAATTCAGGTTAATCCCGTATGAAATGATCTTGTACACAACATTTGAAACAAGCCCGATTATTCATTCTACATTCACCAGGATGTCGTCTTCTGCATCATTGACATTCAGGTCTATAATTTCTTACACTGCCAACACTCTATACCGATGTAGTTTGAGCTTTAGTACTTGAGTATTGTTTTCCACGAGCTCTATTCGAATACCCGATTGAAGCATTTGGATGAGTGAATGAATCTTTGGATTTCTTTGACAAAGATTAATATGGCTTACTCATCGGTCTTTTTCTCGAGTCTCTAGCCTCTAAAGCTACTTTTCTCTTTTCTTTGCTAAGCACCTCTGCTTTGCAAGCTCTATCAACCAAGACAACAAATTCTTTCAATTCTAGAATTCCAAGCAGAAGTTTAATATCCTCGTTCAACCTATCAACAAACCGTTTGCACATGATTTCTTTAGTAGAAACGTACTCTCGAGCATACTTACTCAATCTTACGAATTCTCTTTCGTACTCAGTCACCATCATTCAACCCTGTTTCAATTCTAAAAATTCTTTATGCTTTTGATCAAGAAATTGCTGACTTATATATTTCTTCTGGAACTCAGTCTAAAAGAATTCCTATGTCACTCTTTCTCTAGGTACCACTGATACCGTATTCCACCATTGATACGTTGTGTCCTTCAATAATAAAATGACACATTTTAAACACTTAACTAGCGTGCATGAAAGCTTATCGAATACAAGAATAGTGTTTTCAATCCAAAGTTCAGCTCTCTCAGGATCATCATCAACGGTAGCTCTAAACTCTTCAGCTCTATACTTTCAGATTTCATTTACTGGTGGCTTATTCAATCTTAGAAGTTCTACACCTTCAGGAGCTACGGGAACTGGTTGGGGATTAGGTGGGGGTAGAGGTTGTTGAGCAACTAGATTTGTCTAGAAACATTACGTGAACCATTCGTTTATCATTTGGAAAAAGGCTTCTTCAGCCTCTCCTCCGTGACTACTCGATACATTTCTAGATTCAGACGGCGCTGCCCCTTAAGTGGGAGCTGGCGTATTACTATCGACATCGTCATCTAAAGCTCGATCAGGATCCATTTACTATACGAAAACACATTTTAAAATGTCAGGAGTCATTACACTATCATAAGTTATATATGGCATGTATAGCTAGACTTTCACACATGCTATGTTGTCCAAGAATCGACTAAACCGTAGCTCTAATACCAATAAGTGTAACACCCCTCACCTGTATTCAACTTTGAAATAAGGTTACGAAGCATTACCAAACTTATAACACATTTTAAAATATACATTTCACATACAATTAATCAAATCATATACATTTCATTCAAAACCAATTATTTTTGTCCCTGATACAAGCCTACAAGGCCCTAAAAGATGCGTTGGGAGTGGTTCGGGACTAAATCGATAACTTTGGAAACTTTTTGAACACTTAGAAATTTTTCTCTCAAAAACAGGGGACACATGCCCATGTGGCCCGACCGTGTCTCTCATATAGCCAAAGACACGCCTGTGTCGCATGTCATGTGGACATTCGAAACGGAAGCACATGGCCATGTCCCAGCCCGTGTCTGACCCCGTGCAACTCTCTGACTTAGGTCACACAGCCAACACACACGCCCGTGTGGCTAGCCCATCAACCCTAAAAATGGCCACACACGCCTGTATGTCAGGCCGTATGCTAGGCCGTGCCAAACCTGTAGGTTATACTAACTTATGCCACACGGCCAAGTCACACGCCCGTGTGTGAGGCCGTGTGGAGCATATTGACTTGGTTTCTATTTCAACACCATGGGACACACGGCCCTGTAACATAACTGTGTGTCATACACGATAGAGACACACGCTTGTGTCTCTGCCCAAGTGGACAAAGATAGGCTATTTACCAAGCCAATTAGCCACCCAAACTTGTGTACACTTACACCAAATTTAAAGGCACCAAAACAATACATAAATAGACAATCAATCAACCTCTCTTAAGCACATTTCATACCATTTCCAACACCAACCATTATAAAAATATATCAATACCACAATGTATCATCCAATTCATGCCAAACCTCACTTATACAATTCAACTATGTAAATATTTCTAATCATGCATCATTATGCTCAATTTCACAAGCATATATCCTCTCTAATTTCTATCATTTGACAACCACAATATCTACTATCAACAAGAATCACAAAACAACCTCAAATTTATAACATAAGCCATATTCTTACATTTATATACATAATCAAACCAACCAAATTAAGCCAAATCTCATGCCTATAGACACAAACCAAAATATAAACAATTACAAGCCAATTCAAATGGCCAAAATCATTATCAACTCATAACCAAAATGACCATACTCCTAAACATTCATATAACCAAAACATAAGCTCAAAAAGTACCAAATTGTTAATTGGATAGTGTGACGAAATCTCTGATGATCCCTGAATCCGACTAGCTTTGAAATCACTAAAAAATAAGGAAAATAAACAAAGTAAGCTGTATAGCTTAGTAAGCTCGTATGAAATAAACTCAATCTTAACATGAATATACAAATCTTAAATTTGAACATATCAACATGTAGTTCATTTAACTAACAAACCTTTCACATTTTCAATCATAATCTTATATATGAACTTCACAACTTCTTCGATTTAAGCTTATACGGTTCATGTACATACCTGTACCATCTCGTATCAATCTCATACGCAACAACATATTTCATTTACTCGTTAAACCATTCGGAATACTATTGGATACATAGGAAACTCGCACCCGAAGTGCCACAAATATAGCCAAAGCTATCTCAATCTCATATATATTGCTTACACTAGAGCGATCAACGAGCCTACTTACACAAGCTGTCAGTCAAGACGTAGCTACACGGTGCTGCTCACACAAGCTGTCAAGTATCCGCAACACATGCCGATATACTCAGCCATCGGTAGGACATACAGGACCAGCACCCGGACCACATAATCACAATAATCCCCTAATGACATGTAACGCCCCGTACCCGAGACCGTCGCGGGAGTCGAACACAAGGTGTTAACAGACTTAATTCATTACTTAAACAGCTCAAACAATTTATTTTTAAAATTTCCAGTTAAACTAGCAATCTGCATCACAGTCGCTTAAAAATTCATATCTCGAGTTACGAAACTTGAAATCCAATTCTGTCAATTTTCCCTGAAAATAGACTCATTTATCTATTTAATAATTTTTTATAGAATTTTTGGTCGAGCCAATTAGTACATTTTATTAGTTAAAGTCTCCCCTGTTTCAGGGTTCGACTTTTCTGACCTCTGTGTATTACAAATCAGATATCTCTCTGTACAGAATTTCAATGACTATGAAGTTTGTTTCTCTTAAAACTAGACTCAATAAGGAATCTGTACATATAAATAATAACTTCTAATTATATTTTAACAATTTATGATAAATTTTCAAAGTCAGAATAGGGGATCCAGAAATCACTCTGGCCCTGTTTCACAAAAATTCAAATATCTCATAAAATATAATTGATATACCTGTTTTGTTCAATCCATATGAAAATAGACTCATTAAGCTTCAATTTCATAACATAATAATCATTTAATTCCATTTCTACTATTTTTAGTGAATTTTCAAATTTACATCACTGCTGCTGTTAGAATCTATTTTATGGTAAATTTTACCTATTTCATGGTTTCCATGGATTAGCTAGCAATTTGACATACATAACACCAGATATGATCATGATTAGCCATTGGAATGGCTAATCATTACCAAGCATTTCCATTACACTCAATAACCATATCATAAGACCATATATACAAAATGGTTATAATGCTATACATGCCATACTCAAAATATACAAGCCATTATGCCAAGATGGTATACAGATAGTGTGAGCGAACCTTCGACCGTTCCAGATTTCCGAGCTGGCTTGTCAAAACTACAAGGAATGAAAAGGATGGAGTAAGCATAAATGCTTAGTAAGTTCACATGCAAATAGCAAGTAACATAACCATATAAGCAAACATAAAACATCATTTGCGTAATCATCACCAAGACATTCATATCATATTTTCATTTATCATCTTACCATATTATTGTTATATCGATTTTTCAACCCGAGGGTTAAGTACATACCTGTTCAAAGTATCCATTTCACAACACTCACCAATACGTCCCTTTTATCTCTTGTATTCCTCCATTTGAGTAGAACTTTACCCGTTGAACACATCGGAATATAATTCGGATACATGGAAAGTTTTCACATAAGTGCCACATATGTAGCCAATCTACCATGTAACCCGCCCATAAGCGAACTCGGACTCAACTCAATGAGTTCAGACATTCGCATCCATAAGTGAACTTGGACTCAACTCAACGAGCTCGGATGCCTAGTTACATCTCTCGAACTCGGACTCAACTCAACGACTTCGGACATTCGCATCTATAAGTGAACTCGGACTCAACTCAACGAGTTCGGATGCCCAAATATCCTAGTGACATGTCACTTGTATCCTAATCCATTCCTAAGGTTCAGCAGGACCTTTTTCCCAATCATGTGTCTCAACCATCTTCTATGGAATGCCGATACCGATACTCGGTAGTATTTCACATTTTCCAAGTATATCACACAATTTGACATATTATCAAACAATTATCACGAATATAATATTTCATAATAATTATCATATCATTTAAATAACATAAAAACATTTAAAATAATAACTATGTTACCAATATTTACATATGAACTTACCTCGTATGCGAAAATGGCTACTTTTACCATTTCATCCACAACTTGGTATTTTTCCATTTTAGCCCGAATTTCAGTTTTCCTTGCTCTGTCATTTAAAATATAGTCTAATTAGGACTCACATTATTCAAATTGACCCAAAATCATATTTTGGCAAAATTACAATTTTGCCCCTAAACTTTTGCATATTTACACTTTTTCCCCAAAGCTCGTAATTAAACTTCAGCCTATTTTCTTATGTTTTATGACATGCTGATCATTTTCCCTTTTATGGAAACGTCAAATTCTCACTCTAACATGTACTTATGACTATTAGGTATTTTTACCGATTAAGCCCTTTTGCTCGTTTTCACTTAAAATCGAGTAGCACAAGTTGTCTAACATAATTTAAAACCTCATATTCTATCATAAAACACCAAAATACACAAATTTCACCTATGGGTATTTTTCCAAATATAAAACCTAGGTTAAATTATTGCTAGAATAAGCTAAATCAAGTTACCGAGACTCTAAAAATGTAAAAATCATTAAAAACGAGGCTAGAACGGACTTACAATCGAGCTTGGAAGCTTGAAAAACCCTAGCCATGGTTTCTCCTTGTTATATTCGGCCATGGGGTTGAAGATGAGCAAAATTGGCTTTTAATTTTGTATTTTAATTCATTTTACCCCTAAATGACCAAAATGCCCTTACTACTAAACTTTCCAAAAAATCCATCCATGTCCAATTTTTGTCCATAGACTTATAAATTGGTAAAATTGCTCTTTAAGACCTCCTAATTAATATTTCAAAACAATTTCATACTAGAAACTTCTAGAATGCAAGTTTTGCAAATTATTCGATTTAGTCCCTAATTTCAATTTAAGCACTTTATGCATAAAATTTCTTCACGAAATTTTCACACAATCATGAAATCATATCATAGACCTTAAAATAATCATAAAATAATTATTTCTATCTCGGAGTTTGTGGTCACGAAACCACTATTCTGATTAGGCCCAAAATCAGGATATTACAACTCTCCCCCCTTTAGGGATTTTCGTCCCCGAAAATCTTACCAGAAAAGTGGTCTTCACTTAGATTCCTCAATTTCATATTCGGTGCTGAAGAACTTTCACTCAGGCGGTGCCTCCAATATATCTCATTAATTTCTCATATATTCTGAAAGTTTACGAACTCATCTCTTAATTGTTCTTAAATTTTCAACCCTTCTCCGTTTCCCTTGTCATCTTGACATAAAACCAGATCTCAATTTGGTTAATGGAGACTAGAATTCCAAGAAATTCAACAATCAAAAAGACCTGAAATTCCATGAATCTGATGAGTAGGAATTCATTCAATACCGATATGATTTATAGATCTCGTCAAACATTTAACAATAGGATACATCACATTTTCCTCTTCCCGCCATGGAAATAATTCTGATATGGCCTCAAGAATAATCCTTCTCAT
This sequence comes from Gossypium hirsutum, assembly GCF_007990345.1. NCBI lineage: Eukaryota > Viridiplantae > Streptophyta > Magnoliopsida > Malvales > Malvaceae > Gossypium > Gossypium hirsutum. The sequence goes on from NC_053434.1 coordinate 51,502,798, forward strand.
TTCCATCCCAATATCAACACTGGTAAGGATAATTTTGATAGATCTCAATGCTCGGCTTTAACCTCTTTAACAACTCAGATTTTATGTAACATCGAATGCTCTAAACTAACACATTACCTTACTGTCTTGAAACACATCACAATTCATACAACAGTACATTACTGAAAGTCAGGAAGTCTTTGCTCAATGTAGACTAGTCTAGTTAAGACGCTTCGGTTACCGATATTCTCATCTATCCGAACTCTATCAACATGTAATAAACTTTTCAGCTTTCACAAGACGAAAACCTTATCATTCGTAGTGACTTTAACTAATATCCAACTCTTTCTAATAAATATACACTTCTCGTTCAGACTATTTACTCTTTTATCTGTACAAAATGAAATTCTATTATCAGTCTTGAGAAAAATAATCCTGACATAATTGTCACATGAAATCTTTCAAATAAATAATTCACCATACCGACTGAAACTCGCGTTTTTATCACTTATGCCTTTACTGATGTCAAATCCTTACACAGAAAGTAGAAAAATCCCAATATTAAAATCACCACATTACCAAGATCAAATTAGAAGTATAGTCATATTTGACATGATTATCACGAGTTGAAGAACGTACTTCGAACATGAGTCTTAATTGACAAATTATGGAACAAAGATAACAAGAAAATCGAATAAAGAAATCCAAGATAGAGAAACCCAGAATAAAGAAATCCAGAATAAAGAGATCCAGGATAAAGAAACCCAAGATATGATACTATGCCAGAGAATCGAAAACCGAACTCATAGAGAAAATACAGAATACCCCGATAATTCTTCAAAGAAAGAAAGTCCAAAAGAAAACATCATTTAATCCCACTGGAATCAAATATAACAAGAACAATATATCTTTCCATACATATATATCAGATGAAGCATCAAGTAAAAGAAACAGAAACATAATATCTTACGTATTCTCTCATCAATTCTTATCAGACGAAATGAAATAGAATACCCGATGAAATAGAGCAATATAAATTATAAACCAGTCAGACTACCAATGCTTTCATCCAACACCAGAATTAGAAGACATTCCCATATAACAAGAATTTCTTCAGAAGATCAATAGCCACAGAAATATTTCTGAGAACGGGTAAACACATAGAACATCTCAAAACAGACTGCTAAATCTGTCCAGTCATAACTATCACACTCAGATAGTTCACATTTCAAATATCATTTCCCCAACTAGTTCTGCCATCACAAATTTCATATTAAACCATTCATTAAAGAAGGCCAGTTCTGAATAAATTTTGATTTACACTTTTCTCGACCTTGCACCTGAGTAATTCGATTTACCAAAGAGAATTCCTTCTCTAACTGGGACAATGCATAATTCCAATAATCTTTATATCAATCCGATACTTTACTGGCTCTGACTTTACTTATCAGCTCATTTTCAATCTCTGATCATACTTATAATTATTCTATCACAGAACTCTTTGGGTTCTCAACCGGAAACTTATTCAATACAAATCTCATGAAATTCCATTATAAGTACCACTTCGGTAAGGGGGAGGGGTTGTAGGACCTCTGACTCGACTTTCTTATACAACACATATGACACAACTTCCATCATCATAGCAACATCATCAAAATCATGTCATTCATTCAGGAAATACAACATTCATGTTGGCTTAGAACAATTTTCCTATTGTCCCATTTAGACAATATACTTATGCATACATTCTATGTTTTCTAGATAGCTGTACTTATCCATTCATCTAATTAAATTAATTCATGCTCATGACATCATATAAGGCCAAACAAACATAGATATTTGTATCACAATCACAACTTTCATTTCGTGCATCATCATGTACATATCATTACAATCATATAATTCAGTCCAACAATTTAACATAGATAAGTTCATTTCATTATAATCCTTTATCTCATAAAAATTGTATATCATTAACATTCATCAGCATTCGACGTCCAATCAAGACAAGGACATTTTCATTCGTATCATGATATTATGACCTTTATTCATACCTCTACTACTTTCTATTTATTCCGTTCATCTTATCAAGTAAGCCACATACACTACATCGTATGAGCATTAAGCAAATATGGATATTTATCACAACATGAACTTTCATCTCACATATTATCACATATGTATCATAAACTTTTATTCATACTTTTCTGAACCGAGACTTATCATAATCATAACTTTACTCAAATACCTTCGCATAACATTGAACATGGTCAGGGCAGCTCGGTTGGAGAGTACCCTGTCTAAATAAGACGGTACTTATACGCGTCGGAAGACATCACACTATCACAGATCAGTGGCATGTATAGCTAAACTTTTACACATGCTAAGTTAGTCCGAGAACCGACTAAACCTATTATGATACCACCAAATGTAACGCCCCGTACCCGAGACCGTCGCCGGAGTCGAACACGAGGTGTTAACAGACTTAATTCATTACTTAAACAGCTCAAACAATTTATTTTTAAAATTTCCAGTTAAACTAGCAATCTGCGTCATAGTCGCTTAAAAATTCATATATCGAGTTACGAAAATCAAAATCCAATTCTGTCAATTTTCCCTAAAAATAGACTCATTTATCTATTTACTAATTTTTTTATAGAATTTTTTGTTGAGCCAATTAGTACATTTTATTAGTTAAAGTCTCCCCTGTTTTAGGGTTTGACTGCTCTAACCTCTGTGTATTACGAATCAGATATCTCTCTATACAGAATTTCAATGACTATGAAGTTTGTTTCTCTTAAAACTAGACTCAATAAGGAATCTGTACATATAAAGAATGACTCCTAATTATATTTGAACAATTTATGATAAATTTTTAAATTCAGAACAGGGGATCCAGAAAATCACTCTGGCCCTGTTTCACAAAAATTCAAATATCTCATAAAATATAATTGATATACCTGTTTTGTTCAATCCATATGAAAATAGACTCATTAAGATTCAATTTCATAACATACTCATCATTTAATTCCATTTCTACTATTTTTAGTGATTTTTCAAATTTACATCACTGCTGCTGTTAGAATCTATTTTATGGTAAATTTTACCTATTTCATGGTTTCCATGGATTAGCTAGCAATTTGACATACATAACACCAGATATGATCATGATTAGCCATTCCAATGGCTAATCATTACCAAGCATTTCCATAACACTCAATAACCATATCATCAGACCATATATACAAAATGGTTATAATGCTATACATGCCATACTCAAAATATACAAGCCATTATGCCAAGATGGTATACAGATAGTGTGAGCGAACCTCCGACCGTTCTAGATTTCCGAGCTGGCTTGTCAAAACTACAAGGAATGAAAAGGATGGAGTAAGCATAAATTCTTAGTAAGTTCACATGCAAATAGAAAGTAACATAACCATATAAGCAAACATAAAACATCATTTGCATAATCATCACTAAGACATTCATATCATATTTTCATTTATCATCTTACCATCTTATTGTTATATCGATTTTTCAACCCGAGGGTTAAGTACATACCTGTTCAAAGTATCCAATTCACAACACTCACCAATACGTCCCTTTTATCTCTTGTATTCCTCCATTTGAGTAGAACTTTACCCGTTGAACACATCGGAATATAATTCGGATACATGGAAAGTTTTCACATAAGTGCCACATATGTAGCCAATCTACCATGTAACCCGCCCATAAGCGAACTCGGACTCAACTCAATGAGTTCAGACATTCGCATCCATAAGTGAACTTGGACTCAACTCAACGAGCTCGGATGCCTAGTTACATCTCTCGAACTCGGACTCAACTCAACGACTTCGGACATTCGCATCTATAAGTGAACTCGGACTCAACTCAACGAGTTCGGATGCCCAAATATCCTAGTGACATGTCACTTGTATACTAATCCATTCCTAAGGTTCAACGGGACCTTTTTCCCAATCATGTGTCTCAACCATCTTCTACGGAATGCCGATACCGATACTCGGTAGTATTTCACATTTTCCAAGTATATCACACAATTTGACATATTATCAAACAATTATCACGAGTATAATATTTCATAATAATTATCATATCATTTAAATAACATAAAAACATTTAAAATAATAACTATGTTACCAACATTTACATATGAACTTACCTCGTATGCGAAAATGGCTACTTTTACCATTTCATCCACAACTTGGTATTTTTCCATTTTAGCCCGAATTTCAGTTTTCCTTGCTCTGTCATTTAAAATATAGTCTAATTAGGACTCACATTATTCAAATTGACCCAAAATCATATTTTGGCAAAATTACAGTTTTGCCCCTAAACTTTTGCATATTTACACTTTTTCCCCAAAGCTCGTAAATTAAACTTCAGCCTATTTTCTTATGTTTTATGACATGCTGATCATTTTTCCCTTCTATGGAAACATCAAATTCTCACTCTAACATGTACTTATGACTATTAGGTATTTTTACCGATTAAGCCCTTTTGCTCGTTTTCACTTAAAATCGAGTTGCACAAGTTGTCTAACATAATTTAAAACCTCATATTCTATCATAAAACACCAAAATACACAAATTTCACCTATGGGTATTTTTCCAAATATAAAACCTAGGGTAAATGATTGCTAGAATAAGCTAAATCAAGTTACCGGGACTCCAAAAATGTAAAAATCATTAAAAACGAGGCTAGAACGGACTTACAATCGAGCTTGGAAGCTTGAAAAACCCTAGCCATGGTTTCTCCTTGCTATATTCGACCATGGGGTTGAAGATGAGCAAAATTGGCTTTTAATTTTGTATTTTAATTCATTTTACCCCTAAATGACGAAAATACCCTTACTACTAAACTTTCCAAAAATTCCATCCATGTCCAATTTTTGTCCATAGATTTATAAATTGGTAAAATTTCTCTTTAAGACCTCCTAATTAATATTTCAAAACAATTTCATACTAGAAACTTCTAGAATGCAAGTTTTGCAAATTATTCGATTTAGTCCCTAATTTCAATTTAAGCACTTTATGCATAAAATTTCTTCACGAAAATTTCACACAATCATGAAATCATATCATAGAACTTAAAATAATCATAAAATAATTATTTCTATCTCGGATTTTATGGTCAAGAAACCACTATTCCGACTAGGCCCAAAATCAGGATATTACATGACATGTCACTAGTATCCAAATCTATTCCCAATATTCATTCGGGATTTCTAAGATCAAATCATCGTTGAATCATTTTTGAACATGTTCATAGTCTCGTATTAACAATTTATACAATATCAAAGCATTTAAAATATATTTAGATTGAAACTTATTACATACGAACTTACCTCGGACGTAAAAACGATTAAATTGATCGATTAGTCGAGAACTTTGTCTTTCGCTTGATCTAGATCCGAGTTTCACTTTTCTTGATCTATATAATACCAAATTTATATTATTTAATAATCTCTCTATTCAATTTAGTGCATGTCACACTTTAAAACACTTTTACACTTTTGCCCATAATGTTTCACATTTTTACAATTTAGTCCTTATTTCATAAAACACAAATTAATGCAATTGAACCACAACCCATGCTAGCCGCATTTCAATTAAGTCCCTAGCAGCCCATATTTTTCATTTATTTCACACTTTAACCACAAAGTTTTCAAATTTCACACAATCATTCAATCATGCTGTAAACATTAAAATAATAATAAAATAATTATTTCAACTTTAGATTTGTGGTACCAAAATCACTGTTCCAATTTGAACAAAAATGGGCTATTATAACTGCCGAAACCATTTTTAAATCGAGTTTTGGAAAATGGGAATCGACTTCAAGAAAAACGAAAACGGGAGTCGCCACTAATCTTTTTAGGTGTGATTGGATCACCTTATAAAATGTTTTGTTTTAAAACATTAATTTTGGTCTACGAAAATTGAGAAAATGGATTCGGGAGTTAGTTACGTACGAGGAAGGGTTAGCACCCTTGTAATGCCCAAAAATTGGTACCTAATTGATTATCAAGTGTCTTTAACGTTAGAAATTTAAAAATTTTAAGATGCAATCCTCTTTTAATATTTTTGATTTTGAAAATTAGGGTTCACTTGTATCAAATAAATCAAAATGTTACATCCAATAAGTTAGGACACAATATTTTTAAGATATCTGACACTAAGTTAGCCTTGTTGGAAATCCCTATCTCGAAACAATGAAACGCCATATCCAGTAAGTTAGGACACAATGCCTTTAAATTTCGAGACAGTTGCTTGCACTTAGAAAAACTTAAAAACTTAGAAGGGTGCTTGACTATTCGAACTCAACGAGAAAAGTTGCAACCCAATAAGTTAGGGCACTACTTTTCTCGAAATTTCCAAACACCAAGTATTGCCTTTATTTTTGAAAACTTTAAAGTCTCATTTTTAAAATCGATGCATGAAGGAGCATATTAACATAACATACGAGATAACATGTTATAATAATAGGTAAACAAAAGCACAATAGCATAAATATCATACATTAACTAACATATATATAAGAAATAAAACATGGCAAATTTTAAATGAGTAAAATATACATAAAACACAATATATATTTAAGAAGAATAGGTAAAAACACATAAACATGTAATTCAGCATATATTTAAACATATTAATAATAAAAAATGATGCATGATATACAATTTGACGTATAAATATATAAAACAAATGTGATAATATATATAAAAAAATAATGTAGTAACATATATCAAACAAACAACACCTAATAATATTATGAGACTAGCATTTAATGTATAAATGATATAATAATATATAAAAGATTTAATACAATAATTATAATTATAATATATAATATAAAAGTATATATGTAAGAAAAAAAATATATATATAATATATATAAATAATAACAATTTGCAAAAAATAATATATAATAAAGAATAATAATATAAATAATATATAATAAAATACTTATATAATATATAATATGAAAATAAGGTTAAAAAATAAAACAAATAACAATATAATATATAATAATAATAATAATAATAATAAATATATAGGGCTAGATTTGAAGTTCAATAAAATTATAGGGCAAATTTTAAAAAAATAAAGCTTAATTAAGGTCCTAATTAAAACACGCGTAAAACGAAAGGGACTCATTGGGCAAAATGCCCTATTCCCAAAAAACGGCAGCGTTTTAATTCTTTGTTTAAAAGGGTCGGGGATCAAATTGAAACCAAAATAAAAATAATGGAAAAAAATTAAAAATTACAATAAACTTAATTTAAAAGATGAAAAAGACGGAAGGACTAAAGGGATAAATATCCCATTTTCTTAAAACACGAGGACACTCTGGGTCGGATCGGGTCGGATCCTGGGCCCTATATAAGTTAAATTTTAATTTTAAATTTCATTTCTAGCACCCCGTTAAAAAAAACCAAAAAAGACTCTGAAACCCTCTCTCCAATCTTCTGGCCTGAGTTTTAACAACGACCGATGACCACCGCTCCACGCGCCCACGCGCCGCCGTGCACGGCGGTCGAAAGGCCAAAAATCCTTCCTTTCTTAGTCGAAACACAAGTAGTACTTCTCCTCTTTATTTTAAAAAGTATTTTTGTGTATTACAATTTAAAAAAAGTGAACTGTTTTCCCTTTTATTTTCAAATCTATTTTTTGATCGTCTGTTGTATTAAAAATACATGTATATATAAAAATAAAATAAAAAACAGAAGGAAATAATAGAGAAAAACAAAACCTTTGAATCTGCTGTGAGTTTTTATTTCTTCTATACTGTTTGTACATGTGTGTTTAAAACAAAAAAAAACTCCTCCCCTTTTACAATATTTAGACCCGGGCCTTATAGCCACTGTTAACCGATACAAATTTGGTATAAAAATATTTCCTATTTCTTGCCGTGTTTTGCTTCTTTCCTTTGCTGTTTTCTCTTTCTTTTTTTGTAGGTAATCACAAGATCTCTGGCGGAGATGAGGGGGACCTTCGTTTGGTGCTTGCGGCGCGAGGAGAGGGCTAGGGTTTCTAACCCTAGCCGAATGCTTCTAAATTTTGGGCCTCTAAGAGTTTGGGTCTGTAACGGATAGGGATGGTTTAGATTTTTTAGGTCGGGTTAAGTATTGGGTTAAGTTTGGCGGATGAATTTGTGTATTTGGGCTACGGGACTGCTTTGGGGTTTTGGGTAGTAACAGTGAGCCTGCTTGGTTTTAAGTATTTGGGCCAGTAGTGTTTAGATATTGGGCTTCGGATGTGAATGGGTACACGGGTAGCGATCGGATTAAATGTTTGGGCTCTGTTTTATTTTGTAAATGGACTCTTTATAAATTAATATTTATTTGCCCATTTATTTTCTTCTGTTTAAGCCCGGTCAAATTTGGGCTACTACAGCTACCCCTGTTTGCTCATTGCTGTGTGATGGGAATCGAGCAAAGATTTAGAAAGACCAAATTTGACTGGTCTTATCAAATCATGGTCTTCAATCTGCTTCTTGTAAACTTATGACTATCATGTTGATATCTTCCATATGCTCTCTGATGAACACAGAGACGCCAAATCTGCTTCTTCGATTTGTTCTTTGATAGTACAAAGATGCCAAATCATCTTAGATTTGCTTCAGTGTAAGCACGCGAAAACCAAATCAGCTATGTCTTCGATTTGCTCCTTGTATGCACAAGGATACCAAACCATCTTGGATCTTCTTCAGTCTAATCATCTGAAGGTTAGATCTGCTATGTGTCTGCCCTCTGTCGAATATGGAGATGCCAAACTTCGATTTGTTCTCTGACAATACAGAGATGCCAAATCATCTTAGATTTGCTTCATCGTAAGCATGTGAAAGCCAAATCAGCTATGATTTTGATTTGTTCCTTGTATACACAAGGATGCCAAATCATCTTGGATCTGCTTCAATATAAACATATGAAGGCCAGATCTACTATGTGTCTACTCCCCGTCCAATATGGAGACGCCAAACTTCAATTTGTTCTCTGACAATACAGAGATGCCAAATCATCTTAGATTTGCTTCATCATAAGCACGTGAAAGCCAAATCAGCTATGTCTTCGATTTGTTCCTTGTAAGCACAAGGATGCCAAACCATCTTAGATCTTACTTCAGCCAAATCTGCTATGCTGCGGCTTATTACCCTACTGCTTAAGGGATTAAGGCGCGTCGTCTTTGATAACCTGTAGAATGATTATGCCTGATAATTAGGATGCTATGATCGAAGTGAGTCGAATGTTCCTAATTAAACATGTTATGATGCAAAATGTTGTGAACATGACCCCTATCCTAGACGTAACCACTCATTCCTTCATTTGTCTTTTCTTTTCTCAAAGTATTATTCTTGCTCAGCCTGTAGGCCTGTACCCTTCCTCAAATGCTACGATCCACTGAGGATGTTTGTAAGATAATCTTTCCTTAGAATTGAATCGTTGGTTTTGTCCATTTTCCTTTTGGACTGGAAGAAAGAAATTCCTCGAGTTCCTTCATCCCTTACTTATGTGAATTTCTCGAACAATTGTCCCGTTTTAATTTCTTTATTATCTAGAAATTCCAGAGTAATGTGCAAAACTTCGTTTCTGAACATATTTAGTTCATCTATCATTATTTCAATGCAACATACTTAAAGAATAATGGAAGATAAATAAATCTCTAAGAATAATTGGATTTGAATGAATTATCAAAAAAAATACAAAAGAAATTAATCTGAAAGCCTATCTTTGAGAAGGAAAAAAATCTAAAGATAGCAAACAGGCCAAAAACTAGATGCCCCAGATATCGCCGCTTGAGCGCTTATACATCAACTTCATGAAGGCATATGTTTAGAAGATTCAAAGTACTCTGTCGATGCCCCAGTATGCAACGTTCTTCGTTCTTTGTTGAGCAAGATTACCGGATGTTTCAAAATTTGAGTCGCCCTTTCAGGTTTTCAACTCAAAACCCTTTTGGTCACAAGGCGCCCTTTGCGGGTTTTCACCTTAGCCTCTCCATTTTTCTCTTTTTTCTCTTTTTTTTATTTTCGAAACCTCAAAGTGCCCTTTGTGGGTTTTCACCTTGGATTCTCTTCTCCTTTAGACAAAGTATTTTTTAACTGAGTCTGAGTTTACTGGGTTGGGTAAAATTTTCCCATCCATTTCCGTTAAGATCAATGCACTGTCAGAGAAAGCTTTCTTCACGACATACGGCCCCTCCCAATTCGACATCCATTTCCCCTAAAGTCTTTTTGAATAGGAAGGATCTTTTTTAGTACAAGGTCTCCCTCGTGAAATTCTTTTGGTCGAACTTTCTTATCATAAGCTCGTATCATTCGCTTATGATACATATGCCCATGTCGAATGGCTCTTAGCCTCTTTTCCTCAATCAAATTCAACTGGTTATATCGGGATTGAACCTATTCAGCTTCATCTAACCTTATCTCCGTCAAAATTCGAAGAGAAGGTATTTCTACTTCAATAGGTAACATTGCTTCCATCCCATAAACTAACGAGAATGAGGTTTCCCCAGTAGAGGTTCTGACAAATGTTCGATAAGCCAGTAGTGCAAACGGTAACTTCTCATGCCAATCTCTATAGGTCTCAGTCATCTTCCCCACTATTTTCTTAGTGTTCTTGTTGGCGGCCTCCACTGCCCCATTCATTTTTGGATGATAGGGAGAAAAATTGTGATGCTTGATCTTGAACTGGTTGGAAACCTTTACTATCGTTTTATTGTTTAAGTTCAATGCATTGTCAGATATGATCTTCTCAGGCATTCCATACTGACAAATGATCTCCTTCTTCAAGAATCGACTCACTGCTGACTTAGTAACATTCGCATAAGAAGCGGCCTCTACCCATTTTGTAAAGTAGTCAATGACCACGAAGATAAACCAATGTCCATTCCAAGCTTTCGGTGATATTGGTCCAATGACATCCATGCCCCACATGGAGAAGGGCCATGGAAAAGTCATAACATACAAAGGCGAATGTGGTATATGAATTTTATTCCCATAAATCTGACACTTATGGCATTTCTTGGTATAGTTGATACAGTCCCCTTCCATAGTGGCCCAATAATAGCCAAACCTCATGATTTACCTTGCCATCGTGAACCCATTTGTATTGTAATACCCCTAGCCGTATTCATTGCCGGAATAGGGTACGAGGCATTATCGGAGTTTACGAATTAATATTTTTTTATATTCAATATAGCCCTTTTATAAATATCTAACCTTCCCTGTAATATTAAATCGAGACCAATCCACATCAACCAAATCAATTCAACATATTTTCATGATAGATTCATGCATTTATATAAGATAACGTCATCACATATCTATAACCAGGTTTGTTAACCATACTAATGGCTAACTTTACATTCATTTCACGTTAACATTTACTTTGTTAGCTTATACATGCCATTGATTTCCAAAATAAAGTTTCTTTATATACCGAAATCCTGAGGTTGACAGTGTGATGTGTCTCCGACCAAATCCGACCTCCGAGCTCTTAACACTATAAAACAGGGAAAAAGGAAACGGGGTAACCACTTTGTGCTTGGTAAGCTCATGTAACAAGAATTATACTTACCTAATATTTTCAATACAATACAATAAACATCCATATATTCATTCAATGCATTATTACCCTAATATGCACAAACTCAACATTCAAGTTAGTACAATAATTTCCATGTACCAATAATATATACTATGATTGATGAGCTCGTCAATACCATGATTTCCATTTCCTTGTTATTTTTCCATATTTATCCCATTGAATTTCTTGGAATTTTCGATGGATTTTCAAAGGTACACTTTTAGTGTACAATTCCGGGTCTGTCAATTCATATTCATGTGTGCACATTTCCATTTTAGAGAGCACACTCCCGCAAACCTCAACCTTGCAGCGGGATTACCAGTCCAGGCTAAATCCCCTGCAATATAAACTCATAGAGTATTGTCGGGATTGCCAGTCCAGGCTAAATCCCCTGCAACGACAATTACTCTAATGAGCTTGGATCTGAATTACCAGTCCAGGCTAAATTCAGACCCTAATTCGGATTACCCATCTGGGCTAAATCCATTTTACACATATTCTTTGGGAGGGCTATATCAGGATAGGATCACCCGTCCGGGCTAGATCCTTTTTACCGTTAATTCTTTTTCAGAAATCCATCGAATTTTCCTTTCATTCAAACGGGATTTCTTCCCATTTTATCAAATATATCAATGTTTCATAAATTTCCATATAATGAACATTCAAATCATATTCATATAAAAAACATGCATTTCAAGCATTTAAGAATATAATTCAAGTTACACGAACTTACCTTGATACTTGTTTGTAAACAGTAAAAATCTACTAATCCTGAACTTTTTCCTTTCCTCGATCTAGCTTTGTATTTGAATCTTCTGAATTTGGCGCAAAAATTATGAAATACCAGCTTAGAGAACCCTCCTATGGCGTTTTTAGCTGCTGGAATTGAAGAGAAATCTAGATATTTCCTATTTAGTCCTAGTTTTATTTAGTTAATTTTGTAATATTCCAATTTTACCCTTAATTTATCAATTTTTCTGCTGATTTCATACCCTTGCCGTCCAGCCCAAATAACTTTTGGGTCTAATTGCCTTTTAAATCCTTTCTCATTAGACTCTTAAGCTATTTAATCACTCTAGCAACTTTTACACCTATTACAATTTAGTCCTTTTCATTTAATTGACTACCCAAATATTAAAATTTCCTAACGAAATTTTAATACCACATTAATAACATTTCATAAATATTTATAAAATTATTTTCGACTCGATTTTACGAGATAGAGGTCTCGATACCTTATTTTACCCAATTTCTTCAATAATTTCTTTTTCTAACTAATCACTAAATCGATAAAATTTTCCTATCAATATTTTCATACGATTTTCCTATCATATAAATTTTCAAGCAAAAATATTGAAATAAATTTCTCTTTAAATCGGATCTATGGTTACGAAACAATTGTTCTAATAACCTTGAATTTAGGCCATTACATGCATGCGTCCCACATACACCTTCATGAACTTCTTCTAAAATTAGCTTAGCTTTCACAGCATCGACACAACTCAAAAGTACTTGGTCTTTCCTTCTCTTGTATAGGATATCCCCGTCTAAGACATAGTCGCAAGCTAACCTTCTCAAAGTTCGTTTGCCATTTTCATTGGCCTTTTCAGGGTATTTACAATCTCTCACATATCGTAATATATCCTGATACCAAGGGTTATCATCCTTTTCTTCCTTCTCAATGTTACAAGAATGAGTTGGAGCCTCGTAGACACTCATTTGAATTGGTCTCATCTCTTCCTCTTTATTCAACTTAATCATTGAGGCCAAGGTTGCTAAAGCATCTGCCATCTTATTTTCGTCTCGTAGGAGATAATTGAAGGTGATGTCATCGAACTCCTCAAGTAACCCCAGAACTATCTTTCGATAATTGATCAATTTAGGGTCCCTTGTCTACCATTCACCTCTAAGCTGATAAATTACCAACGTAGAATCTCTATATACTTCTAGGGTTTTTATACCTCGCTTTATAGCTGCTTGAAGTCCCATGATGCATGCTTCATACTCAGCCATATTATTTGTGCAATCAAATTCCAACTTGCACGTGAACGGGTAATGATCGCCATTCGGGGATACCAAGACTGCCCCAATTCCACTTCTGACTGCATTAGAAGCCCCATCAAAATTTATCTTCCAAGGAGAATCATCGGTCGTTGCTATACACATTAACTCCTCATTTGGAAAATCAAAGTTCAATGGCTCATAATCCTCTAGAGCCCTACTGGCCAAGAAGTCTGCTACTGCACTTCCTTTTATAGCCTTCTGACTTATGTAGACTATATCAAACTCTGAAAGCAAAATTTGCCATCTCGCCATTCTCCCATTTAGAGCCGTTGACTCCATCATGTATTTCAATGGATCAAGCTTTGAGATGAGCCAAGTGGTACTGTATAGCATGTACTGTCTTAATCTCCGAGTTGTCCAAATCAGCGCACAGTACAACTTTTCAATTGGTGGATATCTCATTTCACAGTTAGTGAATTTCTTACTGAGATAATAAATTGCCTTCTCCTTTTTCCCTGACTCGTCATATTGACCAAGCACACATCCCATAGAATTACTGAACATTGACAAGTACAGTATTAACGGTTTATCTGGGCTAGGTGGAGATAATACCGGAGCATTCAACAAATACTGCTTGACCTTTTCAAAAGCATTCTGGCACTCCTCATCCCAGGTATCTTGATTGTGCTTTCTGAGGAGGCAAAAGATAGGATCACATTTCTCAATTAGTTGTGAAATGAATCGAGCGATGTAATTCAACCTTCCTAAGAATCCTCAAACTTCTTTTTGAGTTTGTGGTGGAGGCAATTCTCGTATTGCTCTGACTTTGTCTGAATCAACTTTTATTCCCTTTTTACTGACTGCAAAACCCAATAGCTTTCCCGATCTAGCTCCAAAAGTACACTTTGCCGGATTGAGCCTCAACCGAAACTTTCTCAACCTCAAGAATAGTCTTCTCAAAACTTCAATATGCTCTTTCTCTATTCGGGACTTAGCAATCATGTCATCAACATATACTTCAATGTCCCTATGCATCATGTCATGAAACAAGTTCACCATGGCCCGCTGGTAGGTTGCCCCTGCATTCTTCAGTCCAAATGACATTACTTTGTAGCAAAAAGTGCCCCACAAGGTTATGAAGGTGGTTTTATCCATATCATCTGGATGCATCTTTATCTGATTGTACCCCCGAGAAACCATCCATAAAGGAAAACAACGAATGTCCTGCCGTGTTGTCTACCAAAGTGTCGATGTGCGGCAAAGGAAAGTTGTCTTTTGGGCTAGCTTTATTCAGATCTCTGTAATCAACACACATTTGTACCTTCCCGTCCTTCTTAGGGACCGGCACAATATTAGCTACCCATTCGGAGTACTTGACCTCTTGTAAGAATCCTGCATCGAACTACTTCTTAACCTCATCTTTTATTTTTAGAACAATGTCTGGCCGCATTCTCCGCAACTTCTGTTGGACTGGTTTGCAATCCTGTCTTATCGGAAGACAATGTACTACAATGTAGGTACTCAACGCGGGCATATCTTGATATAACCATGCGAAGATATCCTTGAACTCCCGAAGCAATTCAACCAGACTATGCCTTGTGTCCTCGGTAATCAGTGTTCCAATTTTTAACTTCTTCCCTTCCTCTAAGGCTACATTTTCTATTGCCTCTTTCTCATGCGGCATAATTTGTTTTCCCTCCTGTTTTACCATTCTTAACAGATCAGGAGACACATCACAATCTTGAACATCTTCAAAATCCTAAGATTCCTCTAAACACATGTCTTGCTCGCAAGAGAAATCAGGAGTTGTGGTATCAGTGCTCATATCATTGATATTTAGGGACCTGTGGGGGTATGAAAGAATATACAAAGAATGAATGAATCTAAGAATGATTGTTTATGTGCTATGAATGAAAGAATGAGAATTGCAAAAGTTTAACGAAATATTGATTGATAAAAAGAAACCATATTCGTCCAAATTGATAACAAAGTTATGTTTTATTAAAATAATAATAGATGATTATAAGCCTTTTTCACAAACGTAATCTTACTACTCCTAGGCCCTAGAGTAACAAGCATGTTTCGATAATTACTTTGAAAAATTCCTAAAGACTACAGGAAGGTCCTCCGCAGTCCAATTGTTTAGAGAGCTCATCGGTTCGTAAGGGCGAATGCCCTCGAGGCTTCCTTGCTCCAATCCCTCATTGTGTACAATATTAATCTGATGACTTTCTTCTACCAGTAACCCTCCTAATTTAAAGGATTTGGATATAGATGGGAATGTCATCGATTCCCACTCCACTTTTCCTCCGTTCAAACGCGTATTTCTTCTCGCTTGGCGCTTCTCAATCTCTTGCCTCCAGTGTTTATGATCTGGCTTGAAGCCCAAACCAAAGCGATCTTTCTTCTCAATCAATTTTGGGATTTGAACCCCTCTTGCAACTGTCTTCCTAGTCCCTTTCCTGGCAATGCTCTCTTCCCCATCATTATTTGCAGGGCCATCCTTGAGGCTCTAGACATTTTGGGTACCAGCACCTCACTTCCTTCCAGAATGAAGGTTTATAAAGAGCAGAAAGAACACTCAATAGCCTCTTCATTCACCTTGACATAAGGGGCCTTGCTAGTGACTGCTGCTATGATGTCCTCCTCCGCATTGATGGTTATTAACCATCCATCTGTTACTAACTTGAATTTTTGGTGCAATGAGGAGGGCACCGCTCCTGCCGAGTGTATCCATAGTCTCCCCAATAAACAATTATAGGAGGGCTTGATATCCATGACCAAGAAATCAACTTCATATGTATTTGGCCCAATTTCTAAAGGGATGTCAATTCGTCCCATCACTTTCCTTTCGGTTCCATCGAAGGCTCTTACCACATTGTGACATGTTTTCATATACGAACTGTCAATGGGTAATCTGTTCAATGTTGATAATGGAAGGACATTCAAAGCTGACCCGTTATCAATGAGTACACTTGGAAGTGTGTATCCCTTGCACCGAGTAGTGATGTGCAATGCCTTGGTTGACCCTATGCCCCCAGGTGGAATTTCATCATCATTGAAGTAGATGAAATTGTCAGCACTGATTTTATTCACCAACCGGTCCAACTTGTTAACGGATATGTCGTGGGTGACATATGTTTCGTTAAGTACCTTAAACAATGCATCCTAATGCACCTCAGAACTCAGAAGTAGGGCTAATACTGATATAAGCGCTGGCTGCCTACGCAACTGCTCGACCACACTATACTCGCTATGCTTAAGGAACTTTAGAAACTCCTTAGCCTCTTCCTCATTTACCGGCTCCTTGACAGGCAATTCAACCTCTTTCCTCTTCTCAATGTCAACATCCTTTGGTCTCGTGGGCTCCATTCTGATGCCCCCCTCATCATAACGCTTCCCACTTCGTGTATGGGAACCTTCATTTTGCACGCCCCTAGACGCACTGGCTATACTCTCCCCCTCAGGTACTGTTACACTGCAGTCATAGCTCCATGACACCCTCTTGTCATCCTTGTAAGGGAAAGGAGTGGGTTTTATGGATGACGACCTCAGGCCTGGTTTGCGCCCCTACTTCATTATTCCCCGGCAAGAAAATAATAATTCTTGGTCGGCTGGTTCCTTGTCGTTCATTTTCCAGCACACATATTTGTCTTTTGCAAGAACTACCTTAAAAAATCTATAACTCTTTGTTAAACATAAAGCCTTGCACTATGGCCTTGAACTCTTCATAATTTTGGATCATATGACCCACCTCTCCATGGAACTCACAATAGTTCCCCATTCTTTCTCTACCTTTTCCAGAGGTCAACACACCTCTCTTCACCATCTCCTCCCATATTACTTTCATGGGTGTCTTCACCTTAGCAACATCTTCCTTGATTCTTCCTTCCCTAGTTTCATCAATGAGAATCACTCCTTGATTACCATGATCTGGTAATGGATTTTCAGCATAAGGGGTACTGTTGAATTTCCCAACCCCCATCTTGATAAGCCTCTCCACGGCCTTCTTGAATCCGGTGCAGTTTTCAATCGAATGTCCCGGTATTCTTGTATGATATTCGCATTTAGCATTTGCATCATACCATTCGGGGTACGGTGGCTGTAGTGGTTTCAAGTGAAATGAAGCAATAGCAAGTGCATCGTATAAGCTTTGATAAAGCTCACAATACGTCACAGGGATAGGCGTGAATTGCATCCTTTCCGAATTCTGTCTTGTGTCCGATTCCTATCTTTGAGTACTTTGTTGCTCGACCACAGCTGCTTTGGGTTGACCAACTGTGATTGCCCTCGAGTTGAAACTATTCATGTTATTCACCTCATTGTCCTTTCTCCTTGGGGCCAATCTTTTAGCCATTTCCCCCTCAATTTTACCACCCCTTATGGCGTTCTCAATCATCTCTCTTGCCATAACTATATCCACGAAACTTTTCATGGTGCTTCCAATCATGTGAGTGATGAACGACGCTTTAAAAATGTTGATAAACAACATGGTGGTCTCCTTTTCTAACAGTGGTGGTTGTACTTGCATTGCCACTTCCCTCCATCGTTGTGCATATTACCTAAAACTTTTATTAAGCTTTTTCTCCATGTTTTGAAGCGTGATCCTATCCGGTGTCATATCAGTCACATGGCTGTACTGTTGCATGAAAGCTTGTGCAAGATCTCTCCATGAACCGATTCTTGCACGGCTCAATTGATTGTACCACCTAGTCACTGCTCCTACTAAGCTGTCTTGAAAACAATGGATCAATAGTTGATCATTGTTCACATACCCAGTCATTCTCCTACAAAACATTGTTATGTGTGCCTTTGGGCAAGTAGTCCAGTTGTACTTTTCAAACTCCGGCATCATAAATGTGACAGCCCTAATGTGACCCTAGTCGGAAAGTGGTTTCGGGACCATAAGACCGAGTCGTAAAATAATTAATTGCTATATTCTATGCTTATTATGTGTGAACATGAGTATGTGGAAGTTTCATTCCCTAATTTTATCAATTGCATGAGAAATTGTTAATAGGGATCGATTTGAGACATGGTGAAAATATGATAGTCCAATTTAAAATGGTCTATTAGTGCATGTACCAAAAAGAGTGGACTTGCATGTCAAATAGACCATTTTTGATTGTGAATGGCCGGCCAACATACGCATGCATTATTGTGTTCCCTTGTCTTCATTTTTTTATATTTGGTGGGAATTATGTATAATAAATTTATATTAGTAAGTGGTGATAAAAACAAAGTTCCATCATCTTTTCTATCATCTTGCCGAAACCATAAGGAAAAGAAAAGAAAAATGGAAGCTAGGACATTCGGCCAAGTGAGTTTATAGATTAAGGTATGATATCATGTGGTTCTTTTGGCATTTTTTTGTGAAGTTGAGTTGTTTTGATGCTCATAACATGACCCATGCGTTGATTTTTGAGTTGTGTTGCAAGAAACCTTTGGTTATGTTCTTATATGCCAAATTGATGATGTTTTGTAGTATGTGATTTGAAATGGTTATAGATGAATATGAACTAAGAAACATGTATTATTGAGTAAGTAGAAGATAGAATGGGGTTTAAATGGGAGGTTCATTTGATTTATTTTTGTCCTTGTATGAAAAGTGGTTCTTTGTTAAGGCCGAATGAGTCATGCTAGATTAGTTGAAAAGAATGTTCATGTTATGAGGTAATTTGAATAATTGATCGAAACATGGAAGGAAGGGCAAGATTTATAAATTATGTTTGAGGGTGAAAGGAATAATGAAAGTTGTATTAAGTTTAATGTGCATACTTTAGTCTAAGTGTTGAGGAGTATTCGGCTAAGATAGTTGAAATGTGGGTGTTGCCGATTTTTAAATTTAGATTATGGGAGTGGCTATAACGGGCATTAAGATGTTGAACTTAAGAAATTAGAAGTAAATGAACTTGATAGTATTTAAGAGATAGAGGTGATAGATTAATGTTGCACATTCGGCTATGGTTAGGCATGTTGATGATCTTATCTTGATTTAGATAATTAGGCATAAAAGGGTGGTAAAGGGGATGAAATTGTCGAATGATTAGTTGGGTAACAAAAGAAGCATTCGGCCATCACTTGAGAGCTTGTGTGATGTTGGGTTTAAAATTAGCAAAGGTAACTTACCTAATGCATGTGCATGTGTGATTAGATTTTTGATGATAAGGTAGTTGCATGAGGTTATTAGCCGAATATACTAACATACATATACATGTGAAATTGGATTGTAAATATTTAGCAAGGTGGTTAAACTAGTTAAATTATTGATTAAGCTCAAGGAGTTAAAGGAGGTGAATCGAGCAAAGGCAAAGAAAAGGTCATCGAGTAGCCGAGTTGGAACCGTCTTACCCAACACGAGGTAAGTCATTAAGCATATAGTTGGTATTAATTCAAATGGTCATAACGTTTATGTAATGATGCTGAATGGAATGAATAAATATATATATGCATGTACGTATGTGATGATGAAAGTGTTGAATGAAAAGAAAAGAGGTGAGATGTATTGAGTTGTTGATCTCGGCACTAAATGTGCGAGTATAAACATTTATGACCATGAGATTGGCGCTACGTGTGCGGGTTTAAATTGTGCAGCACTAAGTGTGCGAATTGACTATGTAGCACTAAGTGTGTGAGTTTGACTATGTAGCACTAAGTGTGCGAGTTTGACTATGTAGCACTAAGTGTGCGAGTTGACTATGTAGCACTAAGTGTGCGAGTTTGATTATGTAGCACTAAGTGTGTGAGTTGATTATATAGCACTGAGTGTGCGGACTTAATATATATTCTTGAATCATTAAGGACACTAAGTGGGCGACGCTATTGAGTCGATCACGGACAGCGGATCGGGTAAGTGTCTTGAGTTCATAGCTAATAGGTGCTATGTCTATACTTGGTGTTGAGCTTGGTAAGTTTGAACCTATGTGACAAATATACTTGAAGTCACGTACATGAAATTTATCGTAGAATGGGTGAAAGGCCGTTTAGTTGTATGTTTGTAATGAAAATAAAATGATTTATGAAAATGCCTCGAATATCCTATTAATGAGTATGTGGATTGTGAATGCATAAATTGGTATGAAATTAAACCGATAGGTCGGAGGAACTATGGTATGGTTCGGAATGGATGGAGTAATTAGCCTCGTTCCATTTTGTTTTCTCTTGTGATAATGTTATTGATGGATGGTAGTGCATAGCTTATGACTTACTGAGTTATAAACTCACTCGGTGTTTCCTTGTCACCTATTCTAGGTTTCTTGGACACATCTCTTTTTGCGTGGTCGAGCCGTCATCGAAGTCATCACACCGGATAGCAAGTTTTGGTACTTTCTTCTTAGTCAGCTTAGGAGAACATTTCGGCATGTATAGGCTATTATGTTGTGTTTGAACTTTGGTATGTAAACTTTAAGCCATGCGAAAATGGCATGAATGTTCGATTGAGTTGGATCAAGGAGTAGGCATGAAATGGACCTAGTTACTTTCGTAACAGATGCTGGCAGCAGCAGTGACATGAGATTGAAAAATCACTAAAAAAATAGTAGGAGTGGAATTTATTGATGAATAAATTATGTATTCGAAGCTCGATGAGTCTATTTTCATATAGAAGCAACGAAAAGATCATATGGACAGTATGTTAAGAGATATTCAGGTTCTCGTGAGACAGGGCCAGAACGGTTTCTGGATTCCCTATTCCGACTTTGGAAATTCATTATAAATCAACCAGAGATAATTAGGAGTCATACCATATTGTATAGATTCCTCTCTGAGTCTAGTTTCTATAGAAACAAACGACATCAGTATTGAAACTCTGTGCAGGGAGATATCCAAGTCGTAATGCACAAAGGTCAGTGTAGTCGATCCCTGTAACATGGGAGACTTTGACTAATAAACTGTACTAATTGGTCCGACCAAAAATTCTAGAAAAAAATGTGTAGATGGGCATATGAGTCTATTTTCAGGGAAAATTTACGGAACTGGATTTCGAGTTTCAGAACTCGAGATATGATTTTTTTTAGCGACTAGTATGCAGACTGGCAGCTTGTCTGGAAAATTTTTTTTTAAGTGGGTTGAAGTCTGTTAACACCTCGTGTTCGACTCCGGCGACGGCCTCGGGTTCGGGGTGTTACATTTGATTGGTATCAGAGCTATGGTTTAGTCGGTTCTAGGACTACCATAGCACGTATGAGTCTAGCTATACATGCCGAATGTTAATGTTTAACTGTGTGATGACTTCTGACGGTTAAAATTTATGTTTTGATTAGTAAATGGATCCCGGTGTAGAGAGAACCTTGGCGGATGACATTGAAAGTGTAGTGGCTGCTCCTGCACAAGGGACGTCGCCTGTTGAACCTCAGTCATCTGCGAATAATCAAGGTGAGGGGGCTAAACAAGCCTTCTTTACCATGATGAATGAATGGGTCTCGCAGTATGCCCGAACCAATCCGGCTGTCCAACAATTCCCAAATTTGAATAATCCACCCCCGGAGCCAGTAATGCCATCAGTTACTGATCCTGTGAGGCTGAGTAAGCCACCTGTAGACTTGATTAGGAAGCGCGGGGCTGAGGAGTTCAGGGCCATAGTTACTGATGATGCTGAAAGGGCCGAGTTCTGGCTTGATAACGCCATTCGGGTGTTTGATGAACTGTCATGCACACCCGATGAATGTCTAAAGTGTGCTATATCCTTGTTGCGGGACTCAGCCTACTATTGGTGGAGGACCCTGATTTCCATAGTCCCAAACGAACGAGTAACTTGGGACTTCTTTCAGACGGAATTTCGAAAGAAATATATTAGTCAACGGTTCATTGATCAAAAGCGTAAGGAATTCTTGGAACTTAAGCAAGGCCGTATGACAGTATCTGAATACGAACATGAATTCGTAAGACTCAGTAGGTATGCCCGGAAGTGTGTAGCTGATGAGGTTGCTATGTGCAAAAGATTCGAAGAAGGATTGAATGAAGATTTAAAGCTACTAATGGGTATTTTAGAAATAAAAAAATTCGTAACACTAGTCGAACGAGCCTGCAAGGCGGAAGAACTTGGAAAGGAGAAGAAGAAGGCTGAATTTGAGGCTAGAGACTATCGTAAAAGATCGACGGGTAAAGCTCCATTCTCAGCCGTAAAGAAGTTCAGGGAGGACACTAATAAGTCGAGGACGACTGCGGGAATTTCCATCAGAGCAAGACCATCGACGGACTCCCGAGCTACTTCGGTAGCTAGTGTGGGCAATAATCGTCTAGAGAAACCTGAATGTCCCCAATGTGGAAGACGACACATAGGTGAATGTTGGGGTAAGACTATTAACAGGGCCTGTTACGGATGCGGTTCGAAGGACCACTTCATTAGAGATTGCACGGAGCTTGATGAGAAGAATAAGATTCAAGGTGCAAGACCTAGTGGAGTGACAACTAGAGGTAGACCACCGAGAACTTTAGGAGGTAGGGGTGGTAGTCAGAGAGGGACCTCTGATACGGCTGTTCGAGCCGAGAACCGTACTCCTGCTAGAGCATATGCCATTCGCGCACGAGAGGAGGCATCCTCCCCTGACGTCATCACTGGTACCTTTACTCTCTTTGATACAAATGTGATTGCATTGATTGACCCTGGCTCTACTCATTCATATGTATGTGAAACCTTAGCATCCAGTAAGACTCTACCTGTTGAGTCTACTGAGTTCGTAATTCGGGTGTCAAATCCCTTGGGTTGTTACGTGCTTGTCGACAAAGTGTGTAAGAGATGTCCCCTAGTAATTCGAGGTTCTTGTTTTCCGGCGGACTTGATGCTTTTGCCGTTTGATGAATTTGATGTTATTCTTGGTTTGGATTGGTTTACCGCGCATGATGCGGTTGTGAATTGCAAAAGTAAGACTATCGATTTGAGGTGCGCAAATAACGAGATAATCCGAGTTGAGTCTGCGGACTTAAGGGGGTTGCCAGCTGTAATATCAGCAATGTTGGCCCAGAAATATGTAAGAAAAGGGTGCAAAGCATACCTTGCGTATGTACTTGATGACAAAGAGTTAGAAAAGAAACCCGAATCTGTGCCGGTGGTTTGTGAATACCCGGATGTGTTTCCTAAAGAGTTACTGGGTTTGCCACCTGTTCGGGAGATAGAGTTTGGTATTGAGCTTGTACCTAGAACTACGCCAATTTCGATAGCTCCGTATCGTATGGCACTAACCGAGTTAAAAGAATTGAAAGCTCAATTGCAAGAGTTGACGGATAGAGGTTTCGCTCGACCGAGTTTCTCACCTTGGGGTGCACCAATATTGTTCGTGAAAAAGAAGGACGGAACCATGAGGTTGTGCGTTGACTATCGTCAACTGAATAAAGTGACGATAAAGAATAAGTATCCGTTACCGCGTATCGATGATTTGTTCGACCAACTGAAGGGAGCCTCAATGTTCTCAAAATTAGATCTGAGATCGGGCTAATATCAGTTGCGAATTCGAGAATCGGACATACCCAAAACTGCCTTCAGGACGAGATATGGTCACTACGAGTTCTTAGTGATGCCGTTTGGGCTCACTAATGCCCCTGCGGTATTTATGGATTTGATGAATCGGATCTTCAGACCATATTTGGATCGGTTCGTAGTTGTGTTCATTGATGACATCTTGGTCTATTCAAGAGATGAGATCGAACATGCTGAACACTTGAGATTAGTGTTGCAAGTTTTGCGGGATAAGAAGTTATATGCTAAGTTCAGTATGTGTGAGTTCTGGTTAAGAGAGGTTAGCTTCTTGGGTCATGTGGTATCCGCATCGGGTATTCGAGTTGACCCGAACAAAATCTCAGCCATACTTAACTGGAAACCTCCGAGAAGTATTACTGAGGTTCGGAGCTTTTTGGGACTCGCCGGTTATTACCGACGATTTGTCAAAGGTTTCTCGATGATAGCCACACCAATGACGAAGCTACTTCAAAAGGATGCTAAGTTTGAATGGACGGAGAAATGTCAGAAAGGCTTCGATCAACTGAAAACTCATTTGACTGAAGCTCCAATTTTAGTGCAACCCGAATCAGGGAAAGAGTTTGTCATTTATAGTGACGCATCCCTACTCGGGTTGGGTTGCGTATTGATGCAAGAAGGTCGAGTTGTGGCCTATGCGTCGAGACAATTGAAGCCACACGAGAGAAATTATCCAACCCATGATCTCGAGCTAGCCGCCATCGTATTTGCTTTGAAAATATGGCGACATTATTTGTTTGGCGAAAAGTGCCATGTATTTTCGGATCACAAAAGTCTCAAATATTTGATGACTCAAAGAGACTTAAATCTGCGACAAAGACGTTGGCTTGAGTTGTTGAAAGATTACGAGCTTGTCATTGATTACCACCCGGGAAAGGCTAATGTGGTTGCGGACGCCTTAAGCCGAAAATCGCTGTTTGCTTTACGAGCGATGAATGTGCACTTGTCTGTTCTACCCGACAATGTGTTAGTAGCTGAATTAAAGGCCAAACCATCATTGATTCATCAAATTAGTGAAGCTCAGAAAGTCGACGATGAATTGGTTGCAAAACGGGCTGAATGTATTCCGAATATGGAATCCGAATTTCAAATTGATGATGACGATTGTTTGAGGTTCAGAAGTCGGTTGTGTGTTCGAAGAAATTCAGAACTCATTTCGATGATTCTGAACGAAGCTCATTGTAGCCGAATGTCAATTCACCCGGGGAGTACGAAAATGTACAACGATTTGAAACGATGGTTTTGGTGGCATGGTATGAAACGGGACATCTCCGACTTTGTTTCGAGATGTTTAATATGTCAACAACTGAAAGCGGAACATCAAGTGCCTTCAGGATTACTTCAGCCGATCATGATACCCGACTGGAAATGGGATCGAGTCACAATGGACTTTGTGTCCGGACTACCATTGTCAACAAGTAAGAAGGATGCGATCTGGGTTGTTGTTGATAGACTGACTAAGTCGGCTCACTTTATCCCTGTGCGTACGGATTTTTCATTGGATAAACTAGCCGAATTGTATGTTTCTCAGATTGTGAGATTACATGGAGTACCTATTTCTATCATGTCGGATAGAGATCCGAGATTCACCTCGCGATTTTGGAAGAAATTGCAAGAAGCGTTGGGTACCAAGCTACATTTTAGCACCGCTTTTCATCCACAAACCGATGGTCAATCCGAGGGGATGATTCAGATACTTGAGGATATGTTAAGATGTTGCATCCTCGAGTTTAGTGGTTCATGGGAACGGTATTTATCTTTGATTGAATTCGCTTACAACAATAGTTTTCAATCAAGTATTAAGATGGCACCTTACGAGGCTTTGTACGGTCGTAAATGCCGTACACCATTGTTTTGGACCGAGCTCGGTGAAAGTAAAATTTTCGGAGTTGATTTGATTAAAGATGCCGAACAGAAAGTAAAGGTAATCCGTGAAAGTCTGAAGGCAGCCACAGATCGTCAGAAATCGTATGCGGACTTGAAACGAAAGGACATTGAATATCAGGTGGGAGATAAAGTGTTCCTTAAAGTTTCGCCTTGGAAAAAGGTACTCAGGTTTGGCAGTAAGGGCAAGTTGAGCCCGAGATTCATTGGGCCGTACAAAATCTCCGAACGAGTTGGTCCGGTTGCATATAGATTGATTTTGCCCCCTGAACTTGAAAGGATACACGATGTCTTTCTTGTTTCGATGCTTCGACGCTATAGATCTGATCCTTCGCACATAATTAGTCTGTCGGAGGTTGAAATTCAAGCCGATATGAGTTATGAAGAAGAGCCGATGTGTATCCTAGCTCGTGAAGTGAAGGAGGTGCGGAACAAAAGGGTTCCGTTAGTAAAGGTGTTATGGCTCAAACACGGGATTGAGGAAGCTACTTGGGAAACCGAGAGTTCGATGAAAGAACGATACCCAAACCTATTTACTGGTAAGCTTTTCGAGGACGAAAATTTCTTAAGTGGGGGAGAGTTGTGACAGCCCTAATGTGACCCTAGTCGGAAAGTGGTTTCGGGACCACAAGACCGAGTCGTAAAATAATTAATTGTTATATTCTATGCTTATTATGTGTGAACATGAGTATGTGGAAGTTTCATTCCCTAATTTTATCAATTGCATGAGAAATTGTTAATAGGGATCGATTTGAGACATGGTGAAAATATGATAGTCCAATTTAAAATGGTCTATTAGTGCATGTACCAAAAAGAGTGGACTTGCATGTCAAATAGACCATTTTTGATTGTGAATGGCCGGCCAACATACGCATGCATTATGGTGTTCCCTTGTCTTCATTTTTTTATATTTGGTGGGAATTATGTATAATAAATTTATATTAGTAAGTGGTGATAAAAACAAAGTTCCATCATCTTTTCTATCATCTTGCCGAAACCATAAGGAAAAGAAAAGAAAAATGGAAGCTAGGACATTCGGCCAAGTGAGTTTATAGATTAAGGTATGATATCATGTGGTTCTTTTGGCATTTTTTTTGTGAAGTTGAGTTGTTTTGATGCTCATAACATGACCCATGCGTTGATTTTTGAGTTGTGTTGCAAGAAACCTTTGGTTATGTTCTTATATGCCAAATTGATGATGTTTTGTAGTATGTGATTTGAAATGGTTATAGATGAATATGAACTAAGAAACATGTATTATTGAGTAAGTAGAAGATAGAATGGGGTTTAAATGGGAGGTTCATTTGATTTATTTTTGTCCTTGTATGAAA
Source organism: Gossypium hirsutum (assembly GCF_007990345.1). Lineage (NCBI taxonomy): Eukaryota > Viridiplantae > Streptophyta > Magnoliopsida > Malvales > Malvaceae > Gossypium > Gossypium hirsutum. The sequence goes on from NC_053434.1 coordinate 51,530,081, forward strand.
AGTGGTTCTTTGTTAAGGCCGAATGAGTCATGCTAGATTAGTTGAAAAGAATGTTCATGTTATGAGGTAATTTGAATAATTGACCGAAACATGGAAGGAAGGGCAAGATTTATAAATTATGTTTGAGGGTGAAAGGAATAATGAAAGTTGTATTAAGTTTAATGTGCATACTTTAGTCTAAGTGTTGAGGAGTATTCGGCTAAGATAGTTGAAATGTGGGTGTTGCCGATTTTTAAATTTAGATTATGGGAGTGGCTATAACAGGCATTAAGATGTTGAACTTAAGAAATTAGAAGTAAATGAACTTGATAGTATTTAAGAGATAGAGGTGATAGATTAATGTTGCACATTCGGCTATGGTTAGGCATGTTGATGATCTTATCTTGATTTAGATAATTAGGCATAAAAGGGTGGTAAAGGGGATGAAATTGTCGAATGATTAGTTGGGTAACAAAAGAAGCATTCGGCCATCACTTGAGAGCTTGTGTGATGTTGGGTTTAAAATTAGCAAAGGTAACTTACCTAATGCATGTGCATGTGTGATTAGATTTTTGATGATAAGGTAGTTGCATGAGGTTATTAGCCGAATATACTAACATACATATACATGTGAAATTGGATTGTAAATATTTAGCAAGGTGGTTAAACTAGTTAAATTATTGATTAAGTTTAAGGAGTTAAAGGAGGTGAATCGAGCAAAGGCAAAGAAAAGGTCATCGAGTAGCCGAGTTGGAACCGTCTTACCCAACACGAGGTAAGTCATTAAGCATATAGTTGGTATTAATTCAAATGGTCATAACGTTTATGTAATGATGTTGAATGGAATGAATAAATATATATATGCATGTACGTATGTGATGATGAAAGTGTTGAATGAAAAGAAAAGAGGTGAGATGTATTGAGTTGTTGATCTCGGCACTAAATGTGCGAGTATAAACATTTATGACCATGAGATTGGCGCTACGTGTGCGGGTTTAAATTGTGCAGCACTAAGTGTGCGAATTGACTATGTAGCACTAAGTGTGCGAGTTTGACTATGTAGCACTAAGTGTGCGAGTTTGACTATGTAGCACTAAGTGTGCGAGTTGACTATGTAGCACTAAGTGTGCGAGTTTGATTATGTAGCACTAAGTGTGCGAGTTGATTATATAGCACTGAGTGTGCAGACTTAATATATATTCTTGAATCATTATGGACACTAAGTGGGCGACGCTATTGAGTCGATCACGGACAGCGGATCGGGTAAGTGTCTTGAGTTCATGGCTAATAGGTGCTATGTCAATACTTGGTGTTGAGCTTGGTAAGTTTGAACCTATGTGACAAATATACTTGAAGTCACGTACATGAAATTTATCGTAGAATGGGTGAAAGGCCGTTTAGTTGTATGTTTGTAACGAAAATAAAATGATTTATGAAAATGCCTCGAATATCCTATTGATGAGTATGTGGATTGTGAATGCATAAATTGGTATGAAATTAAACCGATAGGTCGGAGGAACTATGGTATGGTTCGGAATGGATGGAGTAATTAGCCTCGTTCCATTTTGTTTTCTCTTGTGATAATGTTATTGATGGATGGTAGTGCATAGCTTATGACTTACTGAGTTATAAACTCACTCGGTGTTTCCTTGTCACCTATTCTAGGTTTCTTGGACACATCTCTTTTTGCGTGGTCGGGCCGTCATCGAAGTCATCACACCGGATAGCAAGTTTTGGTACTTTCTTCTTAGTCGGCTTAGGAGAACATTTCGGCATGTATAGGCTATTATGTTGTGTTTGAACTTTGGTATGTAAACTTTAAGCCATGCGAAAATGGCATGAATGTTCGATTGAGTTGGATCAAGGAGTAGGCATGAAATGGACCTAGTTACTTTCGTAACAGATGCTGGCAGCAGCAGTGACATGAGATTGAAAAATCACTAAAAAAATAGTAGGAGTGGAATTTATTGATGAATAAATTATGTATTCGAAGCTCGATGAGTCTATTTTCATATAGAAGCAACGAAAAGATCATATGGATAGTATGTTAAGAGATATTCAGGTTCTCGTGAGACAGGGCCAGAACAGTTTCTGGATTCCCTGTTCCGAATTTGGAAATTCATTATAAATCAACCAGAGATAATTAGGAGTCATACCATATATGTATAGATTCCTCTCTGAGTCTAGTTTCTATAGAAACAAACGGCATCAGTATTGAAACTCTGTGCAGGGAGATATCCAAGTCGTAATGCACAAAGGTCAGTGTAGTCGATCTCTGTAACATGGGATACTTTGACTAATAAAATGTACTAATTGGTCCAACAAAAAATTCTAGAAAAAAATGTGTAGATGGGAATATGAGTCTATTTTCAGGGAAAATTTGCAGAACTGGATTTCGAGTTTCAGAACTCGAGATATGATTTTTTTTAGCGACTAGTACGCAGACTGGCAGCTTGTCTGGAAAATTTTTTTTAAGTGGGTTGAAGTCTGTTAACACCTCGTGTTCGACTCTGGCGACGGCCTCGGGTTCGGGGTGTTACAATAAATTTGTGAGGAAGCACCAAGTCTGGGACCAAACTTAAGTCTTTAGCATCAATATGATGATTGCCAGCGCCTTCCAAAATCGTAAACTTCTCCTCCAACCACTTGCAATGATCCTCCAACTGTTTTGAGGATTCGGTTGCCATTCTTTCCCTCTCCATCATATCCAGATTAGGAGTGATAGGGTTGATTGGGCTATCGCCCAAATTATTTCCTGACCTAGATGAGAAATTCACGGGGATTCTAGCATCAACCAGCCCATGTTGAGGCCTTACAGTGACAGATGGCCTTCTAGGAGATGCCTCGGTTTGCAGTGGCACATGAGGCGGAGTAAAACTCGGAGGATGATCCTCACCTTCCTCACCAGTGATAGCCACGGGGGCTTTCCCTTTATCAGTAGCGCTTAGCAGCTGAGCCATTTCAGCCATCATATTCCTCTGAGCCTCTAGCATTTCCTCCCTCATGTCATTCTGCATTTTGGCCAACTGCTCTTGCAATTGGTCTTGCATATCCTTTTGCAATTGTTCGAACCTTTGATCCATACTCTTAGTTTTAGTGCGAGTGCCGTAAGGATGTGTGATTTCCAGATTTTTTTTTCTACCTCTCTGGAAGTAAACTTTAACTAATTAGGGTCTTTCTATAACTTTGAATGCATATGATGTGATGTAATGCAAATGCATGAATGCAAAAAGGCATTGATCTCGATTCAATCTCATTTAGAAAACTTTATTTAGAAAAAGAATATCTTTACATACAAATGGATTACATTTACGCCTTTGCCCTAATGCCCAAAGTTTTAACACTATCTAATAAAAGGGCTAACTCTCGACCTTTATCAGACACTGGCTCATACATCATACTCAACGCATCAGCTCGTACTACTAAGTCTCGAACATATTCAGCAATCTCTCGGATCTAGGCTATAGCCTCCCCAATAATGTAATCCCTGTCTCTGACTTGACCTTTAATTTGATGGAGCTCTCCTTTTATACAATCTTATTACGCCTCGAGCTTCTCAATCCAAAGTTCACCATCATGCAATGCCACTTCCAAATCTTCAACCTTACTTTTTAGCTCCTTTAACTTGATCGTAGGATCATGGTTTCGATGCCAACGAAGGGATCTTCCAAGCTCAGTTACCTTGGTCTTCAACCCTTTATTCTTTTCCTCTAATGCCAAATTCTACGACCGCATCTCTTGGAACTTCCTCTCCCAATACTCGGCTCTAGCTTTTTCCACTTGAACTTCTTTCTGCCACTGTTCCGAAGACCTTCCTAACCCCACTCGCTTTAAAGATACTTGTGCCTTCTTATACTCCTCTTTTAAATCATCTCGGTCTTCCTCAATCTTCTTTTTTTCCTTCTTAACTTTTTCAACCTCCTTCTTTTGTAGGTCAACATCTAGACTCAAGTACATCTTCTCCTCCTCAAGCTTTTCTATCTTCTTTTCAAGTTCCAAATTCTTTCTCTTAAATTCTTGCTTCATGATATCAAGCTCCGAGGGTATCACTTGTAGATATTCCTCCATTGGTCGAACTTTCTCCATTTTTGTCATAGGGACATTACCATTAATCCTTCTACTCCTCCACTCGACATATTCCGGTGTCATAGTAGGATTAATGGCCACTCCCTTCAACCGACAAGTCTTGTTCGAAGCACTAGAAACCTCGCTAACCTTCCTCTTGTAATCGGCTCCTCTATATACAAACTCACTTTGAGCCAACCCATGAGTCGCTGGCACGAACTGTCTCATTCCATGCTGCCTTAGCATGAGCAAAGGGGAATAACCAATGGCACCCCAAATTCCCAACAGGGGAACCCAATCAAAGCTATCGCATCGATAAAGTATCTCACCAGGAACCATCCATGGAGCTCTCCACTCAACATCCTCGGACTGAAGATTCCGAAGTAATGCTATCCAATTCTCTTCTGGCACATCCACTTTTCTAGATGAGGCTACTATATCTTTCAAAGAGGAGTAGTTATCAAAGAAAACCCGAGAAACAATCCCATTAATTAATCAGAAGTGACTGTAGAACCAAGCCAAAAGTAACTAAGCACACCCTATAAACCTGCCTGCACCAGCCCTCCTACATGCACCTAAGGACCTGAATGTCTCCGCCAAAATCACAGGGACAGAAGTGACCCTTTTACTGAGTCGATGAAAAAGATTCGTGGTTGCCTCGTCCACATATCCCAAAGCCCTAGGGAAAACCATCAGTCTATACAAACGTAAGGCAAAAATGTCTACCTTCTTCGTCTTATCGGGATGTGTCAAAATCAGATCTTTCAAAGCGTCCCACGAAATGCACTTGCACTCACCCTTTTCTTTAATTCTAGCCGTGATCCACTGCTCGCTCATTCCCGTAATAGTCATTAATTTCTTCCAAAAGGTAGGGACACAAGCAACTCTAGAATAGATCCTATCACTCTGAAACCTGGGACAACGAAGTAAGGCAGTGTACTCCTCCACGGTAGGTACCAAATCTACTTCCCCAAAAGTGAAACAACAGTACGCCGGGTTCCAAAACTGAGCAAGGGCTCGAATAAAGTGCTCATCTACCTGAATATCGAGCAAGTAAGGTAAATCCCCATAATTATCGTAGAATAACTGCTTGGTCTCATTGCCCCACTGATCCCAAATTTCCTTATGCTCTTGGAGATTATTCTGTGTGACACTAATACGAGTATAATCTGACAGCTCCGACACATATCCCATAGTTATACTGTCTCCTTTTTCTAGTTGAGTTTGCTCTGACCATCTATGAACATCGGTGTTGCCCTCTACTCTATCAAGAATTCCGTTCTCCATAATAAAACTTCCTAACTTAGAAACTGACCGTGAATCGATACCTTTGTAAATGCAAAATGACATGCAAACAAAAGAAAAGAAATAGTTAGTATCACATGATATCAATAAATCTCAACGATAATTTATAAGGCTAATATCTAAAGTTTAACTTTAACTAAGTTGGGCTCTTACAGTTTTTCTATATGAGGTTGGTTCTAAAGTTTGAGGTACCCGAACCAGCAGATTCCTCGATTCTCACCCATTATAGGCTCATTTGAAACGAGTTCAGTTCAGGGGAATACATTTCTCTATGGCTACACGGAGATGAAAAATCTCATGAAACCATAGGTACAGATGTATCTCGAAAGTGATCCACTATCCTACACGGAGTCGAAAACCTCACGAAGGTGTAGTTTCTCACTCCCACTTAAGGGTGTGACCACAACGGTCATACAAATGCAATGCGTATCAGAATATATATGCAATAATACAAACACATGTAATGCAAAGAGGATTGAATTTTAAAAATTTTCAAATTTTCGACATTAAGACAAAAGGTAATCAATTATACGGCTTGACTCTCTTACTAAGTCCCTAGTGGAGTCGCCAAGCTGTCGAGACCATTTTTAAATTGAGTTCTGGAAAATGGGAATCGACTTTAAGAAAAACGAAAACGGGAGTCGCCACCAATCTTTTTAGGTGTGATTGGATCACCTTATAAAATATTTTGTTTTAAAAGATTAATTTTGGTCTAAGAAAGTCGGGAAAATGGATTCGGGAGTTGGCTACGTACGAGGAAGGGTTAGCACCCTCGTAACACCCAAAAATTAGTACCTAATTGATTATCAAGTGTCTTTAATGTCGAAAATTTAAAAATTTTAAGATGCAATTCTCTTTTAATATTTTTTATTTTGAAAATTAGGGTTCACTTGTATCAAATAAATCAAAATATTACATCCAATAAGTTAGGACACAATATTTTTAAGATATATGGCACTAAGTTAGCCTTGTTGGAAATCCCTATCTCGAAACAACGAAACGCCATATCCAGTAAGTTAGGACACAACGCCTTGAAATTTTGAGACAGTTGCTTGCACTTAGAAAACCTTAAAAACTTAGAATGGTGCTTGACTATTCGAACTCAACAAGAAAAGTTGCAACCCAATAAGTTAGGGCACTACTTTTCTCAAAATTTCCAAACACCAAGTATTGATTTTATTTTTGAAAACTTTAAAGTCTCATTTTTAAAATCGATGCATGAAGGAGCATATTAACATAACATACGAGATAACATGTTATAATAATAGGTAAACAAAAGCACAATAGCATAAATATCATACATTAACTAACATATATATAAGAAATAAAACATGGAAAATTTTAAATGAGTAAAATATACATAAAACACAGTATATATTTAAGAAGAATAGGTAAAAACACATAAACATGTAATTCAACATATATTTAAACATATTAATAATAATAAATGATGCATGATACACAATTTGACGTATAAATATACAAAACAAATGTGATAATATATAAAAAAATAATGTAGTAACATATATCAAACAAACAACACCTAATAATATTATGAGACTAGCATTTAATGTATAAATGATATAATAATAAATAAAAGATTTAATACAATAATTATAATATATAATATAAAAGTATATATGTAAGAAAAAAAATAATATATAATATATATAAATAATAACAATTTGCGAAAAATAATATATATAATAAACAATAATAATATAAATAATATATAATAAAATACTTATATAATATATAATATGAAAATAAGGTTAAAAAATAAAAAAATAACAATATAATATATATATTAATAAAAATAAATATATAGGGTTAGATTTGAAGTTCAATAGAATTACATGGCGAATTTAAAAAAAATAAAGCTAAATTAAGGTTCTAATTAAAACACGCGTAAAACGAAAGGGACTCATTGGGCAAAATGCCCTATTCCCAAAACAGCAGCGTTTTAATTCTATGTTTAAAAGGGTTGGGGATCAAATTGAAACCAAAATAAAAATAATGGGCAAAAATTAAAAATTGCAATAAACTTAATTTAAAAGATGAAAAAGACGGAAGGGATAAAGGGATAAATATCCCATTTTCTTAAAACACGCGGACCCTCCGGGTCAGATCGGGTAAGATCCTAGGCTCTATATAAGTTAAATTTTAATTTTAAATTTCATTTCTAACACCCCGTTAAAAAAAACCAAAAAAGACTCTAAAACCCTCTCTCCAATCCTCTGGCCTGAGTTCTAACAACGGCCGATAACCACCGCTCCACGCGCCCATGCGCCGTCGTGCACAGCGGTCGGAAGGCCAAAAATCCTTCCTCTTGCAGTCGAAACATAGGTAGTACTTCTCCTCTTTATTTTAAAAAGTATTTTTGTGTATTACAACTTAAAAAAAATGAACTATTTTTCCTTTTATTTTCAAATCTGTTTTTGGATCATCTGTTGTATTAAAAATACGTGTATATATAAAAATAAAATAAAAAATAGAAGGAAATAATAGAGAAAAACAAAACCTTTGAATCTGCCGTGAGTTTTTATTTCTTCTATACTGTTTGTACATGTGTGTTTAAAACCAAAAAAAAACTCCTCCCCTTTTACAATATATGGATCCGGGCTTTATAGCCACTATTAACCGATACAAATTTGGTATAAAAATCTTTCCTATTTCTTGCCGTGTTTTGCTTATTTCCTTTTCTGTTTTCTCTTCCTTTTTTTGCAGGTAATCACAAGATCTCCGGCGGAGATGAGGGGGACCTTCGTTTGGTGCTTGCAGTGCGAGGAGAGGGCTAGGGTTTCTAACCCTAGCCGAATGCTTCTAAATTTTGGGCCTCTGAGAGTTTGGGTCTGTAACGGATAGGGATGGTTTAGATTTGTTAGGTCGGGTTAGGTATTGGGTTAAGTTTGGCTGATGAATCTGTGTATTTGGGCTACGGGACTGCTTTGGGGTTTTGAGTAGTAACAGTGGGCCTGCTGGGTTTTAAGTATTTGGGCCAGTAGTGTTTAGATATTGGGCTTCAGATGTGAATGGGTACACGGGTAGCGATCGGATTAAATGTTTGGGCTCTGTTGTATTTTGTAAATGGACTCTTAATAAATTAATATTTATTTGCCCATTTATTTTCCTCTGTTTAAGCCCGGTCAAATTTGGGCTACTACAATAACCTTATTCTGACATTGAATACGGGTGAGGGGTGTTACATTTATTGGTATCAGAGCTACGGTTTATTCGATTCTCAGACTAACGTAGCGTATGTGAGAGTTTAGCTTTGCATGCCATATATAACCTGTGATAGTGTGATATCTCCTGACAGTTTAAATTGTATTTTTGTATAGTAAATGGATCTCAATCGAGTTGTAGCTGATGATGTTGATAAAAATTGTGTTTTTGTTCCTAGCCATGTGATAATTATAGTAGGTCTTAATTAAGGTTTGAGTTCGAACCTAAGCGTAAATGAAATTATAGTTTAATTATTAAAAGGACCTTGTTGGGAAGTAGTTGGGCTTTTAAATAAAAATAGGGCAAAATGGCATAAAAAGGCCTTGTGGTAAAGTGGCTAAGTGACGCCACTTAGGGTGTAGGGAGATGGCGTTAGTGGCTAGCAAGGAGATCCAAGGTTCGAATCCTAGCTTAGTGTTTTTAGAAGTTTAACTTTGACCTTCTAGAAGGATGGAAGTGGCGTAAAAATGGACTCCAAGGGAAGTGTTCAAGAGAGAAAATTAAGGAAAGGATCGAGGGGTTATCACGGAGAAAAACAAGGAGATGAGAAGGGAGAAGTGATGGAATCGAATGTGGAATTGGGCATGGGAAAATTCGACTATAAGGCTTATAAATAGGTGCCGAATGCTAGGGTATGAAGCTAATGACCGAATTTTCTTCACCTTGTTACCAGAAACTCTTTTCTTTAAAAGCCGAAAACCCTCTGCCTTTCTTTTCTTTTTCTCATTCCTTGTGATGAATTCTATTCTTCCTCTACCTTATTTTTGATTTCCTTAGAGCCAAAAAACCCTCTTTTTCCCTAAAAAATCATAAAGGGTCGAACCTCTTTAGCCAAATACCCTTAATGCAATCACTACTCCTTCTACTTCGGTCAAATCTAGTGTAAGTGTTGTTCTCCCAATCGGTTTCTTTGCTAAGTATCGAATATTGTCCCTCACTCTTTCTAATCAACTATGGTAGGGATTAGTATCGGATCTCCGATCTTAGCTCATTGCTGAATTACCCCTTAGGTGTTGCGGTATTGGTAAGTATTCCTCATCCATTGGCTAAGGTTGGCCGAATAGTCATAGAAGGTAAGGGGACTTGTGTTGGATATGAGTCACCTATTATTCTAGTTTTAATAGTTACGATTGGTGTAGATCTAGGAGTTAATCGTGGTTAGTGAAGGGGCTGTTATACTTATCGTGCAAGGTAAGGTTAAGGTGATTTCGGCTTTTGGTAAAGTATTCGATAAGTATGTAAGATTAATCTTTGAGTGATATCGATTGTAGGTTTAGGCTAAGGAGATCGCATCATGCTTGCTTACCAAGTGTGTACATACACTGTACACACATACAATGAATCGGTAAAAGTCAAAATGCCGAAAAGCCGAAAAGCTAAAATGTCGAAAAACCGAAAGTTGGGCTATGATAGTCACACAAGTGCGCAAACAATCATGGAGAGGAAACCGATAGGTTGCCTGAGGCCCATGGGTGATTCCATGGACTTAGGTTGAGAATTGGCCAAATGGGCTAGAATGGGCTAAATGGGCCTGATTGGCTATTGGGCCCATAATAGGCAAAGATTGATAAATGATGCTATGTGTTAGAAAATTTGTATGTGAGCATGAATATAATATGATTTGAGCCTAATGGGCAATATGAATAAGAATTGGGCCTAGTGGGCTATAAGAATATGAACTGGGCTAGATGGGCCATTTGAATAAGATTGGGCCTAGTGGGCTATATGCATGTATGTAGGGGTATTGGGCCTAGTATATGATGACTATATAAGAGTTAATTAATTAATTGAGACCGTGGACAAGTCATAGGGTTAAGGTGTGGCAACGGGTATATACATGTCTAGGATTGGATCTAGGGAGAGCTTGGTACTTAAGCGGTCTTAACGACCCACCTCATCTTCCCTGGAATCCTACCTGGTACATAGTATTAATTCACCTTAGCTCGTGGGGCTTGTTCATGGGCCAAGGTAAGTGAAAACTGTAATTAAGGGAAAATTATTGAAATAACCCTAAGGGCGAAAATGACCAAAATACCCCTAAGTGTTGAATGTAAGTTTTGTGGATGTGACATGCATACATATGATGTTCTGCTTAGGTTGCATATGGAGTGGGAATTATGGTACGGAGAAAGTATATGAGGATCGCATGGTTGTCTGACAATCGCGGATCTACCGACGGCTTTTAAAGCCCAATATGTAAATGAAAGTAGTTCCGCAACCGGGCTACCATTGGTGTGTAGGCTAGGTGGGTCGATATTTATATCCCCACATGGTGTGATGGGGGACGGAGCTGGTGTGTATCAGATGGATAATTTGAATGCGATTACATTGCATGTTTGATGTATGATGATTTTTGAATGCTTGTTTTCCGTCAAGGGTTGTACACACTAGGTTTGTGAAAACTCACACCCTCTTTTATTTTATTTTTAGGTGATGCTCAGCAGACGGTTCGATGTTTGGAGGGACTCTGGGTGGCCAGCTAGCAAGACAAATTTGGACTTTTTTTTTAAGCTTATAAGTTTTATTTTATTAAGTATGTTTCAGACCAGATTGTAATAAGGTTTTCATTATGCTATTATTACTGGAAGTATTATTATTTCCATTGTAATTACGAGAAGTTGAACATGGGTTTCCTAAATTATAGTATGTTTTCCTAAATTATAGTATGTTTTCTACGTTTCTGCAACTTAATTTCTAAATGATAAGTTTTCTTAAATCAAATGCTTAAAACAAGACTTTCGCAACTGAAAGGTGTGTTTATTAAGGTTTCTTTTGTTTAAGAAAGGTTTTAAATGAAAACACGATTTTCGCTAAAACATTTCAATGTAACACGTCAGATTTAGCCATAGCGTTTGGGCCTGGTTTGGGGTGTTACAACGCCAGCCTCTGTTCACAAAGTAGTGCAATCTGAGTCGAGACCCGTATCGGGTAGACAGGGAGGAGAGGCTAAAGAAGTCTTCTTCCAAATAATGAATGAGTGGTTACAAACTTTGTTTAAAAAAATCTAGCTGCTCAACAACCTCCACCCCTACCTAATCCCTAACTGATTCTCGTAGCTCCTCAATGTGTGAAACTTCTTTGACTAAATAAGCCGCCAGTTGATAAGATTCAAAAACATAGAGCTGAAGAGTTTAGAGCTAATATTGACGACGGTCCCAAGAGAGTTGAGTTTTGGCTTGAAAACACTATCAGAGTGTTTGATGAACTTTTTGCACACCAAAAGATTGTTTAAAATGTGTCGTATCACTTCTAAGGGACACTGGATATCAATGGTGGAGTACTTTGGTGTCCATGGTACCGAGAGAAAGAGTTACTTGGGAATTCATTCAAATTGAGTTTCGAAAGAAATACATTAGTCAAAGGTTCATTGATAAAAAATGCAAAGAGTTTCTAGAGTTGAAATAGGATCGTATGTCTATGTTAGAGTATGAGCGAGAGTTTGTGAGACTCAGTAAATATGCTCAGGAATGTGTTTCAATTGAAGCAATTATGTGTAAAAGGTTTGAAGATGGATTGAACGAAGACATTAGACTATTGGTCGGGATTTTATAATTGAAAGAATTTGTTGTTTTAGTTGATCGACCTTGCAAAGCTGAAGAATTGGGCAAAGAAAAGAGAAAAGCTAATTTTGAGGCTAGAGATTCGAGAAAGAGATCGATGAGCAAACCATATCAATCCTCGTAAAAGAAATCATGAGATTCGTATACTCGTTCGAATGCTTCCATCGAGTATCCAAACAGAGATCGTGGAAAGCAATACTCAAGTCCTAAAACTCAAGGTACATCAGTATCGAGTGTTGGCAGTGTGAGAAACAACAAACCCGAGTGTCAAAAATGTGGATAGATACATTTTGGATATTGTTGGATGAATAATAATAATAAAGCCTGTTTTAGATGTGGTTTGCAAGAACATTTTATTCTTGATTGTCCTTAGTTATCCGGAAAAGAGAATCTTCAGATTTCAAGGCCGAGTAATACAGTTGCCTGGGTAGACCACCTTGAAGTGTTGGAAATGTGATTAGTAGTAGAGGAACGACAAAAGATTTGATTGTGAGATCTGAGGCTGGAGCACCTGTAACAATCCATTTTTTATTGAAATTAGAACAGTGATTTCGGGACCACAAATCTGACCCAAAAAAAATTATTTTTATTTTACTATATGGTCCGTATTATGATAGACATGTCATGTGAAAATTGCATAAAATGCAAAAGTTGAATTCTAGTAGTTATAAGAATTAAATAGCTATGAAATTTAGAACTAGATGTCCTTATATGATAATTAGACCATTAAGGAAAAGTATGTAGATTTTTGGTAACTCATCCATGAAAAAATTAAAAAATAGTAGGGACTAAATTGGAAATTGAAATAATTAATTAATTAAAAAGATGATAAAAGAAATAGCATCTTATTTTGTCATCTTCAACCCCAAATTTATATGGAAACCCTAGGAGAGAGAGAGAGAAGAAACTTTCAAGGCTTAATTGGGTAAGTTTTCTTGTCCCGTTTTTAGTAATTTTGGTATTTTTAAAACCTGGATAGTCTAATCTATCTATTTGGGGGATTAATTTGAAAAGTTATCAAAGTATGAAAAATGAGTCATAGATGTATATGCTGAAAATTTGAAATTTATGGTAGAAAATGAAATTTGTTGATATAAACAACTTTTACAAAGTGATTTTTGATGAAAACATGATTTAAGGAATAAATGTAAAGTTGTAAAGTTTGATGAAAAATTATGAATTTGTATGAATACATGTGCTATAAATTTTTTAATGGGATTTTGGTTAGGCTTGAAGTAGGGAGTAAATTGCACAAGTTTCATTTTCTAGGCCTAGGGATGAAATTAGAATTTATGGAAAAGTTAGGGGTAAAATGGTAATTTTTCCTAGGACGTAAATTGAGTCTGAATAAATATGAAATGAGATAAATTGATTGTTAAATTCATTTATATAGATTCAGATAACTCAAATTCGAGGCTAGATCAAGGAAAAGAAAAGGTTTCGGATTAGTTTATTATTTACGCGACCAAGTGTCGAGGTAAGTTCGTGTAACCTCATTAAGCATGTAAATATGTTTAATTGAATGTTGTGTTTGCATGGAATGTGACTTACATTGATGTCCATTATTTGAATCTTATAATGAAAAATTTAATACATACTTGAGATGGTGAAAAAGGGTTAAGTCTCAATTGAATATTGAATTTCGATGATTATATACGCTTTCCCAAAATGATTAAGGTCTTGCATTTGTTACGGATGAGATTTAGCTCGAACGAGTAATACTATTGACCCTGTCAAAAAAAGGATTTAGCCCGGACGGGTAATCCTGATATAATACCTTTTGAGTATATGTTACGACTAGGGTTTAGCCTAGACTGGTAATCCTAATTGAGCTCTTTTGAGCATACGTTATATAAATGATTTAGCCTAGACTGGTAATCCTGTTATATGATATGTGACACGAGAGCATGTTCCTCGGTTAACTGCCCTAAGGGGTACCCTCGAATAAGAATTGACGAATTTTTTAATCGTACACCCCGAGTGTACCACCTGAGTATTCATCAAAATTTCAATGATTCAACAAACATAAAACTCTTAACATGGCATTAGAATTATGAGATAAAATGATAATGTCTTGAAAGAGTAATGCATGATGAGCTTATCTATCCTTACTTGATGTATATGTAAATTTTGTGACTAACATGTTTGATTGGATGCATGTGTTTAGGCAATTTTGCCAAATGGCTGGAAAACTTGTTATTGTAAGCTTTGATTTAATAAACGAGATTGGTAAGTTTAGTTTCTATTATACGAACTTACTAATCATGTAATGGTTACTCCGTTTTATATTTCCTTTGTTTTATAGTGCTCGAAAGGTCGCAAAGGTTGGAGATCACTGGAGCACCGTCACACTATCAACTAGCTTATTTTGGGTATACTTAGTAAAATCATTTTGGTATAATGGCATGTATAGGACAATTTGACCAATAGTGGCTTGAAAATGATGTTTTGTAACCTATCTATTGGAATGGCTAGTAATGGCTTATTTTGATATGATTAAGTAGGTTATTATGATATATTCATAAGTGTTATGTTAAGTATATGTGGTTAAATGATGTTAATGCCTAAGTTATTCCAAAGTAAGTTTATAAACACATACGCATGTAATGATATGCCTTGTTGAATAATAAAGTTTGTTTAATTTGAATGCTTGGTATGGTTGGTATTGGATGTTTGTTTCAAGTGCAAGTTATGGGTGTGATTTTGGGTGAGAAATGAAGCTAGAAATAGCTTTATTTCGTCCACATGGGTAGACACACGGGCGTGTGACTAGACCGTCTATGGCATACGACTGGGTACATGGGCGTGTAGTTAGGCCGTGTGTCCCTTGCACCTTAATTTTGAGAAACATAATGCTCAAAATTGAGGACACGGGCAAAAACACGAGCGTGTCTCTCAGCCGTGTGTGCTACACAGCCTAAAGCAGGAGCGTGTGTCTTGGCCATGTGAAACCTGCACCTAATTCTAAAATGAATTAATTGACCACACGGCCTAGCACACGGGCGTGGCATGGCCGTATGCACAAGTTAGAGAGTTACACGGGGTCGAACACGGCTTGTAGTATGGACGTGTCCTAGGGTCACATGGGCGTGTCCCTTAGACCACACGGGCGTGTGAGCCTTGCACTGTGGAAAATTTTTGAAATTTCGTGAAAAATTCTTAGAGGTTCTGATTATGTCCCAACTCGATTCTAATGCTCGTATTGGACCTCAAGGGCCCAATTTAGGGACGTTTTGAATAATCTCGGTAAATGATTAGTAATTTACATAAATTATTTGTAAAATATTTTGAAAGTTTTAGTAATGCTCAGAAACCCTGTTTTAGTGACGGATACGGGTTAGGGGTGTTATAGCACCAACGAAACCCTACGCTATTCGCGCTCGCGAAGAGGTGTCATCACCAGATGTTATCACTGGTACATTTTCTTTTTATCACACTAGTGTAATTGCTTTGATTTATCCTGGATCAACTCATTCATATACCTGTATGAATTTAGTGTCTAGTAAGACTTTGTCAGTTGAGTTTATTGAGTTTGTGGTTAAAGTGTCGGACCCTTTAGGCAAATATGTTCTAGTTGATAAAGTTTGCATGAACTGTCCTTTGATGATTCAGGGTTATTATTTTCTAGCTAATTTGATGCTACTACCGTTTGATGAATTCGATGTAATTCTGGGTATGAATTGGTTGACACTGCATGATGCTATTGTAAATTCTTGACAAAAGATTATTGAATTGAAATGTCAAAATAGTGAAATCATTCGAATTGAATCAGATGAGTTGATGAATTACCTATTGTGATTTTGTCTATGTCATCTCAAAGATGTGTGAGAAAAGGTTGCAAAGCTTACCTTGCTTATGTACTAGATAGAAAACTGTTTGAATCAAAGACTGAATCAGTACCAGTAGTATGTGAATTGTGTTTCAAATCTTGAGAGATAAGCAACTGTTCGCTAAATTCAGCAAATGCGAGTTTTGGCTCTAAGAGGTTGGATTTTTGGCACATATTATTTCAGCGGAAGGCATACAGGTCGATTTGAGCAAGATATCAACCGTTGTTGACTGGAAACCACCAAGAAATGTATTCGAAGTCATAAGCTTTCTGGGGTTAGCTGGTTATTATCGGTTTTTGTAAAAGGATTCTCGATGAATGCTACACCAATGACTAGGTTGCTACAAAAATATGTGAAATTTGAGTGGTCCGAGAAGTGTCAATAGAGTTTTGAACAGTTGAAAGCATTGTTAACTGAGGCACCAATATTGGTTCAACCTGAGTCAGGTAAAGAATTCGTGATTTTTAGCGACGCGTCATTGAACAGTTTGGGTTGTGTTTTGATGCAAGAGGGTAAAGTGATATCTTATGCTTCTAGATAGTTGAAGCTACATGAAAAGAATAATCCGACGCACAATTTAGAGTTAGCCCTATTGTTTTCCCATTGGCGACATATTTGTATGGTGAAAAGTGCCATATCTTTATCGATCATAAGAGTTTGAAATAATGACTCAAAAAGATTTTAATTTGTGACAACGAAGATGGCCCGAGTTGCTGAAAGACTACGAGTTAGTGATCGATTATCATTTAGGGAAAACAAATGTAGTTGCAGATGCCTTGAGTAGAAAATCATTATTTGCTTTGCTGGCAATGAATACTCAACTAACCTTATCTGATGATGGTTCAATTCTAGCAGAGTTGAAAGCTAAACTAATATTTCTTTTGTAAATTTGTGAAGCTCAGAAGTATGATAATGAATTGCAAGCCAAAAGGGTGCAATGTGAGTCGACTAGTGATTCAGACTATCAGATTGGATCTGACGATTGTTTAATCTTCTGAGATAGGATTTGCGTACCAAATAATTTCAAGCTCATTCAAAAAATTCTGCATGAAGCACACAATGGTTGTTTATCTGTTCACCCAGGGAGTACTAAAATGTAAAATGATTTAAAACAGTTATATTGGTGGTCAGGCATAAAACAAGAAATTTTAGAGTTTGTGTCGAGATGTTTGGTTTGTCAGCAAGTTAAAGCTGAACATCAAGTGTCTTCGAGATTACTACAGCCTGTGATGATACCAGACTGGAAATGGGATAGAGTTATGATGGATTTCGTATCGGGGTTACCCTTGTCTCTGAAGAAGAAAGATGCTATTTGGGTTGTCGTTGATCGACTGACGAAATTGACACATTTCATTCCGATACGTACAGATTATTCACTTGATAGATTGGTTGAATTATACATCTCTGAGATCGTTAGATTGCATGGGGTGTCAATTTTGATTATTTCAGATAGAGATCCGAGGTTTACGTCATGATTTTGGAAGGTTAATTTTAGTACTGCATTTCATCCGCAAACTAATGGTCAGTCTGAGAAAGTAATTCAGATTCCCAAAGATATGCTTCGTTGTTGTATATTAGAGTTTGAAGGTAACTGAGAGAAATATTTGTCATTGGTTAAATTCGCATATAATAACAACTTTTAATCGAGCATAAAGATGGCACCGTACGAAGCTTTGTAGGGTCGTAAATACATAAATCCATTGTACTGGACCGAGCTTAGTAAAAAAAATTCACGGGGTTGATTTTATCAGAGAGACTGAAGAGAAAGTAAAAGTTATTCGCGATAGTTTAAAAGCAGCTTCAGATCGATAGAAATCGTACGCGGACTTGAAACGAAAAGACATTGAATTTTAGATTGGTGACAAAGTATTTCTGAAAGTATCTCCGTGGAAGAAAATTCTTCGATTTAGTCACAGAGGCAAATTGAGCCTGTGGTTTATCGGGTCGTATGAAATCATTAAAAGAATAGGGCCAGTAGCATATCAGCTAGCGTTGCCGTCAGAATTAGAAGAGATTCACAACATGTTTTATGTGTTAATGTTGCGCTAATGTAGATTAGATCCATCACATGTAATTTGTCTAACTGAGATAGAAATTCAACCTGATATGATGTATAACGAAGAACCGATCATAATTTTAGTGCGAGAGGTTGAAGAGCTGAGAGATAAACACATAGCTTTGGTAAAAGTGTTGTGGCAACGTCACAGGGTTGAAGAGGCTACGTGGGAACCCGAGGAAGCTATAAGAAAAGAGTACCCTAACCTCTTTTCTGGAAATATTTTTGAGGACGAAAATTCCTAAGAGGGAGAGTTGTAACAGCCTATTTTTATTCAAATCAGAATAGTGGTTTCAGGACCACAAATTTGAAGTCAAAATAATTATTTTATTATTATTTTAATGTTTATAGCATGATAATATGATTGTGTGAAATTTTCGTTAAGAAATTTTATCGTTTGAGTGTTTAATTTGATAAAAAGGACTAAATCGTGTAAAATGTAAAACTTGTGTTCTATTAGTTAAAGGTGTCTAATAGCTTTGGAATACTAAAGTGGAGGTCCTTATGTTGTAATTAGCCCATTGTTAAATTGAGTGGACAAAGATGGACATTATTTAGATGATTTTAATGTTTTATCATTAAAGTTAAAATTGTAAATTGGTTATTAAAGATTAATTAAATAAAACAAACAAATTTTTTGGTGCTATCATCTTTATTGTCGAATTTTGAAGAAAAGAAAAGCTATTTTTTTAGGGTTTCATTCGGCCATGCCATTTATGCTCAATTAGATCAAGAAAGGCAAAATACAGATTTAGATCGGGGAAAGAATAAGGTTACGAATTAATTGACTTAACTCGCCGTTTTTACAACTGAGGTTAGTTCGTATGTAATAAGCATTGTTATAATTTCATTTTAAATGCTTTGCCATTTCATAAATTGTAAAAATGACCTTGTGGATATGTTCGACGAGAATTTGGCAATGAGAAATCCCGATTGAACCTTAGTAATAGATTAGGATATGAATGACATGTCATTAGGGGTTATTATTGTTCTGGGTGCTGGTCCGTACGTCCTACCGGTGGCTGAGTTATCCAACATGTGTTGCAAATTCTAGTCAACTTGTGTGACTAGCAGCATGTAGATACATCATGACCGTCAGCTTGTGTGAGTAGACCTATTGATAGCTCGAGAGTGAGCATTATTGAGATATGATATTGAGATAACTTCGGCTATATATATATCGGCACTTAGGGTGCGAGATTCCCGAGTATCTTGTATTATTCCAAAAGGTTCAACGGGTATATCGAAGATATGAAATGGTGGGAATAGATACATATCAGTACATGTATGTACGGAAATTGTATATGCATCGAATATATGAAAGAATTGAGCTCATGGTTATATAGGTGATTGAATACATATTAACATTGTGGTTAATTACTTTATGGTATGTTGTATACATATTTTGAATGGTAAATTGAATGGTGAGTTTTGCTTATTATTTTCATATGAGCTTACTAAGCTTTATAGCTTAAATTGTTTATTTTTTCGTGTTTTATAGTAAAACCAAGCTAGCTCGGATTCGGGGACCATCAGAGATTTCATCACACTATCCTACTATCATGTTGGTATTTTTGAACTTAAGTATTTTGAGTGTATGGCATGTATAGGAGTTGGTCATTTTAGTATATATGTTGTTAATGAATTTAGTCATTTGAAATGGCTTGTAAATATTGAGATTTTGGTTTTGTATATATAGCCATGAAAGTTGGCTTAACTTGGTTGGTTTGGTTGTGTATATATTTGTGTATATGGCTCTTATTATGTGCTTGATTATGGATATGTGATGCTAGTTGGTATTTGGTAATTATGGGTACTAAATGGTTGTAAATTGAATTTGGTATGTTTATGAGATTAGGCTAAATGATGCAAGGTTGAAAGTGATAGTATTGTTGATTTGAGATTATGAGTTTTTGGTATGAATTGAATGGTACATTTTGGTATTGATATGATTGGTATTGGTTGGTAATGAAATAGTAGGAATTATGCTTGATTGAGGTTAGTTGAATGCCTAATTATACCATGTTTTTGTGCCAATTGGTTGGTTTAAGTATGTGCAAAGTTTGGGTGGAAAATTGGCTTGGTAAATAGCCTATTTTTGTCCACACGGGTGTGTGTCTCAGCCATGTGTGACACATGGTCATATTACACAGCCATGTGTCCCCTGGTGTTGATTTAAAAATCAAGTCAGTATGCTCTACATGGCCAAGCACACGGGTGTGACTTGGCCGTGTGGGCTATGTCAGTATACCCTATAGGTTTGGTGCGGCCTAGTAGGCAGCTTGGCACATGGGCGTGTGAGGCCAATTCGAAAGGGTACACGGGCTAGTCACACGGGCGTGTGGTTGGCTGTGTGACCCAAGTCAAGGAGTTACACGGGGTAGGACACGGGCTAGGACACGGCTATGTGCTTCCATTTCAAATGTCCACACAGACAAGCCACACGGGCGTGTGTCCTCTGTATTTCGAAAAGTTTTCTAAGTGTTTCAAAAATTTCTTATGCTATTGATTTAGTCCCGAACCATTCTTAAAGCATGTTTAGGGCCTCGTAGGCTCGTATTAGGGAGAATGTGATTGAGTTTGAATGATGATTGCATGGAATTTGGAAATGTATTTGAATGGAATGTTTAGTTGTTTTATATGTCCGGTAATGCTCTATAACCCCATTCCGACATTGAATACGGGTGATGGGTGTTACAGTGTGGACAAGGAATAAGCCAATTTCAAGCCATTCCTTCCACCCATTTCAAGCTCACACCTACAAGACATTTGCACATACAATCAAGCTTTCAAACATGCCAATGTATACATATTAAGACCAATTCAATAGGTCATTTATCAATACAACCGATATGCCAAAAGGCACCTCAAACATAATCATCAAATCAACCTCAGCATGTGCACATTTACCATTTTTCAAGAATTTTGTTTCCATGCCGAAACATATCACAATTGATACATATCAATCATACCAAATTAATATACAAATGGTCATAATTCAACTAAACATATTTGATTTAAAATCTATATCAATACAGGCCATAAATGATCATTTTGCAACCATGCCACAAATTATCAAATTGGCCACAAATCATACATCAATTTAATCTTATAAACACCAATAATCAATGCATCAAAACAACATAAGTTTCACAAATTCAAAATAGCATTTCATGCCAATATCACACACAAGCATACCAATTTGGCAATTCCAAATATATCATTACTAAACCATTCAGCATTAGCCATCAAGCCAAAAAATGCCAAAATGTCATCAACCATAAAACCATATTTACAAGCCAAATATAGTGGCCATATCATCAAGCACAAAACACCTATAAATGCAATTATAACAGGGACCAGTGCATAAAAATCTACTGATAATATTGATGGATAGTGTGATGGATCTCCAACTAGCTTCCAACCCGATCGAGCTTCCAATAATCTGTAAAGTAAAGGAAAATATCTATGTACGCAATGTATGATTAGTAAGTTCGTATAAAGGTTAAGCATAGTATTCCATTTCAATAATAAACTTTATAGAATAAACATAAATCTATGCCAATGTCATACGATTCATAAGTCGATATGATCACAATTCACCAATGAGTAAGTTCATTAATGTCACATATATTTATCATTCATAACATGATAGGATTTTATGGGACTTAATAGATAATCAACAACCTTTCTATAAGATTATACACTTTTCAATTTACTCTCTTTTCATTCTGTTCCCAATGCTTATCATAAGCCTAAACCACATTATCAATTCCCGACTTAGTGTATTTATCCATGATATAGGTATATTCTTCCATAGCATATGTAAATTTCTCTCTTTTCTTGAAATTTAATTTCAACTATGAATTTACCATTTCATTACCTTTCCTCAAAACATCCCTAACCCGTATCCATTTGCTATATAAAAGCACATTTTAATGTCAGGAGTCATCACACTATCACAGGTTCAGATATATGGCATGTATAGCTAGATTCACATACGCTGTGGTAGTCCTAGAACCGACTAAAACATGGCTCTGATGCCAATCAAATGAAACACCCCTAACTCATATCCATCGTCGAAATATGGTTAAGCGGCATTACCAAACATATCAAAACACTTCGCATTCATTTCAAAAACATCATAGCATCATAGTCAAACATCAACATAAGTCCCTTTCTTAGGTCAATGAGACCTTAAACATGCATTAGGAAGAGGTCGGGACTAAACCGAACATGTTCACAACTTTCAACACCAAGGAAAATTTTCTATTTTGTTAAGGTAACACGCCCGTGTGACCAGACCGTGTGCCTTACACGGGTATCAGACACACCCATGTGAACCAGCGGTGCCAAATCAGGGTAACCATACCGACTTTCACCCATGACCAATAGGCACGCCCATGTGCTAAGGCCGTGTGATATTTAGCTAGCTACTGACTTTAGCCCACGGCCATATGACACGCCCATGTGTCAAGGCCGTGTGATTCTTAATAGAATACTATTTTTCTTACACAGCCACAAGGCACGCCCGTGTCCCATGATCGTGTGGCACAATGCAGGCTTGGTTTAAGTCATCTTGCCCCCCATTATGGGTCAACCTACAACAAGGAAACAAACATATATGTACAACCCAATCAACCATTCTTTATTCTAAAACATACGTCATTCATTCTCATACCAAGAACTCATCAAACTTACCTTCTTCTTTATCTAATTAAGACTTACCATAGTTGCAAATTAACATCACATATCATAAGCTATTATCAAATATGAGTTCAAACAAAAATTAGCCAAATCTCATGGCTAACTATATACATCACAAAACATACTTCACAACTACTAGCCTATACATGCCATATTTCAAATATTTACATTTTCAAAAGTACCAAAATGAGATCGATAGTATGGTGAGGATCTTCGACTATCCCAGAGCCTTCAGTAGCTACGGTAACTGTAAAACAGATAGTAATCACACAGAGTAAGCTTTGAAAAGCTTAGTAAGCTCATACACAAAACATTCATAGCATATAAACATAAAATGATAACCTATGAGTATTTACACAATTTCAATCCATATAACTATATCAACTCAATGATTCATATACATAACATCATCTATCACTTAGGTATTATACATACCTGAAACTTCCCATACTTATTCACTTTTGTACTTACCTCATGATGAATGTTATAAGACTTTCTATAAGTTATTCGTGTTTTACACATCAGCACACTTAGTGTAACACCCCTATCCCGTAACCGCCGCCAGAATAGGTAAGGGGCATTACTGGACTTGTAACTCATGTCAGAACAGTAAAATTTTAAACTTTTTCTTGAAATAAAGATCATTCATTTAAATAAGTACTAAGCACAGCCAGAGATAAAATTTAAACTTCACTAAGTAAACATTCAAAAGATGCCATTTTCGCATGGCTTATATACATTAACCAAAAATATTCTTCCACCACTAGTTTATTCTATACATGCCATAAAATAGTTCTAAACATAACAGTAACAAGCAGTGGATAGTGATAGTGTGACTAGTTGCTGACGATCCCCGAGCCTGTAGCTTCACAATGAGATCTATAAAATAGAGGAAACAGAGTAAACGGAGTAAGCATTACAATGCTTAGTAAGTTTTAAGCAGTGTCAACAGATAACAATCAAATTATAACATAGTTGTTCGTATTTTTATTTCACTCTTCCTTCGGGCATACCATCCCTTTACCGAATATGCACATCTCATCATATACAATAGGAAGATAAACTTTCACATAAAAGTGAGCTCATGTGACATAGATATATCGTATGATTTCACATAACCTCTCACACTGATCCGATGTCACATAGTCATAGGAATAGTCTCATAGATTGCTCTCGTATGCATCACATAACTACCTTATGATTTAGTGCAAATCAAGCTCACATATAAACTTGGAGTACATACCTGTTTAACCTTTCGCATTGAATATATTTATAAGCAATTCTTATTACGAAGTCTTATAGCTTTAACCTCTACTCGGATTATCGGCGAGACCTTTAGCTCGGACGTAATCTCCACACGAAGTTATCGGGTCTTACCCGGACAAAATCTCCACACGTAGTCATCGGGTCTTACCCGGACATAATCTCCACACGTAGTCATCGGGTCTCACCCGGAATATATTTCCAAGTTTCATGTACATTTAATCACATGTTACAACATTCACATCAACTGTCATATTTGTAATTCATTTGCCTCATCAAATATCTAATAATACACACCTTTCACATTTGGTCGTTCGGCCACAATATACGCACATCGCCTACATATTTCACACTAGCCATTCGGCTTTACCGTATATATGCATATTCATATTCACCACATTGGCCATTCGGCCTTATTACACATATGCATGCTCACATTCATCACATTGGCCATTCGGCCTTATCACATATATGCATGCTCACATTTATCACATTGGCCATTCGGCCTCATCACATATATGCATGTTCACATTCACCACATTGGTCATTCGGCCTTATCACACATATGCATGCTCACATTCATCACATTGGCCATTCGGCTTCATCACATATATGCATGTTCACATTCATCACATAGGCCATTCGGCCTTATCACATATATGCATGTTCATATTCACCACATTGGCCATTCGGCCTTTTCACACATATGCATGCTCACATTCATCACATTGGCCATTCGGCCTCATCACATATATGCATGTTCACATTCATCACATAAAATCCTAAATCAAAATATAAATTTTCAAGAATTCACATCACAATTATCCAAATATACTTCACATACCACATATACTATCATGTATACACTTTGTCTTGGCCGAATCTACACCAATCATTTTCCAATGAATAATTCAATTTCACGCCATACTATCATTTCATATTCGAATACTCATAAACTTACAATTTCACAAATTTTAATATCGAAGATCCGTCTAGCACTCATATATCGTTTTACAATATCACGATTTAGAATTCACGTATGGGTTTAATCAATAGCTTGTGAGCAACTAAAACAAGTTTTATCCATATTTACAACAAAATCACATATTCACTACGAGCTGTTTTCCTGAGCAATAGTCACTAAATTATTTATAACTGGAGATACAAAACTCCAAATCACCCGTTAATTTTCCCTGAGTATAGACTCGTATATCTTCCATCCATAAAATTTCCAGAATTTTAGGTTTGGCCAATCAGTACCAGATTTTTCTTAAAGTTTCCCCTGTTTCACTGTTTGACTAATCTGACCACTCTTCACTACGAATCAAATTTTTCATTGTACAGAATTCATAATGTATTCTATTTGATTTCATTTGAAACTAGACTCATTAAGGAGTCTAAGCATATAAATCTTATCTTATAACCATTTTTTTACAAATTATAATGATTTTCTAAAAATAGAATAGGGGATTTCGGAGTCATTCTGACATTGTCCCACACAACTTTTAATATCTCTTTATAGGGAATTTCTTTGCTTACACGGTCTCTTTTATAAGAAATTAGACTAACTAAGCTTGGATTACACATTTTATTCAGCCTATAATTCCACACCAACAATTTATAGTGATTTTCTAAAATCACGTTACTGCTGCTGTCCAAAGCAAATTATTACAATTTGCTCTTAAATTTCCAAGTCCAAACACTTATGAACTTACCATTTGAGTTTAAGACATATCATGACCACATCATATCTTATTAAATCAACTCATTATGTCCTATTATGATTGAATTTACTCAACGTTTAATCACTAAAAACTTACAAAGGAATCAAACTCAAATACTTAAGAACTTACCTCGGAAATTGTCGAACGATTACAGATCGACCATTCGGTTAGGTAGCTTTTTCTCTTTTCCGAATTAGACTCCCTAAGCTCTTGAGCTTGAATAAACAAATTTAATCTATTACAAACCAATTATACAAACTCATGGCCGAATATAACAAGAAGACTACTGGATTCTACTAGCCACTCATTGCCCTATTATTAACCTTACTTAATTATAAACGCATTCGGCAATTTGATAATTAAGTTCATATCATGGTATCATAACTCAACATTTATCAATATATCATTAACAAAATATGCTCATGTCAAATTTACTCCCAATCACATCTCAAAATTCAGCAAGCTTAGAATTCATTTAATAATTAAATTCGGTAGCTTAATCACTTTGCTAACTACTTATGCATATAATTCAATGATTTTTACATCATCTTACAATCACCATTATTCAAGACTTTGAGATTTCCACAAATGTTCATCTAATGCCTCTAGGCCGAATGTATTATTGCATCCAAATTCACATAGTTTTTTTTTGTTATATCTAATTCTAATGTACATAATCATAATTCAATTCAACATTATAAACCATTATCACCCATTTAGCCGAATATACCACATTAATTTTTAACATTACCCATGTAAATACCTATAGGTTCTTATACCTTAAATTCACACATTTAACCCTTTAATGCCTATTGATCATTCCTTTGGTCTTAACCTAAATGATAGCTCTCATTCTCCATATTTCAACCGAATTTTTCATAGCATGAAGACTTTCATACATTTATAAAAACTTTCATAACTCATTTGGCCTTATCAAGAACCATTTAACATGCAAGGAAAATAATCATAGAGGAAGAAATTAACATTCTAAATAGACTCAATCTTTGACCGAATGTACAAGGTGCCTCTAAGCCACTCATCCAAAAATCTTTACCCCATTCTAGTCATTCCCCCATTTGACCGAATGAACATTTGTCTATTGATGCATGAAATTAAACCATGGGTTAAATAAGCTATGCACTTATCAATCTAATCTCATAGTCAATTAAAAAGAAAATCACAATGCATACCTTAAACTAGGATAGCCATGGCCGAATACCTTAGTTTTTCCTCTTCAATCTTCTCTTTCCCAAATTCGGCCACCAAGAAGAAAGATGAGCATGTAAATTTTTTTTTCTTTTGTTATCTTTCTTCAACTCACGGCAATGGAGGGGGGGGAACATGGATGAGACAACTTTGTTTTCATCACCCCTCCCTTTTCATTTCTTTATTACTAACCTTTTATTTTATTCTTTCTCCCATTAAACACTAACACCAAATGTTTTTAATAGGCTTTAACTTATAGCATGGCCGGCCACCTTCTTGTTCTTTGGTTAATTTGACATGCAAATACAATTATTTTGCAACATGCATAAATAGGCCACTTACATTTGCCTAGCACATTTCTAAATTTTCTCACATAAGTCCTATTTAATAAAATTCACTTACAATTAACAAATTTCAAACATGAAATTTTCACACATGCATATGTACATATAATAAGCATCAAATATGACATCTAATTATTTTTATGACTCGGTTTTGTGGTCCCGAAACCACTTTTTGACTAGGGTCAAATTAGGGGTGTCACAACTCTTCCCCCCTTTAGGGATTTTCGTCCCCGAAAATTTCTACCGATGCATAGTTTTGGATAACGTCCTCTTATTGAATTATATTCATATAAACATTAGCTCATCGATGGCAATTGTAATTCATTATTGATTTCGCATCGATCTATAAAATCATTTTCTTATCTTAAAATAAATTCATAAACATTTCTACAAGTATGCACATATATCTCATTTTCTTGATTTCATAAGTAATAATCAATTAATTTAATTCACAAATGCATTTCAAACACATATTAAGCACATATTAATATGTATAATTCACATCATCAACCCACATATTTGTAACCCAAATTTTCATTCATGTATAAGCTGTAACCTGACCGAAAGTACACATATACTCAAACATCCCAATAAATATCCTTTATCACTCCATCATATCTCACTATTCAACTTAACCTATTTCCAACAGAAAATCAACTTCCACATACCTGAACATTGAGTTCATTTAGCACATTCAATCACCGTTAACGATACCCGTATACAATCGATTTGGCATCAAGCCTCATATTGTATACCGGCATGGGATTTATTTTAGCACATAACCCATATATCCAAAATTATCAACATTCATCACAAATTCTTACAGACTTTCAAATGTCAAACTTAATCGAAATAATTTCTTGAATATGATTAACAAAAAAAATAGGGGTCATTTAGCAATAGCACATATGACTTCATATACCAAGCATTCCATAGACTAAATTCATAACACATTTATAACATGAATTCATTTCTTAACAACATATCCACCATCTTTTTACTTTCATCTGATTTTCTCATACCTTATGTACATACCTGTATCACTTATTCTGATCTTACTTAATTTATCATCTTAAATATACCTGTTGAATCATTCGAAATCATTACGGATACTCATTAAGCACATATAGCTCTTACAATGCCATATCCTAGATATGGTCTTACATATTCTCACATATCGAGCCGATGCCATGTCCCAGACATGGTCTTACACACTATCTCAAACCAATGCCTTCGTCCCAGACGAGGTCTTACATGAATTCCACTTCACACACTTAGTGCCCACTGACCGATCTCGCACTCATAGTGCTCGGTTAAAGGAATTGGCACACACACAGTGCCTCTAATCATTCACACACATAGTGCTCTTATTCATTCGTTATTACACATTGAAATGAATTAACCAAGTCTATAAACATCATGTATGTACACTTGTAAACATATCATCTCATTTAAATTTGAATTCGTATAGTAATGAACACTTAAAATTTGCTCAAATTACCGGCACGAAGCCTACTAGGCACGAAGGCCCGAATACACGTCACCAGCATGATTGCTCTTCGGGACCTAGCCCGGATATAACACCAGCACGAATGCTCTTCGGGGTTTAGCACGGATATATCACTAGCACGAATGCTCTTCGGAACTTAGTCCGGATACATCACTAGCACGAATGCTCTTCGGGATTTAGCCTGGATATATCACTAGCACGAATGCTCTTCAGAACTTAGTCCGGATACTTCACTAGCATGAATGCTCTTCGGGATTTAGCCCGGATACATCACTAGCACGAATACTCTTCGGAACTTAGTCCGGATACATCACTAGCACGAATGCTCTTCGGAACTTAGTCCGGATACATCACTAGCACGAATGCTCTTCGGGATTTAGCCCGGACATTTCACTCTCAATTCTCATGTACATATACACATATAGCAATACACATTAGTATATCATTTACATTACTTGAATACAAACACAACATGCTTATCGACCATTCAACTTCCAGTTCCATAGCCACATACAAAAATCACATTTATAGTCATAACACTCTTTCAAAATTGCATCACTTATACCCTTATAATTCAATCCAAATCGAAATTCAAATACGAGTACATGATACGTACCTGATCAACTTAATAATTTAGGCATATCTAAGTGAAGTTATATCGCAGATTCTCATAGTCAGAAGCTTGCTACAGCTCGATCGGGATCAAGATTCATTACAATACAGCAAACACATTTTAATAGTCAAAAATCATCACACTATCATTTTATCACTTTATGGCATGTATAAATAGACTCACGCGTGCTATGTTAGTCCTAGAATCGACTAAACCGTAGCTCTGATACCAATAAAATGTAACACCCCTATCCCGTAACCGTCGCCAGAATAGGTAAGGGCATTACCGGACTTGTAACTCATGTCAGAAGAGTAAAATTTTAAACTTTTTCTTGAAATAAAGATCATTCATTTAAATAAGTACTAAGCACAGCCAGAGATAAAATTTAAACTTCACTAAGTAAACATTCAAAAGATGCCATTTTTGCATGGCTTATATACATTAACCAAAAATATTCTTCCACCACTAGTCTATTCTATACATGCCATAAAATAGTTCTAAACATAACAGTAACAAGCAGTGGATAGTGATAGTGTGACTAGTTGCTGACGATCCCTGAGCCTGTAGCTTCGCAATGAGATCTATAAAACAGAGGAAACAGAGTAAACGGAGTAAGCATTACAATGCTTAGTAAGTTTTAAGCAGTGTCAACAGATAACAATCAAATTATAACATAGTTGTTCGTATTTTTATTTCACTCTTCCTTCGGGCATACCATCCCTTTACCGAATATGCACATCTCATCATATACAATAGGCAGATAAACTTTCACATAAAAGTGAGCTCATGTGACATAGATATATCGTATGATTTCACATAACCTCTCACACTGATCCGATGTCACATAATCATAGGAATAGTCTCATAGATTGCTCTCATATGCATCACATAACTACCTTATGATTTAGTGCAAATCAAGCTCACATATAAACTTGGAGTACATACCTGTTTAACCTTTCGCATTGAATATATTTATAAGCAATTCTTATTACGAAGTCTTATAGCTTTAACCTCTACTCGGATTATCGGCGAGACCTTTAGCTCGGACGTAATCTCCACACGAAGTTATCGGGTCTTACCCAGACAAAATCTCCACACGTAGTCATCGGGTCTTACCCGGACATAATCTCCACACGTAGTCATCGGGTCTCACCCGGAATATATTTCCAAGTTTCATGTACATTTAATAACATGTTACAACATTCACATCGACTATCATATTTGTAATTCATTTGCCTCATCAAATATCTAATAATACACACCTTTCACATTTGGTCGTTCGGCCACAATATACGCACATCGCCTACATATTTCACGCTAGCCATTCGGCTTTACCGCATATATGCATTTTCATATTCACCACATTGGCCATTCGGCCTTATCACACATATGCATGCTCACATTCATCACATTGGCCATTCGGCCTTATCACATATATGCATGCTCACATTTATCACATTGGCCATTCGGCCTCATCACATATATGCATGTTCAAATTCACCACATTGGCCATTCAGCCTTATCACACATATGCATGCTCACATTCATCACATTGGCCATTCGGCTTCATCACATATATGTATGTTCACATTCATCACATAGGCCATTCGGCCTTATCACATAAATGCATGTTCATATTCACCACATTGGCCATTCGGCCTTTTCACACATATGCATGCTCACATTCATCACATTGGCCATTCGGCCTCATCACATATATGCATGTTCACATTCATCACATAAAATCCTAAATCAAAATATAAATTTTCAAGAATTCACATCACAATTATCCAAATATACTTCACATACCACATATACTATCATGTATACACTTTGTCTTGGCCGAATCTACACCAATCATTTTCCAATGAATAATTCAATTTCACGCCATACTATCATTTCATATTCGAATACTCATAAACTTACAATTTCACAAATTTTAATATCGAAGATCCGTCTAGCACTCATATATCGTTTTACAATATCACGATTTAGAATTCACGTATGGGTTTAATCAATAGCTTGTGAGCAACTAAAACAAGTTTTATCCATATTTACAACAAAATCACATATTCACTACGAGCTGTTTTCCTGAGCAATAGTCACTAAATTATTTATAACTGGAGTTACAAAACTCCAAATCACTTGCCGTTAATTTTCCCCGAATATAGACTCGTATATCTTCCATCCATAAAATTTCCAGAATTTTAGGTTTGGCCAATCAGTACCAGATTTTTCTTAAAGTTTCCCCTGTTTCACTGTTTGACTAATCTGACCACTCTTCACTACGAATCAAATTTTTCATTGTACGGAATTCATAATGTATTCTATTTGATTTCATTTGAAACTAGACTCATTAAGGAGTCTAAACATATAAATCTTATCTTATAACCATTTTTGTACAAATTATAATGATTTTCCAAAAACAGAACAGGGGATTTCGGAGTCATTCTGACATTGTCCCACACAACTTTTAATATCTCTTTATAGGGAATTTCTTTGCTTACACGGTCTCTTTTATAAGAAATTAGACTAACTAAGCTTTGATTACACATTTTATTCAGCCTATAATTCCACACCAACAATTTATAGTGATTTTCTAAAATCACGTTACTGCTGCTGTCCAAAGCAAATTATTACAATTTGCTCTTAAATTTCTAAGTCCAAACACTTATGAACTTACCATTTGAGTTTAAGACATATCATGACCACATCATATCTTATTAAATCAACTCATTATGTCCTATTATGATTGAATTTACTCAACGTTTAATCACTAAAAACTTACAAAGGAATCAAACTCAAATACTTAAGAACTTACCTCGGAAATTGCCGAATGATTACAGATCGACTATTCGGTTAGGTAGCTTTTTCTCTTTTCCGAATTAGACTCCCTAAGCTCTTGAGCTTGAAAAAACAAATTTAATCTATTACAAACCAATTATATAAACTCATGGCCGAATATAACAAGAAGACTACTGGATTCTACTAGCCACTCATTGCCCTATTATTAACCTTACTTAATTATAAACGCATTCGGCAATTTGATAATTAAGTTCATATCATGGTATCATAACTCAACATTTATCAATATATCATTAACAAAATATGCTCATGTCAAATTTACTCCCAATCACATCTCAAAATTCAGCAAGCTTAGAACTCATTAATAATTAAATTCGGTAGCTTAATCACTTTGCTAACTACTTATGCATATAATTCAATGATTTTTACATCATCTTACAATCACCATTATTCAAGACTTTGAGATTTCCACAAATGTTCATCTAATGCCTCTAGGCCGAATGTAATATTGCATCCAAATTCACATAGTTTTTTTTTGTTATATCTAATTCTAATGTACATAATCATAATTCAATTCAACATTATAAACCATTATCACCCATTTAGCCGAATATACCACATTAATTTTTAACATTACCCATGTAAATACCTATAGGTTCTTATACCTTAAATTCACACATTTAACCCTTTAATGCCTATTGATCATTCCTTTGGTCTTAAACTAAATGACAGCTCTCATTCTCAATATTTCAACCGAATTTTTCATAGCATGAAGACTTTCATACATTTATAAAAACTTTCATAACTCATTTGGCCTTATCAAGAACCATTTAACATGCAAGGAAAATAATCATAGAGGAAGAAATTAACATTCTAAATAGACTCAATCTTTGACCGAATGTACAAGGTGCCTCTAAGCCACTCATCCAAAAATCTTTACCCCATTCTAGTCATTCCCCCATTTGACCGAATGAACATTTGTCTATTGATGCATGAAATTAAACCATGGGTTAAATAAGCTATGCACTTATCAATCTAATCTCATAGTCAATTAAAAAGAAAATCACAATGCATACCTTAAACTAGGATAGCCATGGCCGAATACCTTAGTTTTTCCTCTTCAATCTTCCCTTTCCCAAAATCGGCCTCCAAGAAGAAAGATGAGCATGTAAAATTTTTTTTTTCTTTTGTTATCTTTCTTCAACTCACGGCAATGGAGGGGGGGGGGGAACATGGATGAGACAACTTTGTTTTCATCACCCCTCCCTTTTCATTTCTTTATTACCAACCTTTTATTTTATTCTTTCTCCCATAAAACACTAACACCAAATGTTTTTAATAGGCTTTAACTTATAGCATGGCCGGCCACCTTCTTGTTCTTTGGTTAATTTGACATGCAAATACAATTATTTTTGCAACATGCATAAATAGGCCACTTACATTTACCTAGCACATTTCTAAATTTTCTCACATAAGTCCTATTTAATAAAATTCACTTACAATTAACAAAATTCAAACATGGAATTTTCACACATGCATATGTACATATAATAAGCATCAAATATGACAGCTAATTATTTTTATGACTCGGTTTTGTGGTCCCAAAACCACTTTTCGACTAGGGTCAAATTAGGGGTGTCACACTTAGTGCTATAAGGTTAGCCGAAGCTAAATATTTCGCACACTTAGTGCCATCTCAAATAACCAAGACTAAGTTCGTATTGCACACTT
This sequence comes from Gossypium hirsutum, assembly GCF_007990345.1. Lineage (NCBI taxonomy): Eukaryota > Viridiplantae > Streptophyta > Magnoliopsida > Malvales > Malvaceae > Gossypium > Gossypium hirsutum. Next base: position 51,564,004 of record NC_053434.1, read on the forward strand.
AGTGCCTCAAGTAGTCGAAGTTAGGTAAACCGCACATTTAGTGCCAGAGCTAGTTTAAATCACACACTTAGTGCCAAACCTTCCGATTCATCACCGTATTTCCAATTCAATTATATATAACTCATGTAGAATAAAAGGCATCAAAACTTAATTAACATCACATTTTAAGTACGAACTTACCTAGTACTCGAAATTTGTCTACTCGGACTATCTACTCGATAACCTTCGACTTTCCTCGATCTAAGTCTGAATTCCTCCTTTCTTGATCTATAGGTTTTCAAAATTAACCCTTTTATTCATCAATTAATACAATTCAATCTACAAACACATGTTTGGGGCATTTTACAATTTAACCTTCATATTTTCACATTTTGATACTTTAGTCCCTAATTTACAAAATCACAAAATACATATAATTTGCATATACTTATGCTTGGCCGAATTCTCCTAGTACTCATACTAGTCCACACATTTCTTTTATTTCACATTTTAGTCTCTCAAAATAAAATTTTCACAAATTAGCCCAAATTTGCTCAAATCCAACTAAAATCCAAAGACAAAACATGTAAACTCAACATCAAGCTTTCATATTTCACCATTTAACAACACAAAACTCATGAATTCATCCATGACACATTTTTAAATCATAAAAAGAATCAGAAATTGAGACATGGGCTTTATAGTACATTTAACAACTATCACAAAAACATAGAAATTATCAAAAACTGAAGCAAAAACATACCCGCTTTAAGCTTTCAACTAGTCAAACCATAGAACTCTTGATCTTTTCTTTTTGTTCTTCGATTTTCGGTACAAACAAGGTATATAATGCCTATTTTCATGTTTTGTTATAACATATATTACTTTATTAAACATTTGACCATTATAACCTTTATTAAACCATTATAATTTCACGTAACACATGTCCTTTTATGTCCATTCAAACTTCCAATGGTCAAATAACCACATAAGGACCTTTACTCTAGAAAGCCAACTCAAATAAGCACTTAAACATCTAGCACACAACTTTTATATTTTATGCGATTAGGTCCTTTTTGCAAATTAAGCACATAAACACTTAAATTTTCACACAAAACTTTCACACATATCAATTTACGTATCATAGACACAGAAATTAATATTAAAATATTTTTCAGACTCAAATTTGTGGTCCCAAAACCACTATTCTGACTAGGGTCAAAACCGGACTGTTACATTCCTCACCCATTTCAATGCATAACACAAGTTATAAGCATAACATCAACCATACAAGCTAGTGCATTTAAACATAGCTCTTTTGGAATCAACAACATAATCAATCATTACATAAGAAATTACATACTTTGATTTATTCAACCTTTTCATGGACATAAGCACGTTACCAATTGAGCACTTACCGTTTCAATGTATTTCATTAAGATTAAACATGATATAATTCAATCATAAACTTAGCACAAGCCTAAGAACCAACAACAACACATGTTAGCATAATTGAATATATTTCATGTGAACTTAACATAGATAGCCATTATACTTGAGCATGATCCAATTGGATTTACCATCCTTCATAACATATCATGTTTTCCATGTATCACCATTTCAATAAGTTTCATACACACATGTCTTGGTTCATATTGAACACTTGCCATTTCATTTGCATAACACAAAAGACATAAACATAAAATTTACCACAGTCACAAGCTAGTGATTAAACATAACTTAACAATATCATCACATGTTAAGATATGGTACATAAACATAACATCACTTAAATCATACATTTCATAATCATGAATATTCATACTTTGATCATTGGTACATCATACCTTTCTATATTTGTCGTAATGAAGTCAATCGGAACCCTTATCGGAGCTCACACAAGTGTGCTAAACGAAGGTAGAAGCCATCCCTTTTCATATTCGATGAACACTATAAAGACGATTAAAACCTTGGTACATATTTCATATCATGCCATAGTCCAACTATGGTCTTACATATGTATTGCCATAACCTGGTTATGGTCTTATCATTAGAATTTCATAGCCTAGCTAGGTTTTACATATATATATACACTACCATGGTCGAACCATTGTCCTTCATCTAAAAAATTGCCATAGCCTCACTGTGGTCTTACATAAACATTGCCATGGACCAACCATGGTCTTGTACATTTTTATGTTGCATTGCAATAGTGTCTTTCAACCATGGTCTTATTCATTTCCTTCAAGCTAACAAATTTGATTCACATATATACACAAATAAACAATAATTTATCGAAATAATAATTAATTGAACTAACCAAGTTACGAACTTACCTAGCTAAATTACAGAAATGACAAAGTTTAGGGGCATTTTGGTAATTTTTCATTCTTAACGATTTTCCACTCGGTCTTGATCTAATTTAATAATTCTATTCAATCTATTAATTTAGACAGTAAATAATGTATTTATGCAATTTAGTCATTTTAGAAATTTTTACAAAGTTGCCCCTAACATTAATACTTTTATTCAATTTAGTGCTTGAGCCTAGAATATGCAAATTAACCATTATTAATGTCAATTATCATTAGAAAAATATTCATGGTACACAAAACAACCCACATTTGCAATAATTTCACATAAAATCTGTAACAACCCAATTTTCAGTGGTGTCAGAAACAATGATTCGAGATCACTAAATCTGATGAGTGAGTTCAAAAATTTTATTATTTAATTATTATTTGTGAGTCAAGTATGATTTTAGAAGACTTTTGAATTAGTAATTTTTGATTTAGAAGAATTTATTAGGTAAAATGGTTTTGAAAACGAGGGATTGAGACCTCGATTTCATAAAATGTGCTGTAAATATTTTTATAAATATTTATGGAGTGTCATTGAGTTAGTGTTAAAGTTTCGTTAGAAAATTTTAAAGTTTTGATAGTTAATTAATTAAAAAGGACTAAACTGAAAAAGGTGAAAATTTTGCTAAAATGACTAAATAGCTCAAGTGTTAAATGTCGGAGGACTTAAAAGGAAAATTAGCCCAAAGATGATGGCTTGGGTGGCATAGGTAGAGAAAAATCAAAGAATCAGGTGAAATAAGGGCAAAACTAGAAAATGGAAAATTTTAACTTACAAATTAAAATAAAAAGAGAGTTCTAGAGAATCTCTTCATAATTCTAAGCCAAAGAAATACCATTGAAGAATCCTTAAGAAGCTAGTTTTTCTATTTTGCTATAAGTGAGTTCAATTCTTGCTCTTTTCTTGAAATTTTTGTGTTTTAAAGATTTTTACAATTAGGTCCAATTGTCTATTTCATTAGTTTTTGATTTTATGGGTAATTTTAAAAGTTAGCATTGATGAGTGTTGAATGTTTATGATGAATTAACGTGGATTTGACGCTTTAATTTTATTATATGATGATTTTATCAAGTAATTTCAATAGAAATTGATTTTAAGATCAAATTGAGAAAAATATTAAATCTTAGGGTTTGGTATTAAATTCTGTTTATTAAAGGCTGTGTAATAGCTTAGAATAATTAGGTAAATTGTTAATTGAGAAAAATTAGCTCATTTGATGGGTTAATTGGTAAGGGAATAAATTGAAAAAATTGTAAAAGTTGGGATAATTGTGTAATTTCAAAATTTGAGGGCTATAAATTGTGAAGTGAATTAGAATTGAAATTAACAGAAAAGTCTCTGAACCACTACAAATTCTACAAATCTACCCCAAGTATGTTCATATGGTTAAACTTTCATGATTATTTGTTAATGTAAGAATGGTATAATGTATTTATTCATATTTTGTTGTTAAAATTAAGATTATGGTAAAAGTATGAAAATTGAATTGAATGTTTTAAATGAGTAGAACACAGGATTGAGTATGATCGTTCCGTGGCAAAGAATGAATTGACAGATAAGACCACGGCTGGACCATGGCAGTATTTATATGTAAGACCATAGCTGGGCTATGACATTAATGTAACGGATGAATTGACGGATAAGACCATAACTGGGTTATGGCACTATGAACATAAGACCATGGTTGGACCATGACAGTGTTTATATGTAATACCATAGCTAGGCTATGGCATTCTGGTAATAAGATCATAACTGGGTTATGGCACTACGAATGTAAGACCATGGCGGGGCCATGGCAATGCATATGTAAGACCATAGTTGGACTATGGCACAAAGAAAGCGATGTACTCATATCCATAAGCCGTTCTTCAATTCAGTAAGAAATGGTAAAAGACTTATGTAATTGAATTGAAAGATTTATAGATTATTATTGATATTGATATGAAGGAAGTGTGTTTATTGATTTATATTGCATTTGACGGGGAAAAATGTATGATTTATTTACAAATTAATTTATTAATTAATTTTAGTAAGATCAATGTTTAACCTATTGAACTTACTAAGCTTTATTAAGCTTACTCGTGTTTTTTAATGTTCTTGTAGATTAACGTGTAGTCGGGAGATTGGATCAACACATTAAGCTACACTATCCAGTTTAATTCGGTAGTTCGTGCAATCTGAATTTTCGTTTGTATGGCATGTATAGGGTTGGTTTGGAAATGAAATAGTTTGGAGTGTGGTTATGAATCTTAAATGTTTATGTAATTAGTAATAGAAATTGATAAATCAATGAAATGAGTTAAACATGTATTTATAAATAATTAAAATATTTGTGATGTTATGTCATGTTAAGAACATGTTTTGGCTTGTATTAATGTTTTGGTTGTGATATATTGGTGTATGTGAATGTTGTGTGCAGGTTGATGTCAAAATTGATGAGAAAAGTGGCCTTAAAATGGCCTATTTTCGTCCACACGGGCAGAGGCATGGGCATGTGTCTTAGCCATGTGTGACACATGGCCATGCACATGGGCGTGTAGTCTGGCTGTGTGTCCCTTGCACCTTAAATTTCAAAATAGAATACCCAAGTTTTTGCACATGGCCTAGCACACGGGCATGTGACTTGGCCGTGTGACCCTTGTACCTTGTACGCAGTCTAGTACACGGGTGTGTGGTTGGTTGTGTGACCCAAATTAGAGAGTTACACGGGTATAGACACGGGTTAGGACTTGGGACACGGCCGTGTGCCTCATATCAAATGCCCACATGGCCTAAGACACAAGCGTGTCTCCTGGCTGTGTGGCTCACACGGCCGACCACACGGGCGTGTGTCCCTTACTCCTAAGAAAAATTTTAAGATTTTGGGAAAAATTTTTTGAGTGTCCAGTTCAGTCCCGATTCACTTCTAAGTTGTATTTTGAGCCTTGAAGACCTATTTAAGGGACAATATGAATGCTATATGATTGATTCTTGAATTGTATAATAAAGGTAATAAAGTATTCGTAATTAGTCTGTAAAGTCCGGTAATGCACGATAACCCTATTTTGGGGACGAATAAGGGTTAGGGGTGTTACAAAATCCTTGTACTTTCACTATTTCAACAATTTAGTCCCTAATCAAAAAATTCATCAAAACCACTTAACAAAATGCTTTTGAATATCAACCAACATTTCAAAATCATTATTTAATAACTAAAATCACATAGATTCATCAATTGCAACCTTCAAAATCAAAGGTAAGAGCTAGCTGGACCTAGTTGCAATGAATCAGAAGTATCAAAATTATTAAAAATGGGTATGAATTACTTATTATGCAAGAGGAAACCATAATGGCCACAAGCTTCATCCTTATTCCAAGGTGTTTTCAGTTGTTGAAGAAGAAATCAATAAGATGATGATAATTTATGTAACAGCTCGATTTTGGGCCTAGTCGGAACAGTGGTTTCAGAACCACAAATTTGAGGTCTGAGAAATTATTTTTAATATTATTTTATGTGTCATAGCATGATTATATAAGTGCATGAAATTTTTGGTGAATTAATTTTAGTGTTTGTGAGCTTAATTGAGAAAAATGACTAAATCGCATAAAGGGAAAAAGTTTTGTTCTGCTAGCCAAATGTGTTAAATATCTAGAGAACCATAATTTGGGGTCTTTAAAGTGAAAATAGGCCTTTAAATTAGTGGTGGCTGGCCATAGAGACAAAAAGAAGAAAGTTGTCAAAGTTAGGTGAGTTTTGGTGACTAAAATTGACTAGAAATAAAATAAAAGAAAGAGAGAATGATATCATCTTTTTCTCATCTTCTTCTCTACCTAAAATACCAACAAATAGGGGGTTTTGAAAGTTAAAAAAATCAGCCACTTATATCCCTTGCAAGTAAGTGATTAAGATAGCCTTTCTTGATATTTTTGCATTTTTAAGACCCTTGTAGCATGAGCTAGCTCATGAAGGGACTATTTTGCAAAATGGTTGAAAGTATAGGGTTTTTCCATGAGAATATTTGTAATATTTTCTGAAACTTTGTGAAATAAAATGAATCTTGGTTGTTTAATAAATAACTTTTGTGAAAGGATTTTCATGAAAACACCTCAAATGAACCATTTTGTAAAGTTTATAAAATGACTGATAAGTGTGAGAAATAATTGAAATTTTAGGCTGCTTCTAGTATAAAAAGAATTCACCTAGGCTTGGTTAGTGAGAAAATTTGATAAAAATCATTTTACGAGCCTAGGGGCAAAATCATAAATTTTGTGAAAGTCTAGGGGTAAAATAGTCATTTTGCCAAAATATAAATTATGAAATGTATTGGTTAATATGATGATTAAAGTAGTGGATTTTATTATTTTAGATCAAGAAAATCGAGATTTGGGCTTAAATCGGAAGGTACGAGGTTATGGACTAAAATGAAATAATTAGCTGAAATTTCATTCAAGGTAAGTCCGTGTGACTAAATAAGCTTGTTATCCATGTTATTGTTAATATACTTGAAATCTATCTTGCTATGATTGTATCAAATTATATGTTGATGATATTGAGTATGAAAAAGTGATGCCAAATGTTAATAACATTTATGTGATGATTGAACACATTGGAAATTGGATGGAATATGATATTCCATTAAAACGTGTAAGTTGTACATAAGTGAGGCAACTTTATATTATTATGTGTTGAATGATTGATTTTGCATAATATGGTTGAATATGCTTGTGAGTAATATATGATAATTAATGTGGTAAATTCCCGACTAAATTTAGGAATAGATTGGATATCTATGCCATGACATTTGGGTGATATGTGAGCGAGTGTAAGACCGTGTTTGGGACATGGCGTCGGCCACCATATTAGAGCTAGTGTAAGACCAGGTTGGACATGGCATCGGCGTTGACTATGAGCCAGTGTAAGACCATGTCTGGGACATGGCATCGGCCACGATATAAGAGCCAGTGTAAGACCATGTCTGAGACATGACATCGGCATTGATATGTGCGCTAGTGAAAGACCATGTCTGGGACATGGCATCGGCCATATTATGAGAGCTAGTGTAAGACCATGTCTGGGACATGGCATTAGCATTGAGAAGAGAGCTAGTGTAAGACCATGGCTTATGACAGCCCTAAATTGACCCTAGTCGGAAAGTGGTTTCGGGACCACTAAACCGAGTCATAAAAATAATTAACCATCATAGTTGATGCTTATTATATGTATATATGTATGTGTAAAAATGTCGTGTTTGAATTTTGTTAATTGTAAGTGAATTTTATTAAATAGGACTTATGTGAGAAAATTTAGAAATGTGTCAGGCAAATGCAAAGTGGCCTATTAATGCATGTTATGAAAATGAGGGGTTTGCATGTCAAATTGCCCAAAATTGAGCTAGTGGCCGGCCATGCTATGGGTGGAAACATGTTGTAAACATGTTGTGTTAGTGTGTTATGTTAGAAAGAATAAAAAAATGGGGTTAGTATTAAAGTAATGCAAAGGGAGGAGTGATGAAAAAAATTTGTCTCATCCATGTTTTCCCCCCCATTGCCGTGAATTGAAGAAAGAAAACAAAGAAAGAAAAAAAGTGTTCATTCTTGAACATCTTTGGCCGAACAGAGGAAAGAAAGGAAGGGAAAGAGCTTGGAGAAAAATCGGCAATGGTGGTTTACTAGATTAAGGTATGTTTAATGTTGCTTTGAAAGTTCATACATCCCTTGGATGATTAGTCTAAATTCTAACTACCTCATGGATGGATTTGGGGTTATTAGAGAGTTAGTATTTGACTAAGAGGCTTCAAAAGTTTTGGTTGAAGCCTTGATACTATTAGCATGTTAGCTATATGGATGTGTTATGATGCTTGAGGTGTTAGATAAATTTGAACTCATCACCAAGTTCTTTAAGCAACCCAAGTTAAAAGTTTCGGTATTGAGGTATCTTGAGCATTCGGCCATGGTAGGAAGTAGAAGAAAAATATGGTTGTTGTTAGATGAAGTAGAGTCTAACAAATGAGCACACATGTGCATTAGTTGCTAGATGGAGAAGAATTGGCTAGCAAGTTGTGTGCTAAGGCCGAATATAATTTTGAACATTATTGAGTAATATATGTGTTTTGAAATTGATGGAATGGAGAGTATGCTTAAATTGTGTTATGAACAATTATATGTTAAATCAAGGTTTGCTAAGCTAGCTATTAAGGTGAAGTGCAAATGTTAGTATTTGATTTCTAGTGTATATATGTGTATTAGCCGAGTTTTGAACTTGAAACAAAATGGTATTTAGTTAATACAAGTGACCATATTTGTAGAATGTATTAAGTATACAATCGGCCTCAACATAGACATGCATATTCGGCCACATGAATGAGTACATAGGTTGTTGTGTATGTTCGGCCATAGGTAAGCATATTGATGGCTTTATCTTGACTTAGAAAATTCGGCTAAGGAGAATATTGGCTAATATGTTGAATTTGATTCGTGATTTCATACATATATAACTCTAATGCCTAATATATAAGGGCTAAGTACCTTGAGTTCCTCTTTTCGATGCTCAAATGATTAAATCAATTTATTTGTTAAATTAAGCTCAAGAGCAAAGGGGAACTAAATCAGATAAAGGGAAGGAAAAAGTGGTCGAATAGCCATCGAAATCGTTTGACAACATCCGAGGTAAGTTTTCGAGTAACGAGACTTAGTTTACGATTTGATTAAGTCATGACGTATGAGCATAACAAATATACGGTGATATGATGATTCTACTTGAATTATATGTTGAGTTAATTAGTCTATGCGTATGACGGGTAGCCGTATGTGCATAGAGATCGTGTCATAAAGCAAACTAAACCATGTTGTTTGTATGTGGCTAGTGAGCCGAAAATGGGATTGCTTAATACGTGACTTGTGTTTGAACTCTAATTATGAAAATGAAATATAGATGTGTCATGATTTATTGATATGTGCATGAATATTTGGATGATAACCGGGCTAAGTCCCGAAGGCATTTGCGCTAGTGACTAGTTCCGGGCTAAGTCCCGAAGGCATTTGTGCGAGCTACTATATCCGGGCTAAGTCCCGAAGGCATTTGTGTGAGTTACTATATCCGGGCTAAGTCCCGAAGGCATTGGTGCGAGTTACTATACCGGGCTATGTCCCGAAGGAATTCGAGCGAGTAGCTATATCCGGTTAAATCCCGAAGGTACTTGGCTTGGGAATGAGCGACCTTGCTGTAATAGTTTCAATTAATACGCTCGTAAAATCCCAGCGATGAGGTATGTTTCGTATATGCATTGAATTAGTTGATCCCTTACAAATAGTATTCGCTCAGTCGATAAATGAGCTACCGGCCTTTGGCTAAGTTGATCTTTTGTGTATGAATATAAGGGTTGGTAATGTGAAGTAAGTATGATATTGAGAATTTGTGCATATGAAATTATCCGTTTAGCCATATGAATGCTACACTTTAGTTGTGTCTAATTTCATGGCTCAAAACTTACTAAGCATTAAATGCTTACTCCGTTTCTTGAATCTCTGTTTTATAGATTTTGGTTCGTCAGCTATCGGACTCGGGATTGTCGAAGTTGAAGTCGTCCACACTATCAAAGCCCCTTTTGGTACACTTTTGGTTGAACTTTGAAATGGCATGTATAGGACTACCCTTTTTGATGTTGGTCATGTACCTTTCGGTATTGTACAAATTTGGATAGCCATGCGAAAATGGCTTATATATATATTTTGAGCATAATGTTATAATCATCTTGTATGTATATGGTTATTGAGAGGTGTGGATATGCTTGGCAATGATTGGCCGTTGGAATGGTTAATCACAATCATATTTTGTGCTATATATGCTAAAGGGTTAGTTAAATCATGGAAACTATGTAATAGGTAAAGTCTACCCTAAAGGCAGATGCTGACAGCAGCAGTGGTGTGAATTTGAAAAATCACTAAAAATAGTAGGAATGGAGTTAAATAGTGAATAAATTATGTAATCGAACCTTGATGAATCTACTTTTATATGGAAGAAACGAAACAGTCATATGAGTCGGATTTTAAGAGATATTTAAGTTTTCGTCGAATAGGGCCAGAGCGATTTTTGGATCCCCTGATCTGACTTTGGAAATTCATTATAAATTAACCAGAGATAATTAGAAGTCATGCCATATATGTATAGATTCCTTTTTGAGTCTAGTTTCATTAGAAACAAACGGCATGAGTATTGAATCCCTGTACAGGGAGATATATAAGTCGTAATGCATGAAGGTCAGAGTAGTGGAACCCTGAAACAGGAGAGACTTTAACTAATAAACTGTACTAATTGGCCCGATCAAAAATTCTAGAAAAAAATTTTAGATGGATATATGAGTTTAGTTTCAGGGAAAATTTACGGAATAAGTTTTCGAGCTTCGGAACTCGAGATATGATTTTTAAAGTGGCTGTGATACAGTTAGCCAGCATGTCTGGAAATTTAAAAATGAACCGTGTAAGTCAATGAAATAAGTCCGTAAATACCTCGTGTTCGACTCCGGTAACGGTCTCGGGTACGGGGTGTTACATGGCTGGGACATGGCATCGGCTTCGACATGTGAGCCAATGTAAGACCATGTTTGGAACATTGCATTGGCAATTCACCCTCTTGTGTAATGCTTTTCAGATATCCATTAGTATTCGAAAAGGGTTCACAGGTTACTTTAAGGCTCATGATAATGATATGGAAGGATAAAATCATGTTGTGAGTGTACAGGTTCTTATTCGAACTTATGAGTTATGAGTCTAGTTATGTTGCCCTGATGGTAAGAATGATACGAGTAAGTCCTAGCTATGAAAATGAGTAAGCTTTATTTATGATCATGTTGAAAGGGTACAAGTATGTACTAAAAGTTCATGAGTGATGAGTTCGATGCATATTAGACTTTTGGTAAGAATGTAAATGAGCTAGTCATACTTATGAGAATGACTTTGTGATGACCTTGTAAATATTAGGTCGATACTTATGGTGGGTAATTATGTCATAAATTTGATTGATGATTATGTATGAGGTTTTCAGGTTGAATTAAATTGGGACATGATATGTTTACCCCTTCACCTTGTGGCCTAATGAATATCGAAAGAGAAATTGATTGGCATAAAAGCCTATATAAAGATAATTATGAAGAGGTAAAATTAGCATTGAAACAGTTTTGGACAGCAGCAGTCCGAATTTGAAAATCCACCAAAAATTGTGAAAATCGAATTAGAGGCTGAATAAAATACGGAATTAAATCTTATTGAGTCTAGTTTCATATAAAAGAAATGGTGTAAGCAAAAGAAGTCCATGTTATGAGATATTTGAATTGTTGTGTGATAGAGTCAGACTAATTTTGAAATCCCCTGTTTTGATATGGGAAAGTCATTAAAAATTGTACAAAAATAATTAAGGGTTATAATTTATATTCTTATAATCCTTAATGAATCTATTTTCAAAAATGACAAAAGGAAACATCATCTAAATCCCGTATGAGGAGATAATTAATTTTTAGTGAAGAAGGGTCAGAACTATCAAACAGTAAAATAGGAGTGACTTTAAAGAATAAACTGTACTTATTGGCTAGATTAAAATTCTGAAAATTTTATGGTAAGAAGATATGTGAGTATAGTTTCAGGGAAAATTAGCAGAACTTAATTTGGAGATTCGTAGCTCCAGATATAAATAACTTAATGACTGTGACTCGAGAAAATAGCTTGACCCGAACATAAATAAAAGTACAAATATGGTTGTATTACCTCGAGAAGAAAGTTGATAAATTGCTTATTATTTTCATACGATCTTACTAAGCTATAAAGCTTACTCTCTTCCTTTCCTTTTATTTAGCGTTGATAGGTTAGCTCGAGGTTGGAGATCGTCAGTGTAACGCCCTGAATTTTGGGCCTAGAAGAAATGGGCTTTGAGTATCGGAACAATTGGAATTTAATTGTGCAAGAAAATTTTACAAATGGATTGTCTACTGTAATGGCTAAGTGTTTGGGCATATTTAGGAGTGTTAGAGAAGCCTGGGTTCAAGTTCTTGCTTTTGTAAAAGTTTTAGTTTTTGTTATTAAGTGAATCTGGATGTTAGCATTTAGGCCTTATATTTAAATGTGAGGGGTTTTTGTCACAAAAAGCCTTGTGGCTTGGTGGCAAGTGATGTGACTTGGTAACTGGGAGAACTTGGGTTCGAATCCTATGGCATACAAGGTGTATTTATTTTATTTCCATGAGGTGAGAGAGGTAGAGTTGGATTGAAATTTTGCTGAGGTGGTTGTGGACTTGGTCAAAGGGAGAGAATCAAGATATGGAGGAGATTTTGGTGGAGAAAACCATGGAGTTTGACAAGGGGTGGAATTGTCCGAATTTAGGACTCTATGGGTGCTTATTCTATTTTGACTTAGTGCCGTTTTGGTAAGGGGAAAAACATAGGAATTTGGCTAGGTGGGTTCTCTTTCACTTTTGGTTATTTTCTTTATTTCTAAATTTCTGAGTTCCTAATCCCCTTTTCTCTCTTTTCTCTCTAGTGCCGAAATTGCAAGTAACCATTCGTGACTTTTCTTTTCTTTTCATTCAGATTCTATTATTCTGCAACTATTTAGCAAATGTGCCGAAACCTTTCATTGTCAAAATACTGAAGCCTTGTGTTGTTTTGCCCAAGTCTCTTTCATTTTGTTTCAATCCCTACTGAATCACTTAATTGTGAGTTATCTCTCCTACCTTTTCTTGCTTTGGCCGAATAGTGTTAGGGCTCTACCTTGTTTTCTTTCAAATTTTATCATAGCCGAATTCCCCATCTTTCTTTCTTTAATTTATTTTATGTTCTTCTTTCTTCAGTCGATTCTCCTCTTGACTGAGTACTTTGTTCTCCGTTTTCTCTCAGTCAGTTTTTGTTGGCCGAATATTACTTGTAAGTGTTTTTTCGATATCATGTTCTTCTCTTTTTCTCTTTACCGACGTTCATCTTTCTTTTCCCTTCAATAGGGTCTTATTCCATTAACACCTTCTTGTTTTGTCGTTGCTTGAATAGGGATACCCTCAGTGCATGTTGTCTCTGCTATTTCTATTATGTTTGGTTTAAACTTGTGAAGGAGTGTAGGCCGAATCCTCTCATCAAATCTTGGACAATTGCACTGTCTGTATGTGTTGAACCGAATGGTAATTTCTTTTTGGAGAAGAGTATTCATGTTCTTTCGTTAGACTATTATTTGTTTAACCGTGATTATAGTCAATAACAATAGATAGATTGCACTTGTGATTCAGTTAATCGGTAAGGGACATGTGGCCAGTTATAGTTAGTGACCTAAGGCAAAAAAACCGATTTTTAGTCGATCAAGGGTATAGATCTTGTGGATCTTAGCTCAAGTTTGTATACAGGTGTGTAACTACACCCTTCCTTACTGTATATTGGCAAAAGCTGAAAAGTCAAAGTGCTGAAACTTCGGTATTTGAGGCCTCACGAGCGTGCGATCATTTGTGGGGTAAACCGAGCCCATAAACCATGGGAGATAGATTGTAAAGGGCACCACGAGTGATTCTGTGGACTTGGGCCGTTATGTGCCACGTTGGGCCAAAATGGGTCGAGTGGGCCTAATGGGCTCATGGGCTCCAGATGGATTATATCCACGGTAAGTGATAAATACTGGATTGGGCTATACAGGTCACATAGCCCAACTGTGCAGCGTCTTTATATGCAGCGTCTTTGACTTCTAAGAGCAAGAGTTCTCATGAAATTAGGGAAGGTCGTAGATCACTTCTTTATATGCAGCGTCTTGATTGATTGATTCCCATTTGCTTTGCTTGCCGAACTGTGCGCTTGTAGCTTTTGGTTAGCCTGTACTTGAGGGCAAGTCGCTCTAAAGGTAGACTCGGTGAAAGCTGTTAGGGCATAGGTGATTGCTTATATGAAATTATTTGGAGATTCATTCATTCCAAGCTTCATTCTTTTAAGAAAAATTCATTCATCTCGATGCACTGTGCTTTATTGCTTCTTCCCACCCTCCACCCATGGAATCGAATTCATTTTCATTTGTTTTCTCTCGCGGTCATGCCTTTATCATTTTTGCTATGGACTTTAACAAATAGAGGCAGAATCACTCCGAAAGGTGACTAAGAAAAGGGCTCTGGTAACTGAATTAGGGCTAAATGGGCCACACGAGCATTTGGGCCCATTTGGGTTGAGTAATGGGCCTTGGGACCATTTACACCGTTATGATCATTTAGGCTATCTGTGTCGCTCGAGGCGACTGTATACCTTCGGAGAGGTCGTTATCTGGGCTGAAATCCCAAAATTAGTAAAATAACCGTAATACCCCTATAGGGTAAAATAACCGTAATACCCCTGTATGGTAAAATGATCGTAATACCCCTGTAGGATAAAATGACCGTAATAGCCTTCTAAGGTAAAATGACCATAATACCCCTGTAGGGTAAAATGACCATAATACCCCTGTAGGGTAAAATGATCGTAATGCCCCTATAGGGTAAAATGACTTGGATACCCCTGTATGGCAAAATGACGAGTAGCCCTTAGGTTCCGTATGACTGATGTGCTTATGATTTACACATATATGATTGTACTGAGTATGAATTTGCATACACGTAATATTTTTGACATGACATACTGCATGGGTTTGGGATTTTGATATGGAGGAAGTACTGTACTGGTGACTATGTCATATTCACTGTTATTGGTGGCTATGCCACAATTACTGATACTGGTAGCTTTGCCACACTTACTATTTCTGGCAACTATGCTTCATTATTATTACTGGCAGCTTTGTCGTGATATTGGTATGCTGGGTGGGTGGGTCGATTTATATCCCCACATGGTGTGTTGGTTGGTACGGGTGGTATGCTGGCTGGATTTGGGTGGGATGCATAATTGCATTACACTGTACTGTTACTCTATTGGGCTTAGGCCCACACCATTACTGTATAGGGTTAAGGCCCAGACTGTACTGTTACTGAATAAGGCTCAGGCCCAAACTGTTACTGTATGCACTGTTTACTGTTTGACTGATAGGGGGCAACACACTGAGTTTTCGTAAACTCAACCTTTCTTTTTAACTGTACAGGTAATCCCCAGCCTTAGGCGATTTGGTGCTGCTAGGGACTTGGTAGTGGCCACACAACTGCTGTGTCTTGCAATTGGCTTAATTTAATTTAAATTACACTTTTGGGTTTTTAATTATGTAATAAGGCCGTTTGTGGGTTTTAATTTTTATTTGGGCTTGGATTATATACTTTTAAACTGCTAGTCTAGGTAAAGACGAGTTTTTAAAACAATTACTATTTTCTAAAACACACGTTTTAAACTTCATCGACTTAAAAAGCTTTCGCATTTTTAAATTAATTTAATATAACACTGATGGTTAATAGGGTAAACGTTTTAACGAGAACTTTTGTTAGATAATAATAAAAGCATTTAAATTCAGTAACAGATTTTTACCTAAAAGACCAATTTTTGAAAAACATTTCGATGTGACACGCTAGATTTGGCCATAACGTCTAGGCCGAGTTTAAGGTGTTACAGTCAGAAGCAGCATCACACTATCAAGCCATCGCCTTTGAAGTATTGACCCATATATGTTAAGCGTTTTCGTGTGAGTGGCATGTATAAGGACTTAATTTTTATGTTAGCCATTATTACGATTAGCCAAAGGTATTGGCTTACATTGAGTTATTTATATATGGTGTGGCTCATAGTGATTATGGTTTGTAAATCTATCTATCCATGCTAAGTTCTAGTGCTTGTGATGTGATTATGCTTTTAAGGCATGCATAATTGCTATTAAGACATTTGTGCATGATGAATGTTTTATGCCCAAATCTAAATGGTCATGGCCATGAATTAATTGTGTAATATGGAAATAAAGATGTGAAGGATTAAAGGTAACTTAAAGGCTTGGAAAATAGCCTAAGTGTTGGCCACGCGAGCTGAGACACGGCCATGTGTTTCAACCGTGTGAGGGACATAGCCTTATTTAGGGTCTTACCTCTTAAACTTAATAAATCATTTATATAATATAAATTATCATATCAAAAAACTTTTTAAAACCATACTCAACTTGTAAATATTAAATAATAATATTTACAAACTTACTCGTTGAATTCGGTGGCCCTGAAACCACTATTTCTAACACCACTGAAAAATGGGCTGTTACAGAATTGATCCAATAAGTCTTTGATCCTCGGTAATGGATACTTATTCTTTAATATAAAGTTGTTCAAATGATGCTAACCTATACACATTTTTATCGTATCGTTTTTCTTCTTAACAAATAATACTAAAGCTCCCTATAGAGACACACTAGTCTAATGAACCCTTGATTGAAAAGTTCCTAGAGTTGAGCTTTCAGCTCCACATTTTCATTCAATGCCATACGATAGGGTATAATGGACATAGGGGCAGTACCTGCTAATAGATCAATACCAAACTAAACCTCTATATCAGAAGGTACTCTTGACAACTCCTCGAGAAAGACATTCAGAAAGTCTCTCATGGTATGAATATCCTTTATTGAAAGCTTTATATATACAGAATCAGACACAAAGGCTAGGTAAGCCTCACAAACTTTTTAAACTAGCCTTTCAGCTCTAATATCGGAGATTACATTAGAAAGGCAATCTTTATGCTCACTAATCATAAAAATCTCATTATTTTCATCAGTTCGCAAAGTAACCTTATTAGAGGCACAATCTAGACTGTCTTAATGTTACATGAGCGAATCCATACCCAAAATTAGATCAAGCTCGTGAAAAGGCAGTTCCATCAAATTGGTAGGAAATACCATACCCAGAATTTTTAACGAAACCTGTCAGTAAACATTTCCAACTCGAATCGATTGACCCAATGAACTAATTACTAAAACCTCTCTAGCATTACACTCACTAGTAATATCCAATTTTATAGAAATAGTACTAGCTATATATGAGTGAGTAGACCCGATATAAATTAGATCAAAATATGGAGCAAAATGAATAAAGAATGTACCCGCTAGAACGCCGATGTCGTTACTGTCCTCATGACATTTCACTACATAGACCAGTATAGGCTGTTGTGCCTCAGTCTGACCCAAATCCCTGCCTGAAGCTCTCTGACCCCTACCAAATTCATTACCACTCTTGACTATACCGCAACCCTTAAATGTGACAGCCTATTTTTCAGTGAAATCAGAACAGTGGTTTCGGGATCACAAATCCGACCCAAAAATAAGTCTTATTTTTATTTTATAATATGATCTATATTATAATATATATGTCGTGTGAAAATTTTGATACGAAAATTTTATCGATCAAATGCTTAATTACGAGAAGGACTAAATTGCATAAAATACAAAAGTTGAATTCTAATAGCTATAAGGATCAAATAGCTATGAAATTCAAAACTTAAGGTCCTTATATGGTAATTAGACCATTAAGAAAAGTATCTAGAGTTTTCATGGTGACTCATCCATGGAAATATAGAAAAAGGTCAAGGAATAACTTAGAATTTGAAATAACTAAATTAATTAAAAGATGATAAAAGAAAATATCATCTTATTATTGTTATCTTCAACCTAAAATTTTATGGAAACCCTAGGAGAGAGAGGGGAAACTTTCAAGGCTTAATTAGGTAAGTTCTCCTGTCCCATTTTTAGTAATTTTGGTATTTTTGAAACCGAGATAACTTAATCCCTCTATTTGAGGGATTAATTTGAAAAGTTATCAAGGTATGAAAATGGTTCATGAATGTATTATGCTGGAAATTAGAAATTCATGGTAGAAAATAAAAGATTATTGATAGATAAACAAGTTTTACAAAGTGATTTTTGATGAAAACATGATTTAGGGACAAAAATGAAAAGTTGTAAAATTTGATGAAAATTTTGAAATATTATGAATACATGTGCTATAAAATTTGTAATGGGGCTTTGGTGAGGCTTGGAATATGGAGTGATTTGCACAAGTTTCATTTTCTAGGCTTAGGGACAAAATCAGAATTTATGAAAAAGTTAGGGGAAAATGGTGATTTTTCCTAGGACGTAAATTGAGTCCATTTAAATATGAAATGTGTGAAATCAATGGTTAAATTCATTTATATAGATCCAGACAACACTAATTCAAGGTAAGATCGAGGAAAAGAAAAGATTTCGGATAAGTAGACTTTTACGCGAACAAGTGTCAAGGTAAGTTTGTGTAACTTAATCAGGCATGTAATTATGTTAATTGAATGTTGTGTTTGTATGTAATGTGATTTATGTTAATGTGCTTTACTTGTATGCTATGATGGAAATTTGATACAGGCTTGAAGCTGTGATAAATGGTTAAGTCCCGATTGAATGTGAATTCTGATGATTATATGCGCTTTCCCGAAACTAATAAGGTCCTGCATTTGTTGTAGACGAGATTTAGCTCGGACGAGTAATCCCATTAACCTTGTATAGAAAGGATTTAGCCTGAATGGGTAATCCTAGTATAACACCTCTCGAGCATACGTTATGATTAGGGTTTAGCTTGACTGGTAATCCTAATTAAGCTCCTTCGATCATACATTGTATAAAGGATTTAGCCTGGACTGGTAATCCTATTCTAGGATAAGTGGCTCGAGAGACTGCTTCTTGGTTAAGTGCCCTAAGGGGTACCCTTGAATAAGGAATTGACGGATTATTGAATTGTACACTTTGAGTGTACTACTTGAGCATCTGTTGGAATTCAATGATTCATCGGACATAAAAATCTTGACATGGTATGAAAATCTTAATGTGATATGATAGTGACTTGAAAGAATATTGCTTGATGAGGTCATCCATGTTACTTGATTGATATGAAGATTTTAGTGACTAACATATTTGAAAGAAAGTATGTGATTAGGCAATTTTAGCCAAATGGATGGAACATAACATTGTATGCCTAGATTTAATAAACAAGATTGGTAAGTTTACTTTCCATTATACGAACTTACTAAGCATGTAATGCTTACTCCGTTTTATTTTTCCCTTGTTTTATGGTGCTTAGGAGCTCGTGAAGGTTGGAAGATCATTGGAGCATCATCACACTATCAACTAGCATTTTGAGTATAATTAGTGAAATCATTTTGGGTATAATGACATATATAGGATAATTTGGCCAATAGTGGCTTGAAATGTTATTTCGTAACCTAGCCATTAGAATGGCTAGTAATGGTTCATTTTGGTATGTCTAAGTACATTATTATGATATATATGTACACATGTGTGATGTTATGAATATGTTATCAAAGGTTGACATTGCCTAAGTTAATCTAATGTAAGTTCATAACCACCTATGCATGTAATGGTACGCCTTGTTAAATGTTGAATTTTCCTAGTTTAAATGCTTGGAATGATTGGTATTGGTTGTGTGTTCATGTGCAGGTCTTGGCCAAAATTTTGGGTAAGAAATGAAGATAGATGTACTAGCCCGGTTTAGACCTTAGTCAGAACAGTGGTTTCAGGACCACAAATCTGAGCCAAAAAAATATTTTAATATTATTTTCCGTGCTTAAAGTATGAGAATTGATATGTGTGAAATTGTCATATGAAAATTTCATAGTTTGAGTGCCGATTTGTGAAAAAGGGCTTAATCAGGTAAAATGTAAAAGTAGCGTGCTATATGTTGAAGTACCTATTTGCTTTGATTAATTAATTATGAAGTCCTTAAAATGAAATTTTTCCATTGGATAATGGGATGGATGGTAATGGGCAACCATTATATGGTTTTAATTAATTTATAAAGGTTAAATTGGTAAATTATTTGTTAATATGTTATTAAATAAAAGAAAACATAAATCACATGCCTATATTCTTCTTTTTGGCCGAATGTGAAAGATAAAAAGAAGTTATTTTCTTGTTTATGTTTCGGTACTCTTCAAGCTAATTTGAGGTATGGATTTTGTTCGATAATTTTTATGTTTTGATATCGTTGCTTTGTGTACTAGCTGACCTGTGCTTTAATTTTCGGAATTGATGAGAAATTTGTGATTTTCCATTGTTGATAATTTGATGATTTTGTGGTTTGATGATGAAAAATAAATTTTTGTCGATAGATTATTATGTTTAATTAAGTGATTTTTGATAAAAATGCTATTTAAGGACTAAATTGTGAAATTTGTGAATTGAGGGGCTTAAATGTGAAATAAATTGAATAAATGGGCTGCTAGGGACCTAAGGTGAATTCGGCCTAACATGGGTTTGTGGAAATTTTGAGTAATTTGTGTTATTTTGAAATAGGAACTAAATTGAAAAAATGTAAAATTTTAGGGGCCAAAGTGTTAATTGCCCATTTATGTGTTCTTGGATGAAATTGAATGAAATGTTGAATAAGTTAATCTTGATATTAATTAGATTGGCAAAAGCGAAATTCAGATCTAAATTGAGGGAAGGTCAAAGTATCGGATTAATCAACTTAATTTGTTGTTACTGCAAACGAGGTAAGTTCGTATTTTAATAGACATTATGAAATCATGTTATAAATGCATATTATTTTTTGTTATTAAATATAATTTTGAATGGTAATGTAAATATATGTATTTTTAATAAGTTATATATATGTTATTATGATATTGGGTTGTTCAAGAAACAAATTTTATGAATACAAGAAAGCATTGACAATGTAATGACATCCAAAAGCCCTGTACGAACCATAGGAATAGTTAGGATGCATATGTCATGACATAGGATTCCGATATGTGATATCATATAAGACCACATCTGGGACGTTGTCATCGATTTGAGATTTATGTGTAAGACCAAGTCTGGGACATCGGCATCGTATTTGGTTTAATGTAAGACAAGTCTGGGATAATGGCATCGATATTTGATTACATGTAAGACCACGCCTGGGACATTGGCATTGTATGAGCTTTTCGAGCTATTCGAGCATCCTTATTGATTCTGAATGGTTCAACGGGCATTCAGAGAAATAAATGATTAAGTGAATGACATTCCTATTCAAGTACGTTGAAATGTATACAATGTTTGAAAATGAAAGGTAAGTATATATGCAAAGAATTATATGTGATGAATATGGAAATCAAATGTGAATATGTGCAAATGAAATATGAACAAATGAATAAGATGTGATTTCTAAAGTTTTATACATGAAATTGTTAAATGCTATATGTATGAAAGGTGAGCTTGAGTATAAATGATGGTATGATATTTTTATGAGAAAGATATATGACCAAATGTGTTATTTCCCAAAATGTGCTCTTTTGGCCTTATGAAAGTGTGAATTGAATGATATATGAGAATTGAATTGAATAAGCTCGTGAAAGTTAAATTTAGTTAATTAAGTAAGTAATATATTAAATGATGATAATTCGATATGAGAACATGTTATAAAATTTAGAAAAGTTGTGTGAGATAGCAAATCATGCTTATGGCATTGTAATGAAATTATTTGTTTTGCTAAGTTTATTAAGATATGAACTTTCTAAGTTTTCAAAAGCTTATTATGTGTGTTTTTCCCATGTTTATATAGTTTCGGAGATTTGCTTGGGTTGGAAGTCATGGAAGACCTTATCACACTATCCAGTATTTGCTTCGGTAAATAAATGCTTTGAGATTTGGTTATGTGGCATGTATAGGCTAGTTTTAATGTGTTAGTATTTTGAAATTGTACATATTTAGCCATGCAGAAATGGCTTGTTCATGAAGCTTAAGTCCAAGTATATTTGATTAGGGTATTTTGGTTATAAGTTTTGATTGGGTAAGTCACGAATGACATATAAATTAGCCCACTTTAGTTAGCTTGATATTTGGTTAATCAATTTGTGATGCTTGGGTATATGATTCGGCAATGGGAAATGGTAAGTATGGTTTCATTTGGCTTAGACAATGAAGTAAATTATGGATGCATGTTTAATTTATGGTATATCATATTTTGATTAAGTAATGTTTATGTCATATGTGTGTGTAATTGCTTTGATCACTTTGTGAGATAAGAATTAGGTTATACAATGCATGATTATATTTGACTAAACTTAGTAAAAATACGTATATACTTATGAGATAATCACTTGTGAGTTGGCTTTTTAGATTCGGCTTATGATGGCAAGTTTGTATATATTTATATTATGTTTAAATGGTTGGTATTTAAGTTTGATTTTCATACGTCTCAATTGATGTTGTAAGAGTGATGTTTAGACATGATTATAGTATGCAAAATAGACATGATATGCTTTAGTATGGATGTTTGAGAAATGGTTCAGATTGTTATGTCATATGTGCATAAATTCGTAATGTGAGAAGAGGTATATTTAGTGTTGAAATGATGCTAGTTATTATCTTATATGTTATTGAAAAATTAACCATGTGATATGACCGAATAGGTATATGTTTGAATGACCAAATTTTATTTTATTGTAATTGGCATAAATTTTATAAGTTAATGTACTAGCCGAATAGTTTATGAAATAAATGGCTAGGTATATGTAGTCCGTTTGGTTATAATATGGATAAGTGCAGAAATTATGAATTAATATGTTACTATTCAGCTAACAAAATAGATGTTTTGACATATGCTTGGTATATGCTATCTAATGATATATGCTTGGCTAATAGTTGAGCATTCGAATGCTATAAAGGTGAAAGTCTTTTGGTTTGAACATAGATTCGATGAAGCAGGTATAATATGATTTTGATAAATGTTAGGAATTTGAATTGCATGTAATGTAACTTTGAAAAAAATTTGTATGTGTTCAATTTAGTCTCGAACTCTTTCTAATGCTTATTTAAGGTCTCATTAACCTAAGGAAGGGACTTTATGATGATGTTTGACTATGATATGATGATGTATCACTTATGACTACAAAATGATCGCGGAATGTTCTAATATGTTCGTTAATGCCTGTTAACCCTAGTGCGGTGACGGATATGGGTTAGGGGTGTTACATTTAGTTGGTATCAGAGCTATGGTTTTGTCGGTTCTAAGACTAACATAGCTAATGTGAGTCTAGCTATACATGCCACTTTTAACCTGCGATAGTGTGATATCTCCCGACTCTAACGAAAATTGTTTTGATGAGACAAATACGTTCTCCAATCGAGCTAATTCTGATAGTACAGAAGTAAATACTCAAATTTTTGAATGGAAATGTATTGATTATCAGTTGAAACTCATAAAGGTATGGATCAAAGAGTATGACATTTTGTTATTGATAAAAGTTATAATTATATAAGCATATGAGTTATGATATTTGGATTATGATGCTATGTGAAAATTTCGAAAGTGAATTAGTAACTTGAATTGGCATGCGAACTATGTGTTAAGAACAAAAGTGATTAAAAGCAAATGTTTATTAAATTTATTGAGAATGTGAAATTAGAAATGAATTGACTATTTGTGATAGTACGTGTTATGTGCTTTTATGAGCAAGTTAAATTTAAGGCTTTACTACCCTCACCCCTCTTATTAGTGAAATGTTATAACGAAATTTGTAAGATTTGGGTTGAATAAGCTCGTGAGTGTGGAGTTACAAAAATCTATGTTCAGAAAATTAATAATGTGATCAGAAAAGTGAATGAATCAGCAAATGAAGACAATATTAAAAGATATATTGGATAGATCTAAAGACTGTACAGATTATGCAAAGTCACTGTTACAGAAGAAGTTAATTCTTATCAAATGACCTATTCAGGTATGTTATCTAAAGAAAGTATTAACTGGAAGCTTTTCTGAATTGATTT
This sequence comes from Gossypium hirsutum, assembly GCF_007990345.1. Taxonomy (NCBI): domain Eukaryota; kingdom Viridiplantae; phylum Streptophyta; class Magnoliopsida; order Malvales; family Malvaceae; genus Gossypium; species Gossypium hirsutum. The sequence continues at coordinate 51,588,010 of NC_053434.1, forward strand.
ATGTTAGTGAAGTGATAATGTTTGAATTGTATTTATGGCTGGGTGCAGTGGTTATAGTCAGGCAATTACTATGATTTCTTATGGGCATTCTATGCATACATTTATCCTCAGAAATATATATGACTGTTTAAATTCAGAAGAAATTCTTATCGTATGAGAACATTAGCTAGACATTCTAATATGCGAAAGCATAGTTGATCTGTTTGGGTTATATTCGACGTTGCTCTGTATTTCTCTGATATTTTATTCCATTGTGTGGATATGAAAGTCGACCGTAAAATTTGTATAATGCTAATAAGCTATTTCTATTGGCTATTGTCCTGTTGAATATCCAGGAAGATTATATTGCTTCTGTTACTATGGATTTCAGTATTTATGAGTGACATTGTTCTTTCTGGACTTTTTTTCAGGATATCATCAGAATTGATATCATTCTATATGGGTTGTAATTTTTCGATATTCTGTGTAGCTTTAGATGTTGAAAATTTGCTATCCTAGTTTTCTTATGATTCTATGTGATTATCTGTAAGAAATATCTATTTGACAGAAAAAGTTATCTTTATTATAATTATAATTTATGTTTTGAAATTTGGGAGTACTGCAGTATCGTTATCAAAGTTATAGAAGTTGTGCTTCTGCATTGGTTGCTGTTTAAATCATATTTGATTTTCTTCTGTGTTTAAATGTTTTATTAATGGTCGAGATATTACCTATCGCTATAGTTAAGATGTTGGTCTTATTATGACATTATGATTTCTATTGATGGTTGTGATTTCTGTATAATGATACGTCTGGGTTATCTTTCTACCAAGAAGAAAAGATTTCTTCAAAAGATCGATTCAGTGATTTAGTTTGACTTGAATTATTTGATTGAAAAGATGAGTGAGTTATATGAGTTTGAGTCTATACACTGGATTGGAATAAACTTTAAACGTACATGTGTGATATGAGGGATAGTCTGGAAGAAGAATTTCTATTCTTCAAGATTTGATAGAAAATTATATCTATCGGGACGATTCTATTTGAGAAATGTCATGGTAAATTAAAGTTAGTTCGATTTTTGAAGCTTTTTTTTGCACGAAGACATTGTCAACCAAAATATTAGTTCTGGTTCAGCCTGAGTTGATTAAAGAGTATGTGATATAAATTGATAACTATAAGAGTTTATAATGTTTAATGTTAGGGAAAGATCCGAATTTGGGGCGCAATAAAGTTAGCTCAAATTGTCGAAAACTTATGAGTCTGTAAGTAATTATTATCCAAGGGAAATGATTACAATTTCGGATGTTTCGAATAGGAAACTTTTCTGTGATTTACTAGTGGTGAATACGTGATTGCTCTTATCAAATGATGAACATATGTTAGTTGAATTAGAAGTTAGATTGATGCTTACTAAGTGAATTCGTGAAACTTAAAAATATGTTATCAACTTGCGAGCTATAAAGGATTCAACGTTAATGGATTTCTGATTTAGAACTTCAGATGTGGAATTGATGATTGGTTGTTGTTTCGAAATAAAGTGTGCAAACCAAGAAGTTTTGAGATTATACAACAACTACTATAGCAAACTCTCAGTGATAGTTTGTCTGTTCATATGGGATTAACTTGATGCACAAAAAAAAAACTCGAGATTGGTATTGATGAATGAGTGTAAAATGTGATATTTTTTATTTTGTTGACTATAGAAATAGAGTGTTAATGAATTTTGTATCAGGATTATCCTTATCATTGAAAAAGATAGATGTTATCTGAATTATTATTAACTATATGAATAAGTCTTTTCGTATGCATGGATTTCTCTTTTGATAAATCAGTTGAGTTATTCATTTTAGGGACTGTCAGTTTGTACATGGTGCCCATTTATCATTGTTCTAGATTGAAATTTGAAAGTTATATTATGATTCTGGGAGAAACTACAGTAAGCTTTGAGTACAAGATTGTGGCGTAATCAGAGAAAGCAATTCAAATTCTTGAAACTATGTTTTGTCAATGTCTTTAAGAGTTTGACAGCAACAAGGAAAGACTATTGTTGTTCGATAAGCTATCATGTGATATTAATAATGACATTAAATGGGTATCGTATGGTTGTAGTTATTGAACTCCATTGTTTCGAGACTAAGCTTTGTGAGAAAATGATCTATGGGATTAATATCATTAGAAGAATTGAGTAGAAAATGAAAGTAATTCAATACAGTTACAATCAGTTTTAGCTTGATATGATGTATAATGGAAGACAAACAAGGATCTTGGTCATGAAATTAAAGAGATATGAAACCGAAACTATGTGTGAATTTGAAATGTACTGTGTGGAAGCAAATCCTTAACCTACTTTCTGGTAAGATTTTCGCGGACGAAAATCCCTAAAGGGGGAGAGAGTCGTAACAACCCTGTTTAGACCCTAGTCAGAACAGTGGTTTCAGGACCACAAATCCGAGTCAAAAAAATATTTTCATATTATTTTCCATGCTTAAAGTATGTGAATTGATATGTGTGAAATTTTTGTATGAAAATTTCATCGTTTGAGTGCCGATTTGTGAAAAAGGACTTAATCGCGTAAAATGTAAAAGTAGTGTGTTATATGTTAAAGTACCTATTTGCTTTGATTAATTAATTACGAAGTCCTTAAAATGAAATTTGTCCATTGGATAATGGGATGGACTGTAATGGACAACCATTATATGGTTTTCTAATTAATTTATAAAGATTAAATTGGTAAATTATTTTTTAATATGTTATTAAATAAAAGAAAACATAAATCACATGCATATATTCTTCTTTTTGGCCAAAAGTAAGAGATAAAAAGAAGCTATTTTCTTGTTTAAGTTGCAGCACTCTTCAAGCTAATTTGAGGTATGGATTTTGTTCGATTTTTGATAATTTTTATATTTTTGAGATCATTGCTTCGTGTACTAGCTGGCCCGTGCTTGAATTTTCAGAATTGATGAGAAATTTGTAATTTGCCATTGTTGATAATTTGATGATTTTGTGGTTTGATGATGAAAAATAAACTTTTGTTGATAGATTATTATGTTTAATTAAGTGTTTTTTCATAAAAACGCTATTTAAGGACTAAATTGTGAAATTTGTGAACTGAGGGGCTTAAATGTGAAATAAATTGAATAAATGGGTTGTTAGGGACCTAAGGTGAATTCGGCCTAACATGGGTTTGTGGAAATTTTGAGTAATTTGTGTTATTTTGAAATAGGGACTAAATTAAGAAAATGTAAAATTTTAGGGGCCAAAGTGCAAATTGCCCATTTATGTGTTATTTGATGAATTGAATGAAATGTTGAATAAGTAAGTTAATTTTGATATTAATTAGATTGGCAAAAGCAGAATTCTGATCTAAATCGACGGAAAATCAAAGTATCGGATTAATCGACCTAATTTGTCATTGTGTGTTTGAATATAATTCTGAATGGTGATGTAAATATATGTATTTTGAACAGGTTATTTATGTTATTGAGTTGTTCAAGAATCAAGTTATATGAATACGAGAAAGCATCGACAATGTAATGACATCCGAAAGCCCTGTACGAACCATAGGAGTAGTTAGGATGCATATGTCATGACATAGGATTTCGATATGTGATATCGTGTAATACCAGGTCTGGGACACCAACATTGTATTTGAATTCGTGTAAGACCCTGTCTGGGACAGTGGCATCGATATTTGATTACATGTAAGACCACGTCTGAGACGTTGGCATTGTACGAGCTTTCCGAGCTATCCGAGTATCCTTATTGATTCTGAATGGTTCAACAGGAATTCTGAGAAATAAATGATTAAGTGAATGACATTCCTATTCTGAGAAAGAGATGTTTTGACATATGCTCAGTATATGTTATCTAATGATATATGCTTGGCTAATAGTTGACCATTCGAATGCCATAAATGTAACATCCTGATTTTTGGGCCTAGTCGAAACAGTGGTTTTGGGACCACAAATCTGATGAGGAAAAATTCATTTTTATTATATTTTCATGGTCAACGATTTCACGGAATGATTTCGTGAGAATTTCGTTCAAAAATTTCGACGTTTGGGCACTCAATTTGGTCAAAAGGACTAAATTGTAAAAAGTGCAAAAGTTGAGTTCTACATGTTGGAAGTGTCTAATTGTGATGAGTTTTTAAATTAAAGGTCCTTAAATGGTAATTAGACCATTTTGATGTTTGTGGACAAAAATGGACATGGTATGATAGGTTTTTAAAAGTTTTTCGTTAAAGGTATTTTAGTAAATTGGTAATTAAAATGAATTAAAAATGCCAAAATAAGCCAAATTTGCTCATCTTCTTCCTCATGGCTGAATTTTTCATGAAAAACACCATGGCTGTGGTTTTCAAGCTTTCCAAGCTCATTTGTAAGTGATCCCGAGCCCCGTTTTTAATTTTTTTACATTTTTGAAGTCCCGGTAACATGTTCTAGCTATTTCTACCATTATTTTGAGCTAGAATTTGTGTTTAAAAATTTACCCATGAATGATATGCATGTATTTTGATGTTTAATGGTAGAATATGAAGCTTGAAATCGTGTTAAACAACTTTTGCTAAGTGATTTTACGTGAAAACGAGTAAAATGGCATAATCGGTAAAAATACTTAATGTTCATAAGTACATGTTAGAATGAGATTTTGATGTTGCCATAGAAGGGAAAAATGGTCAGCATGTCATAAAACATAAGAAAATAGGATGAAGTTTAATTTTCTGAACCTTGGGGAAAAAGTGCAAATATGCAAAAGTTTAGGAGTCAAAATGCAAACTTGTAAAAATATGATTTTTGGACCCGTATGAATAATGTGACTAATTTTTAGGCTAAATGTGATATTATAGATGAAGGAAATCAAGATTCGGGCTTAAATCAGGAAAATACAAGGTTATGGACTAAAATGGTAAATTGGCGTTTCTGGATCGAGGTAAGTTCGTGTGTTAATAATAATGCAATACCATGCATGAATTGTAATTCTCTATTGATATGGCATAAATTGTATGAGTAAATACGTTTAAGAGAAGTTGATGGATGGTATGTATGATATGGAAAAATGTAATGCTTGCTGTGACATGTGAAATTGAATGGCAAATTATTGTTACATGAATTGAGTGTTAAATTACTATTACCTGGGTTGTATGAATTGCTACACGTGTCACGCCCCAATTTTCGGGAATTTTAAAAATGTTGGAAAAATTTAAAAATTCTGTGTCCTGTTTGTTTGTCGTAGGATTAAGTACGTTAGTGGGCCTCTAGAAGGCCCAAGCTTAAGGTAAAACCCGGTAGTTTTAATTAATTTTAATTCCATAAGAAAAAGGGGTTCTGGTTAATTGGGCTTTTAGGTATTAATTGTGTAAAATAAATCACAAGGAAGCATGTGGTAAAGTGGCTAAGTGACGCCACTGGGAATGCTATAAGTGGCGTGTGGATGATTGGGAGGACCCAGGTTCAAGTCACAATGACAGCAAATAAGGGATTAATTTTTATGAATTGAAAAGGTAAGTAGTGGAACTGAAGTGAAAGACTGTTAGGAAGAGTTGGAGTTGCTTAGGAGATTGAGTAAGGAGGGGATAAGGGAGAGAATTTAGGAGCTGATTAGGGAGAGCTGTGTTGGCCGAATAATGGACTCTTGAGGAGCAAGAGTTGGCCAGCCAAGGGGAGCTTTAGGGAGGCAAAATTTGGCTAGGGTTAAGGTCAGTATAAATTCGGCATTAAGGGGAAGTTGGGCCATTTGCTGACCATTTCCCTCTTCATTTTCTCCTCTCTCTTCATCAACCTTTTTCTTATTCTCCTTTCTCCTTCATAGCCGAACCCTTCTAACCTCTTGTTCATCTCCATCCTTCCCTTCAGACGTTTCAAAACCTTCATAGCCTTTGGCAATAAAAAGCCAAAATCCCGAAAGCTACACTTTCTTCTGTGCCGATTTTTCCTAGCAAAATTCTCTTATTTTGCTTATCATCTTTGGCCGATTCTTTCCTACTTTAAACCTCAAGTTTTTGTCGACAAGACCACAGTAAAACCCTATTAATTCATCTTTTTCTACACAGTTGCAAAAAAGCCAAAAACCCCACTTTCATAGGGACTTAGCTGAATATTGAAAACACTGAAGGCTTGACTTTGGTGATCGTTTGAGGGTAGAGCGGCATTGATTTAAGTAGGCATCAATTGGAAATATTGGTCGAAGGAATCAGTGGTAAGTAGTTTCAAAACATAGTCTTTCTTTCGTATTTTAGGAAAGGTAGAAATCCCTAAATGTTAGGGAGGCTGTCGATTTGGACTTGTAGCCCTAAGGGGTTGTAATAACTGTTCCGATTTGGTAAATGGTGTGATTTAGAGGCTGCTGATCAAGGGCTTGGACAAGTGGAACGATCAGATCTTTGGATTTAAGATGTAGTTCAGCAACAAGGTAAGAGCAAGAAGGTTCTAAGCATGTTTGGCCAAATATGGTAAGGGGCTATTTACTCAGTATTAATTCGATATCTAGAGTAATATGTTAGTGATTTAATTGTAGGCAGTTCGTGCCTGGATCTCGACAACGAATCGTCGCAAAACAGGTGTGTAACTGACACCCTCTCATAGACTAAATCGGCAAAAGCCGAAATGCCAGAAAGTTGGTATTTTCAGAATTTGCGAGTGTTCGAATGCTCGTAAGATAGTTGGGTTTGTATGTTTGGTATTCTGAAGGTAATAAACTGCAGTACGTGCGATTTCGTACATTTTGATAATGTGGGCTTAATGGGCCAAAAATCGGGTTCATGGGCCAACAGGCTCAATTTGGTAAGTATGCACGGTAAGTATTCTGATAGTACATAAATGGATAGGATATGCATGAAAACCCTAGAAGTAGCTAAATCACTACAATACCCTTATGTATGGAAAATTACCATGATACCCCTAGGTGTAAATGACCAATATGCCCCTAGGGTTAATTTTGTCTGAAAAGCATGTTGATTTAAATCTGTATGATGTATGCCATGAATGAATATTTGTTGCATGGGGACATGGGTTATATTTTGGAGGAAGCGTCCTGGTGGCTATGCCACAATTATCTGATCTGGTGGCTCTGCCACGATTATCTGTATCTGGTGACTCTGTCACATTATCTGTTCTGGCAGCCATGCTGCATAATTCTGTGGCGTGTAGCGGTTGGGTGGGTCGAGTAGTCTCCCCACATGGTGAAAGGTTGGTAAGGGGGTGTATGTGGTTGGTTATGTGTTGAGTTTTGCATATACATGAAATATCTGATCTGATCTGTTATGGGCCTATGGGCTTAATTCTGTATTATGTTCTGGGCTAAGGCCAATTTATTCTGTTTCTATGGTTTGAGTTGATATGGGCTATGGTTGGGTTAATTTTACACACTGAGTTTTCCCAAACTCATCCCCTATTTCCATCCATGTAGGTAATCCCCAGCCATAGTGGGCTTGGAGCTGCGAGGGATTCAGAGTGGCCACTCGTTCTGCAATATGGATTTCTTCTGGTGATTTGGACTTCAATTTTCTTTACTTTGATGATTTGGGTTTTGTTATGTAATAAGGCCGCTTATGATTATTTTTAATTGGGTTTCGATTTATAACTTATCATGATGACCTTAAATTATATTAACTATCAAAATGGGCTAGATCTAGGGTTCGTTTTCCAAAAACATAAGCTGATTTCGAAGTAACACGATTACAAACAAGGCTTATGCTATGATAATGTTTTACAAACTTAAATACGTTTTATTCTAAAATAGACATAATTTCAATGGTAACCTAAAAATATACGCGATGTTAGAGTGTGGCAATGGCGGTGTGCATGTCTAGGATTGGATCCGAAAGAGCTTGGTACTTAAGCAGTCCGATGGACTCACCTCCTTTTTCCGGTTTCCTACCTGGTGCGCAGCTTCCATTCACTTTAAACCTCAATGAATTAATCCTTTGAACATCAAGTACGATTTCTTAGACTTAGAATGAAAAAATGTTTTAACGTTTTGATGTGGCACGTCGGATCCGGTCATAACGTCTAGGCTAGGTTTGGGGTGTTACAACACGGTTGTACCTGATGAGATTTCAACAAGTTTGTACTTAAATAATTTATCAATTCTTTTTATTTTATTATATTTTGTTATCATATGAAATGTGGCTGCCTATAGAATGACTATTTGTTGTAAATTGCAAATTAAAAAAGGACTATGAATAAATTTGTAACATGTTGGAAAAAGAGGAATTTCCCGATTGAGCCTTCGGAATAGAAACAATACGAATGATCTATTGTGAGGTCGCATGTGTAGTACTAAGTGCAGGCTACTATGCGTACCCGATAACTTCGATCACGTGTGTAGTACTAAGTGCAGGCTACTACGTGTATCAGATGGTTAGGTCACGTGTGTAGTACTAAGTGCAGGCTACTACGTGTACCAGATAATTGGTCGCATGTGTAGTACTAAGTGCAGGCTACTATGCGTATCAGATAGCTTTGGCTATAAGTGTGAAAATATGTGCAGGCATCTGAGTATCAGTTATTATTCTGAAGAGTTCAACGGGAAAATTGATTAAGTAAAAAAAATACATGTGAACATGATTATATGATGAATAAGTGCAGGTATATGTTTAAGAAAATTTTGAGCAATATGATCGATATTTGAGTGAACTTCGATAAGATAAAATGGATGAAGTGAAATTATGTAAGAGTGAATTTTAGTAGTAAAATATTGTTGGACAGCAGCAATTGCGTGAATTTGAAAATTTACCAAAAATTCTGTAAATTGAATTAAATTTCAAATAAATTATGTAATTAAAAATTAATGAGTCTATTTTGATATAAAGGAAACAGGGGGAGCAAAAGAGTTGTATATTATGTGATATTCTAATTTTTGTGAGACTATGTCAGAATGAATTTGAGATCCCCTGTTCTGACTTGGAAAAATTGTTAAAAATTTTAGAAAACTAATTATAGCTTATAATCTATATCATTAGAATATTTAATGAGTATAATTTTAATAGAAACAAACGGGAACATTATCCGAGTCTCGTACTATGAGATAAATAAATTTTAGTGAAGAAAGGTCAAAGCTATTAAACAGCAAAATAGGGGAGACTTTGAATAATAAAATGTACTTATTGGCTAGACCAAAAATTCTGAAACTTTTATGGTAAAAATATATATGAGTCTAGTCTCTGGAAAAATTTACGGATCTTAATTTGGAGTTCTGTAACTCTAGATATAAATGATTTGGTGACTATTAGTCAAGAAAGTAGCTTAACCAGAACATGTGTAAATGTACAATTGGGTTAGTTTTACTGTGGAAAGCATGTTAGTAAATTGCTTATTATTATTTCATGTGAGCTTACTAAGCATAAAGCTTACCCCCTCCTTTCCATTTCTTTTAGTGTTGTCAGGTTAAGGTTAGCTCAGGGTTGGAGATCGTCGGAGGCAACATCACACTATCAAGCCAACACCTTGACAATATATACACATATGCTAGAATTATCAAGTGAGTGGCATGTATAGGGACCTAGTTTAATAACATGTATTATTATAATTTGGCCAAATATATTGGTCTATAGTGAGCTAATGATTCTGACTTATAGATCTAGCTATTTATGTTATATTTGATATTGGTGATGTGCACATGCATGGTTGGTAATAAGTTGTTTAAGTTGTTTAATTAATGATTTAAGTCTGTTAACACCTCGTGTTCAACTCCGGCGACGGTCTCGGGTACGGGGCATTACAAAAAAAGTGAAAGTCTTTTGATTCAAACATAGATTCGATAAAGTAGGTGTATTATGACTTTGATATATGTTAGGAATTTGAATGGCATGTAATTTAACTTTGAACGAAAAAAACTTGTATGTGTTCAATATAGTCTCGAACTCTTTCTAATGCTTGTTTAAGGTCTCGTTGACCTAGGGAAGGGACTTTATGATGATGTTTAACTATGATATGATGATGTATGACTTATGATTGCAAAATAATCGTGAAAATTTTTTATATGTCCGGTAATGCCTCTTAACCCTAGTCTGGTGATCGATTCGGGTTAAGGGTGTTACAATAGAAATGGCTTCATTTTGTCTACTCGGCCAGACACACGGGTGTGTGCTTTAAACGTGTGTGACACACGGCCTGGTAACATGGGCATGTGGTTAGGTCATGTGTCCCTGCACCTTAATTTTGAGAAACAGAATGCTCAGAATTGAGCACATGGGTAGAGACACGGTCTGCCACATGCGTTTGTCTTAGCCGTGTGTGCCACATGGCCTAGAACATGGGCGTGTGTCTTGGCCTTGTGAAACCTGCACCTAATTTCGAATTGAATTAATTAACCACATGGCCTAGCACATGGACATGTGGCATTGCCGTGTGTGCAAGTCAGAGAGTTACACGAGGTCAAACACGGCCTCTAGCATGGGCATGTCCTAAGGTCACACGGGCGTGTCGCTTTGACCACATAGGCGTTTGAGCCATATACCTTCGAAAAATTTTGTAATTTTGTGAAAAATTCTTAAAGTTCCCAATTAAGTCCCGACTCGATTCTAATGCTCGTATTGGGCCACGAGGGCCCAATCAAGGGATGTTATGAATGATTTCAGAATTTGAATAGTAACATGCATGATTTATCTGTAAATGTTTTGAAAGTTCTGGTAATACTCTGAAACCCTGTCTCGACAATGGACATGGGTTAGGGGTGTTACATTTAGTGCTGTCAAAGCTACGGCTTAGTCGATTCTCAGATTTGACGTAGCGAACACGAGTTTAGCTATACATGCCATTATATAAATTGTGATAGTATGATGACTCCTAATCATTTTAAATGTGTTTTTCATATAGTAATAACATCCAACCGAGCTAGAGCTGAATCCGAGAAAGTTGAGAGTAATGCTTCAACTTTGGTTCAAAGAGTTGCGTCTGCGTCTGGTAGCGAAAGGCCCGTGTCTGAAGGCCGAAGTAGGAGGCAAAGCAAGCATTCTTTCAAATGATGAATGAATGGTTTACCTAATACTTGAAAACAAACGCTACTGTACAACGACCTCCCCCACTTGCTCCCCAACCGATTCCAAAGGTACCCTAGGGTGCCGAACCTGTTAGAATTGGTGAGCCTCCAATAGATAAAATTCGCAAACATGGGGTGGAAGAATTTAAAGCTACTGTAGATGATGATCCAGTAATGGCTAAGTTTTGGTTAAAGAACACTATCTGGGTTTTTCATGAACTATCCTGCACACCTTTCGAATTTCTGAAATGTGTAGTATCGCTACTAAAAGATACATCTTATCATTGGTGGAATACTATAACTTCAGTAGTACCGAGGGAGAATGTCACATGGGAATTTTTCCAAGCTGAATTTAGGAAGAAGTATGTGAGTCAGATATTTATGGATCAGAAAAAGAAAGAATTTCTAGAGCTGAAACAAGGAAACATAACCATATCCGAATATGAACGGGAATTTGTTCGACTGTGTAAGTATGCTAGAGAATGGGTTTTAACCAAGGTTGAAATGTGTAAACACTTTGAAGAGGTTAACGGAATTTATGGAGATAGCCGACTGAGCACACAAAGTTGAGGAACTGAGTAAAAAAAAGAAAGAAGTCGAAAGGGAGGCTGGGGTTTCTAGAAAAATAACTATGTATAAATCACAATCATTTCCTTCTAAGAAATTAAAGAAGTATTATGATCATGTGACCACCTTTATGGGATATTCTGGAAGAGAGCCGGGCTCTCAATGTTCTAACTCGAGGTCTCAATGTATCTATTTCTAAGCTTTCTAGGACTAGTCGGTTATTATCAGAGATTTGTAAAAAATTTCAATGATAGCTTCTTTGGTGACTTGTTTGCTACAGTAAGATCTAAAATTTGAGTGGACTGATAAATGCCAGTAGAGTTTTGACAGATTAAAAGCTTTATTGATAGAAGCACCAGTGTTAGTTCAGCCAGAATCAGGTAAGGAATTTGTAGTTTATAGTGATGCATCATTAAATGGTTTAGGCTGTGTTTTGATGCAGGATGGTAAAGTAGTAGCCTATGCTTCAAGACAGTTGAAGCCACATGAAAAGAACTACCCGACCCATGATCTTGAATTGGCAGTCGTAGTATTTGCATTGAAAATCTGGCGGCATTACTTATTTTGTGAAAAATGTCACATATTCACTGATCATAAAAGTCTGAAATATTTGATGTCACAGAAAGATTTGAATTTGATGCAGTGCAGATAGATTAAGTTATTGACAGATTATGATATTGTTATTGACTATCGTCCGGGGAAAGCCAATGTAATGGTAGATGCTTTGAGCAGAAAATCCTTGTATACTTTGCGAGCAATGAACACTCGATTGTCATTATCTGATGATGGCTCAATCATAACTGAGTTAAAAGGTAGAACAATGTTTTTACAGCAAATTTTGGAAGCTTAGAAAAATGATAGTAAGTTGTAAGCAAAATGAGTACAAAGTGAATCGACTCCTGACTCAGAATTTCAAATCAGGACTAATGGTTGTTTATTATTTAGAGGCAGAGTATGTGTACCGAATAGTTCAAAACTGATACAAAAGATTTTGAATGAAGATCATAATTGAAACATGTTTATACATCCTGGTAGTAATAAAATATATAATGATTTGAAAAAGATGTACTGGTGGTCGGGAGTGAAACGAGATATTTATGAGTTTGTATCTAAGTGTTTGACATGTCAGCAAGTAAAAGCTGAACATCAATTGCCTTCTGGACTAGTACAACCAGTTACGATACCGAAATAGAAATGGGAAAGAATTACCATGGATTTTGTAACAGGATTACCCCTTTCTCCAAGGAAGAAAGATGCCATTTGGGTAATTGTTGATCGGTTAACAAAGTGTACACACTTTATTCTGGTATGTATGGATTATTCCTTGGATAGATTGGCTGATATGTTTCTGAGATTGTCAGATTCCATGGAGTGCCAATCTCCATTATTTCAGATAGAGACCCTCGATTTACATTTCGATTCTTGAGCAAATTGCCAGACGTTTTGGGAACTCAGTTACACTTTACTACTGCATTTCATCCCCAGATAGATGGTCAATTTGAACGGGTAATACAGATCTTGGAAGATATGCTTCGGTGTTGTGTACTTCAGTTTGAAGGTAACTGGGAAAGGTATTTTCCTTTGGTTGAATTTGCTTAGAATAACATTTATCAGTCTAGTATTAAAATGGCATCGTATGAAGCCTTGTATGGACGTAAATGTAAAACTATATTGTATTGGACTGAACTCAGTGAGAAGAAGTTACACGGAGTTGACTTGGTCTGAGAGACTGAGCAAAAAGTAAAGGTAATTCGAGATAGCTTGAAAGTAGCCTCGAATCGACAAAAGTGTTACGTTGATTTGAAAAGAAAAGAGATAGAACTTCAGGTTGGTGACAAGGTATTCTTGAAAGTGTCGCCTTGGAAAAAAGTACTTCGATTTGGTCGTAAAGGAAAATTGAGTCCACGTTTCTTTAGACCATATGAGATTACTAAAAAAATTGGACCAGTTGCATATCGGTTAGCTTTACCACGAGAGCTTGATCGAATTTATAATGTTTTTCATGTGTCTATGTTACTGCGGTATCGATTAGCTCGGGAAACAAAAGAGTTAGGAAATAAAAATGTAGCTTTGGTAAAAGTTCTTTGGCAATGACAAGTATTCAAGAAGCTACTTGGGAGCCTGAAGATACTATGAGAAAGCAATACCCGAACCTTTTTACTAGTAAGATTTTCGAGGACAAAATCCCTAAAAGGGGGAGAGTTGTAATAGCCCATTTTTCAGTGAAATCGGAATAGTGGTTCCATGACCACAAATTCGACCCAAAAATAAGGTTATTTTTATTTCATAATATGGTTCATATTATAATAGATAGGTCGTGTGAAAATTTTGATACGAAAATTTTATCAATCTAGTGCTTAATTACAGAAGGACTAAATCTCATAAAATGCCAAAGTTGAATTCTAGTAGCTATAAGGATCAAATAACTACGAAATTCAAAACTTAAGGTCCTTATATGGTAATTAGACCTATGACAGCCCAAAATTGACCCTAGTCGGGAAGTGGTTTCGGGACCACAAAACCGAGTCATAAAAATAATTAATTGCTATATTCTATGCTTATTATGTGTGTGCATGAGTATGTGGAAGTTTCATTCTCTAATTTTGCCAATTGCATGAGAAATTATTAAATAGGGATCGATATGAGACATGGTGAAATATGATAGGCTAATTTAAAATGGTCTATTAGTGCATATACCAAAAAGGGTGGTTTTGCATGTCAATTTACCCAAAAGATGAAGAGTGGCCGGCCAAGGGGTGATGGTGCTCCACTTATTCTAATTTAATATGTTTTGTTTAGTTAACAAATGGCTTAAAATAATTATAATAAAATTGAATAAAAGAGAAAAAGGGAAGAGGAGTGTTCATCTTCTTCTCCATCTTGCCAAAACCGAAACAAAAAGGAAAGAAATAGGGAAGTTTTCATTAAGGCAATTCGGCAACCCTTTTTCTAGTTGGAGGTAAGTTTTGAAATGTTGGTTTTAACTTCCTTTGTATGTTGAGCTAATTGTTGAAATGCATTTCGGCAATGTCATGAAAAATCAAACTTTTATGGTGGTTTGGGCATTAAGCCGTATATCAAGAGGTTAGGAGTAGAGGTTGTTTCATGTTGTATTGAATAAGTAGAGATTATTATGAGGTTGAAATTTGTGGAATTTTAGTTAAGTAATGCTTGGTACATTCGGCCATATGGGTTAATGGAATGTTTATTTTATTTGTTAATTTCTTTTATGAGAAATGGGTAATTGTTAAAGCCGAATGAGTTATGGAAGTTTTTATAAATGTATGAAGTTCAAGGTGCAAAATTTTAGTCTTGATGTTATGGATAATTCGGTTGAGATGTGGGGAGAGGGAGTTGTCATTTAGGTTAAGATCAAAGGGATGAGCAATAGGCATTAAAAGGTGAAATGTGTGAAACGTAAAGTGTAAAAACCTATATGTAATTACATAGGAAATGTTAAAAAAAACTAACATGGTATATTCGGCCATGTAGAGTACATCCTAGAGATATTATATTTAATTCCCTACAATCGACTAAATGGGTGATTAGTAAGGGTGATTGCCGAATATACTAACATACATATGCATGTGTAATTGGATTGTAAATATTTAGCAAGGCGGTTAAACTAGTTGATTTATTGATTAAGCTCACGGAGTTAAAGGAGGAGAATCAAGCAAAGGCAAAGAAAAGATCATCGAGTAGCCGAGTTGGAACCGTCTTACCCAACACAAAGTAAGTCATTAAGCATATAGTTTGTATTAATTTAAATTGTCATAACGTCTATGAAATGATGCTGAATGGAATGATAAATATATATATACATGTATGCATGTGGTGATGAAAGTGTTGAATGAAAAGAAAAGAGGTGAGATGTATTGAGTTGTTGATCTCGGCACTAAGTGTGCGGGTATAAACATTTATGATCATGAGATTGGCACTAAGTGTGCGGGTTTAAATTGTACAGCACTAAGTGTGCGAGTTTGATTATGTAGCACTAAGTGTGCGAGTTTGATTATATAGCACTAAGTGTGCGAGTTGATTATATAGCACTGAGTGTGCGGACTTAATATATACTTTTGAATCACTACGGACACTAAGTGTGCGACATTATTGAGTTGATCACGGACAGCGGATCGGGTAAGTACCTTGAGTTCATGGCTAATAGGCGCTATGTTTATATTTGGAGTTGAGCTTGGTAAATTTGAACCTATGTGACAATTATAATTGAAGTCACGTACATAAGGTTTATCGTGGAATAGGTGAAAGGTCGTTTAGTTGTATGATTGTAACGAAAATACAATGATGTATGAAAATGCCTCAAATATCCTATTGATTAGTATATGGAATGTGAATGCATGACTTGGTATGAGATTGAACCGATAGGTCTAAGGAACTATGGTATGGTTCGGTATGGATGGAGTAACTAGCCTCGTTCCATTTGGTTTCCTCTTGTGATAATGTTATTAATGGATGGTAGTGCACTGCTTATGACTTACTGAGTTATATACTCACTCGGTGTTTCCTTGTCACCTATTTTAGGTTTCTTGGACTCGTCTCTTTTTGCGTGATCGGGCCGTCATCGAAGTCATCACACCGGCTAGCAACTTTTGGTATCTTCTTTTTAGTCGGTCTAGGAGAACATTTCGGCATGTATAGGCTAATATGTTTTGTTGAAATTTGGTATGTAAACTTTTAGCCATGCGAAAATGGCATAAATGTTCGGTTGGATTTGGTTCTATAATGTTAGGTCGTAAGTCTTGGAAATTCGATTTTTATGCCATATGTCATGGTTGATTATTTTTGGTGTCAAAATTCATGATATGGCAATAGTGTAGTAGGGAGATGTTTGACAATGATTAGCCCTTGGCATGGCTAGTCATGATCATGATTTGTGATATGTATGATGAATTACTAGTTAGATCAAGGAGAAATCACGAAATAGGCATAGTTGCTTTAGTAACAGATGCTGGCAGCAGCAGTGACTTGAGATTGAAAATCGCTAAAAATAGTAGGAGTGGAATTAATTAATGAATAAATTATGTAATCGAAGCTCGATGAGTCTATTTTTATATAGAAGAAACGAAATGACCATATGAGTTGTATGTTAGGAGATAATTAAACTCTTGTGAAACAGGGCCAGAGCGATTTCTGGATTCTCTGTCGCGAATTTGGAAATTCATTATAAATTAACCAGAGATAATTAGAAGTCATGCCATATGTGCATAGATTCCCCTTCGAGTCTAGTTTCTATAGAAACAAACGACATCAGTAATGAAGCCCTGTACAGGGAGATATCCAAGTCGTAATGCGCAAAGGTCAGTGTAGTCGATCCCTGTAACATGGGAGACTTTGACTAATAAACTGTACTAATTGGCCCAACTAAAAATTCTAGAAAAAAATATGTAGATGGGCATATGAGTCTAGTTTCAGGGAAAATTTACGGAACTGGATTTCGAGTATCAGAACTCAAGATATGATTTTTAAAGCAACTAGTATGCAGATTGGCAGCTTGTCTGGGAAATTTTTTTTAAGTGGTTTGAAGTCTGTTAGCACCTCGTGTTCGACTCCGGCGACGGCCTCGGGTTCGGGGTGTTACATTTGATTGGTATCAGAGCTATGGTTTAGTCGGTTCTAGGACTACCATAGCACGTATGAGTCTAGCTATACATGCCTTAATGTTAATGTTTAAATGTGTGATGACTTTTGACGGTTAAAATTTTTGTTTTGATTAGTAAATGGATCCCGGTGTAGAGAGAACCTTGGCGGATGACGTTGAAAGTGTAGCGGCTGCTCCTGCACAAGGGACGCCGCCTGTTGAACCTCAGTCATCTGCGAATAATCAAGGTGAGGGGGCTAAACAAGCCTTCTTTACCATGATGAATGAGTGGGTCGCGCAATATGCCCGAACCAATCCGGCTGTCCAACAATTCCCGAATTTGAATAATCCATCCCAAGAGCCCTTAATGCCATCAGTTACTGATCTTGTGAGGCTGAGTAAGCCACCTGTAGACTTGATTAGGAAGCGCGGGGCCGAGGAGTTCAGGGCCATAGTTACTGATGATGCTGAAAGGGCCGAGTTCTGGCTTGATAACACCATTCGGGTGTTTGATGAACTGTCATACACGCCCGATGAATGTCTAAAGTGTGCTATATCCTTGTTGCGGGACTCAACCTACTATTGGTGGAGGACCCTGATTTCCATAGTCCCAAACGAACGAGTAACTTGGGACTTCTTTCAAACAGAATTTCGAAAGAAATATATTAGTCAACGGTTCATTGATCAAAAGCGTAAGGAATTCTTAGAACTCAAGCAAGGCCGTATGACAGTATCTGAATACGAACATGAATTCGTAAGACTCAGTAGGTATGCCCGGGAGTGTGTAGCTGATGAGGTTGCTATGTGCAAAAGATTCGAAGAAGGATTGAATGAAGATTTAAAGCTACTAGTGGGTATTTTGGAGATAAAAGAATTCGTAACACTAGTCGAACGAGCCTGCAAGGCGGAAGAACTTGGAAAGGAGAAGAAGAAGGCTGAATTTGAAGCTAGAGACTATCGTAAAAGATCGATGGGTAAAGCTCCGTTCTCAGCTGTAAAGAAGTTCAGGGAGGACACTAATAAGTCGAGGACGACTGCAGGAATTTCCATCAGAGCACGACCATCGACGGACTCCCGAGCTACTTTGGTAGCTAGTGTGGGCAATAATCGTCAAGAGAAACCTGAATGTCCCCAATGCGGAAGATGACACCTAGGTGAATGTTGGGGTAAGTCTACTAACAGGGCCTGTTACGGATGCGGTTCGAAGGACCACTTCATTAGAGATTGCACGGAGCTTGATGAGAAGAATAAGATTCAAGGTGCAAGACCTAGTGGAGTGACAACTAGAGGTAGACCACTGAGAATTTTAGGAGGTAGGGGTGGTAGTCAGAGAGGGGCCTCTGATACGGCTGTTCGAGCCGAGAACCGTACTCCTGCTAGAGCATATGCCATTCGCGCATGAGAGGAGGCATCCTCCCCTGACGTCATCACTGGTACCTTCACTCTCTTTGATACTAATGTGATTGCATTGATTGACCCGGGCTCTACTCATTCATATGTATGTGAAACCTTAGCATCCAGTAAGACTTTACCTGTTGAGTCTACGGAGTTCGTAATTCGAGTGTCAAACCCTTTGGGTCAATACGTACTTGTTGATAAAGTGTGTAAGAGATGCCCTCTAATAATCCGAGAATCCTGTTTTCCGGCCGATTTGATGCTTTTGCCGTTTGACGAATTTAATGTTATTCTTGGTATGGATTGGTTGACCGTACATGATGCAGTGGTGAACTGCAAAAGAAAAACCATCGATTTGAGGTGCGCAAATAACGAGATAATCCGGGTTGAGTCTACGGACTTAAGGGGGTTGCCAGCTGTAATATCAGCAATGTTGGCCCAGAAATATGTAAGAAAAGGGTGCGAAGCATACCTTGCGTATGTACTTGATGACAAAGAATTAGAAGAGAAACCCGAATCTGTACCGGTGGTTTGTGAATACCCGGATGTTTTTCCTGAAGAATTACTGGGTTTACCACCTGTTCGGGAGGTAGAGTTCGGTATTGAGCTTGTACCTGGAACTACGCCGATTTCGATAGCTCCGTATCGTATGGCACCAATCGAGTTAAAGGAATTGAAAGCTCAATTGCAAGAGTTGACGGATAGAGGTTTCGCTCGACCAAGTTTCTCACCTTGGGGTGCACCAGTATTGTTCGTGAAAAAGAAGGACGGAACCATGAGGTTGTGCATTGACTATCGTCAGCTGAATAAAGTGACGATAAAGAATAAATATCCATTACCGCGTATTGATGATTTGTTTGATCAACTAAAGGGAGCCTCAGTGTTTTCAAAGATAGATTTGAGATCGGGTTATTATCAGTTGCGGATTCGAGATTCGGACGTACCCAAAACTACTTTCAGAATGAGGTACGGTCACTACGAGTTCTTAGTGATGCCGTTCGGGCTCACTAATGCCCCTGCGGTATTTATGGATTTGATGAATCGGATCTTCAGACAGTATTTGGACCAGTTCGTAGTTGTGTTCATTGATGACATCTTAGTCTATTCAGGAGATGAGGCCGAACATGCTGAGCACCTGAGATTAGTGTTGCAAATTTTGCGGGATAAGAAGTTATATGCTAAGTTCAGTAAGTGTGAGTTCTGGTTAAGAGAGGTTAGCTTCTTGGGTCATGTGGTGTCCGCATCGGGTATTCGAGTTGACCCGAGCAAAATTTCAGCCATACTTAACTGGAAGCCTCCAAGAAATATTACCGAAGTTCGGAGCTTCTTGGGGCTCGCCGGTTATTACTGACGATTTGTAAAAGGTTTCTCGATGATAGCTGCACCGTTGACGAAACTACTCCAAAAAGATGTTGAGTTTGAGTGGACAGAGCACTGTCAGAAGAGTTCCGATCGACTAAAGACCTGTTTAACCGAAGCTCCAGTGCTAGTACAACCGGAGTCCGGCAAAGAGTTTGTCATTTATAGTGATGCATCCTTACTTGGGCTAGGTTGTGTGTTGATGCAAGAAGGTCGAGTTGTGGCTTACGCGTCGAGACAATTAAAGCCGCATGAAAGAAACTATCCGACCCATGATCTTGAATTGGCGGCCATAGTGTTCGCCCTGAAAATATGGCGGCATTACTTGTTTGGGGAAAAGTGCCATGTATTTTCGGATCACAGAAGTCTCAAATATTTGATGACTCAAAGAGACTTAAATCTGCGACAAAGACGTTGGCTTGAGTTGTTGAAAGATTATGAGCTTGTCATTGATTTCCACCCGGGAAAGGCTAATGTGGTTACGGACGCCTTAAGCCGAAAATCACTGTTTGCGTTACGAGCGATGAATGTGCACTTGTCTGTTCTACCCGACAATGTGTTAGTAGTTGAATTAAAGGCCAAACCATTATTGATTCGTCAAATTCGTGAAGCTCAGAAAGTCGACGATGAATTGGTTGCAAAACGGGCTGAATGTATTCCGAATATGGAATCCGAATTTCAAATTGAGGATGACGATTGTTTGAGGTTCAGAAGTCGGTTGTGTGTTCCAAGAAATTCAGAACTCATTTCTATGATTCTGAACGAAGCCCATTGTAGCCGAATGTCAATTCACCCGGGGAGTACGAAAATGCACAACGATTTGAAACGTCGGTTTTGGTGGCATGGTTTGAAATGAGACATCTCCGACTTTGTTTCGAGATGTTTAATATGTCAACAAGTGAAAGCGGAACATCAAGTGCCTTCAGGATTACTTCAGCCGATCATGATACCCGAGTGGAAATGGGATCGAGTCACAATGGACTTTGTGTCCAAACTGCCATTGTCAGCAAGTAAGAAGGATGCGATTTGGGTTGTTGTTGATAGACTGACTAAGTCGGCTCACTTTATCCCCGTGCGTAGGGATTTTTCATTGGATAAACTAGCCGAATTGTATGTTTCTCAGATTGTGAGATTACACGGGGTACCTATTTCTATCGTGTCGGATAGAGATCCGAGATTCACCTCGCGATTTTGGAAGAAATTGCAAGAAGCTTTGGGTACCAAGCTGCATTTTAGCACCGCTTTTCATCCACAAACCGATGGTCAATCCGAGCTGATAATTCAGATACTTGAGGATATGTTGAGATGTTGCATCCTCGAGTTTAGTGGTTCATGGGAATGGTATTTACCTTTGATTCAATTCGCTTACAACAATAGTTTTCAATCAAGTATTAAGATGGCACCTTACGAGGCTTTGTACGGTCGTAAATGCCGTACACCATTGTTTTGGACCGAGCTCGGTGAAAGTAAAATTTTCGGAGTTGATTTGATTAAAGATGCCGAACAGAAAGTAAAGGTAATCCGTGAAAGTCTGAAAGCAGCCACAGATCGTCAGAAATCGTATGCGGATTTGAAACGAAAAGACATTGAATATCAGGTGGGAGATAAAGTGTTTCTTAAAGTTTCGCCTTGGAAAAAGGTACTCAGATTTGGCCGTAAGGGTAAGTTGAGTCCAAGATTCATTTGGCCGTACGAAATCTCCGAACGAGTTGGTCCAGTTGCGTATCGATTGATTTTGCCCCCTGAACTTGAAAAGATCCACGACGTCTTTCATGTTTCGATGCTTCGACGCTATAGATCTGATCCATCGCACATAATTAGCCCATCAGAGGTTGAAATTCAAGCCGATATGAGTTATGAAGAAGAACCGATGCGTATCCTAGCTCGTGAAGTGAAGGAGTTGCGAAACAAAAGGGTTCCGCTAGTAAAGGTGTTATGGCTCAAACACGAGATCGAGGAAGCTACTTGGGAAACCGAGAGCTCGATGAAAGAACGATACCCAAACTTATTTACCGGTAAGATTTTTGGGGACGAAAATTTCTTAAGTGGGGGAGAGTTGTGACAGCCCAAAATTGACCCTAGTCAGGAAGTGGTTTCGGGACCACAAAACCGAGTCATAAAATAATTAATTGCTATATTCTATGCTTATTATGTGTGTGCATGAGTATGTGGAAGTTTCATTCTCTAATTTTGCCAATTGCATGAGAAATTATTAAATAGGGATCGATATGAGACATGGTGAAATATGATAGGCTAATTTAAAATGGTCTATTAGTGCATGTACCAAAAAGGGTGGTTTTGCATGTCAATTTACCCAAAAGATGAAGAGTGGCCGGCCAAGGGGTGATGGTG
Source organism: Gossypium hirsutum (assembly GCF_007990345.1). Lineage (NCBI taxonomy): Eukaryota > Viridiplantae > Streptophyta > Magnoliopsida > Malvales > Malvaceae > Gossypium > Gossypium hirsutum. Next base: position 51,610,241 of record NC_053434.1, read on the forward strand.
CTCCACTTATTCTAATTTAATATGTTTTGTTTAGTTAACAAATGGCTTAAAATAATTATAATAAAATTGAATAAAAGAGAAAAAGGGAAGAGGAGTGTTCATCTTCTTCTCCATCTTGCCAAAACCGAAACAAAAAGGAAAGAAATAGGGAAGTTTTCATTAAGGCAATTCGGCAACCCTTTTTCTAGTTGGAGGTAAGTTTTGAAATGTTGGTTTTAACTTCCTTTGTATGTTGAGCTAATTGTTGAAATGCATTTCGGCAATGTCATGAAAAATCAAACTTTTATGGTGGTTTGGGCATTAAGCCGTATATCAAGAGGTTAGGAGTAGAGGTTGTTTCATGTTGTATTGAATAAGTAGAGATTATTATGAGGTTGAAATTTGTGGAATTTTAGTTAAGTAATGCTTGGTACATTCGGCCATATGGGTTAATGGAATGTTTATTTTATTTGTTAATTTCTTTTATGAGAAATGGGTAATTGTTAAAGCCGAATGAGTTATGGAAGTTTTTATAAATGTATGAAGTTCAAGGTGCAAAATTTTAGTCTTGATGTTATGGATAATTCGGTTGAGATGTGGGGAGAGGGAGTTGTCATTTAGGTTAAGATCAAAGGGATGAGCAATAGGCATTAAAAGGTGAAATGTGTGAAACGTAAAGTGTAAAAACCTATATGTAATTACATAGGAAATGTTAAAAAAAACTAACATGGTATATTCGGCCATGTAGAGTACATCCTAGAGATATTATATTAATTCCCTACAATCGACTAAATGGGTGATTAGTAAGGGTGATTGCCGAATATACTAACATACATATGCATGTGTAATTGGATTGTAAATATTTAGCAAGGCGGTTAAACTAGTTGATTTATTGATTAAGCTCACGGAGTTAAAGGAGGAGAATCAAGCAAAGGCAAAGAAAAGATCATCGAGTAGCCGAGTTGGAACCGTCTTACCCAACACAAAGTAAGTCATTAAGCATATAGTTTGTATTAATTTAAATGGTCATAACGTCTATGAAATGATGCTGAATGGAATGATAAATATATATATACATGTATGCATGTGGTGATGAAAGTGTTGAATGAAAAGAAAAGAGGTGAGATGTATTGAGTTGTTGATCTCGGCACTAAGTGTGCGGGTATAAACATTTATGATCATGAGATTGGCACTAAGTGTGCGGGTTTAAATTGTACAGCACTAAGTGTGCGAGTTGATTATGTAGCACTAAGTGTGCGAGTTTGATTATATAGCACTAAGTGTGCGAGTTGATTATATAGCACTGAGTGTGCGGACTTAATATATACTTTTGAATCACTACGGACACTAAGTGTGCGACATTATTGGGTTGATCACGGACAGCGGATCGGGTAAGTACCTTGAGTTCATGGCTAATAGGCACTATGTTTATATTTGGAGTTGAGCTTGGTAAGTTTGAACCTATGTGACAATTATAATTGAAGTCACGTACATAAGATTTATCGTGGAATAGGTGAAAGGTCGTTTAGTTGTATGATTGTAACGAAAATACAATGATGTATGAAAATGCCTCAAATATCCTATTGATTAGTATATGGAATGTGAATGCATGACTTGGTATGAGATTGAACCGATAGGTCTAAGGGACTATGGTATGGTTCGGTATGGATGGAGTAACTAGCCTCGTTCCATTTTGTTTCCTCTTGTGATAATGTTATTAATGGATGGTAGTGCACTGCTTATGACTTACTGAGTTATATACTCACTCGGTGTTTCCTTGTCACCTATTTTAGGTTTCTTGGACTCGTCTCTTTTGCGTGATCGGGCCGTCATCGAAGTCATCACACCGGCTAGCAACTTTTGGTATCTTCATTTTAGTCGGTCTAGGAGAACATTTCGGCATGTATAGGCTAATATGTTTTGTTGAAATTTGGTATGTAAACTTTTAGCCATGCGAAAATGGCATAAATGTTCGGTTGGATTTGGTTCTATAATGTTAGGTCGTAAGTCTTGGAAATTCGATTTTTATGCCATATGTCATGGTTGATTATTTTTGGTGTCAAAATTCATGATATGGCAATAGTGTAGTAGGGAGATGTTTGACAATGATTAGCCCTTGGCATGGCTAGTCATGATCATGATTTGTGATATGTATGATGAATTACTAGTTAGATCAAGGAGAAATCACGAAATAGGCATAGTTGCTTTAGTAACAGATGCTGGCAGCAGCAGTGACTTGAGATTGAAAAATCGCTAAAAATAGTAGGAGTGGAATTAATTAATGAATAAATTATGTAATCGAAGCTCGATGAGTTTATTTTTATATAGAAGAAACGAAATGACCATATGAGCTGTATGTTAGGAGATAATTAAACTCTTGTGAAACAGGGCCAGAGCGATTTCTGGATTCCCTGTTCCGAATTTCGAAATTCATTATAAATTAACCAGAGATAATTAGAAGTCATGCCATATGTGCATAGATTCCCCTTCGAGTCTAGTTTCTAAAGAAACAAACGACATCAGTAATGAAGCCCTGTACAGGGAGATATCCAAGTCGTAATGCGCAAAGGTCAGTGTAGTCGATCCCTGTAACATGGGAGACTTTGACTAATAAACTGTACCAATTGGCCCAACTAAAAATTCTAGAAAAAAATATGTAGATGGGCATATGAGTCTAGTTTCAGGGAAAATTTACAGAACTGGATTTCGAGTTTCAGAACTCAAGATATGATTTTTGAAGGGACTAGTAGGCAGATTGGCAGCTTGTCTGGGAAATTTTTTTTAAGTGGTTTGAAGTCTGTTAGCACCTCGTGTTCGACTCCGGCGACGGCCTCGGGTTCGGGGTGTTACATTTGATTGGTATCAGAGCTATGGTTTAGTCGGTTCTAGGACTACCATAGCACGTATGAGTCTAGCTATACATGCCTTAATGTTAATGTTTAAATGTGTGATGACTTCTGACGGTTAAAATTTTTGTTTTGATTAGTAAATGGATCCCGGTGTAGAGAGAACCTTGGCGGATGACGTTGAAAGTGTAGCGGCTGCTCCTGCACAAGGGACGCCGCCTGTTGAACCTTAGTCATCTGCGAATAATCAAGGTGAGGGGGCTAAACAAGCCTTCTTCACCATGATGAATGAGTGGGTCGCGCAATATGCCCGAACCAATCCGGCTGTCCAACAATTCCCGAATTTGAATAATCCACCCCAAGAGCCCGTAATGCCATCAGTTACTGATCCTGTGAGGTTGAGTAAGCCACCTGTAGACTTGATGAGGAAGCGCGGGGCCGAGGAGTTCAGGGCCATAGTTACTGATGATGCAAAAAGGGCTGAGTTCTGGCTTGATAACACCGTTCGGGTGTTTGATAAACTGTCATACACGCCCGATGAATGTCTAAAGTGTGCTATATCCTTGTTGCGGGACTCAGCCTACTATTGGTGGAGGACCCTGATTTCCATAGTCCCAAACGAACGAGTAACTTGGGACTTCTTTCAAATGGAATTTCGAAAGAAATATATTAGTCAACGGTTCATTGATCAAAAGCATAAGGAATTCTTGGAACTCAAGCAAGGCCGTATGACAGTATCTGAATACGAACATGAATTCGTAAGACTCAGTAGGTATGCCCGGGAGTGTGTAGCTGATGAGGTTTCTATGTGCAAAAGATTCAAAGAAGGATTGAATGAAGATTTAAAGCTACTAGTGGGTATTTTGGAGATAAAAGAATTCGTAACACTAGTCGAACGAGCCTGCAAGGCGGAAGAACTTGGAAAGGAGAAGAAGAAGGCTGAATTTGAAGCTAGAGACTATTGTAAAAGATCGATGGGTAAAGCTCCGTTCTCAGCTGTAAAGAAGTTCAGGGAGGACACTAATAAGTCGAGGACGACTGCGGGAATTTCCATCAGAGCACGACCATCGACGGACTCCCGAGCTACTTTGGTAGCTAGTGTGGGCAATAATCGTCAAGAGAAACCTGAATGTCCCCAATGCGGAAGACGACACCTAGGTGAATGTTGGGGGAAGTCTACTAACAGGGCCTGTTACGGATGCGGTTCGAAGGACCACTTCATTAGAGATTGCACGGAGCTTGATGAGAAGAATAAGATTCAAGGTGCAAGCCCTAGTGGAGTGACAACTAGAGGTAGACCACCGAGAATTTTAGGAGGTAGGGGTGGTAGTCAGAGAGGGGCCTCTGATACGGTTGTTCGAGCCGAGAACTGTACTCCTGCTAGAGCATATGCCATTCGCGCATGAGAGGAGGCATCCTCCCCTAACGTCATCACTGGTACCTTCACTCTCTTTGATACTAATGTGATTGCATTGATTGACCCTGGCTCTACTCATTCATATGTATGTGAAACCTTAGCATCCAGTAAGACTCTACCTGTTGAGTCTACTGAGTTCGTAATTCGAGTGTCAAACCCTTTGGGTCAATACGTACTTGTTGATAAAGTGTGTAAGAGATGCCCTCTAATAATTCGAGAATCCTGTTTTCCGGCCGATTTGATGCTTTTGCCGTTTGACGAATTTGATGTTATTCTTGGTATGGATTGGTTGACCGTACATGATGCAGTGGTGAACTGCAAAAGAAAAACCATCGATTTGAGGTGCGCAAATAACGAGATAATCCGAGTTGAGTCTACGGACTTAAGGGGGTTGCCAGCTGTAATATCAGCAATGTTGGCCCAGAAATATGTAAGAAAAGGGTGCGAAGCATACCTTGCGTATGTACTTGATGACAAATAATTAGAAGAGAAACCCGAATCTGTACCGGTGGTTTGTGAATACCCGGATGTTTTTCCTGAAGAATTACCGGGTTTACCACCTGTTCGGGAGGTAGAGTTCGGTATTGAGCTTGTACCTGGAACTACGCCAATTTCGATAGCTTCGTATCGTATGGCACCAACCGAGTTAAAGGAATTGAAAGCTCAATTGCAAGAGTTGACGGATAGAGGTTTCGCTCGACCAAATTTCTCACCTTGGGGTGCACCAGTATTGTTCGTGAAAAAGAAGGACGGAACCATGAGGTTGTGCATTGACTATCGTCAGCTGAATAAAGTGACGATAAAGAATAAATATCCATTACCGCATATTGATGATTTGTTTGATCAACTAAAGGGAGCCTCAGTGTTTTCAAAGATAGATTTGAGATCGGGTTATTATCAGTTGCGGATTCGAGATTCGGACGTACCCAAAACTGCTTTCAGAATGAGGTACGGTCACTACGAGTTCTTAGTGATGCCGTTCGGGCTCACTAATGCCCCTGGGTATTTATGGATTTGATGAATCGGATCTTCAGACAGTATTTGGACCGGTTCGTAGTTGTGTTCATTGATGACATCTTAGTCTATTCAGGAGATGAGACCGAACATGCTGAGCACCTGAGATTAGTGTTGCAAATTTTGCGGGATAAGAAGTTATATGCGAAGTTCAGTAAGTGTGAGTTCTGGTTAAGAGAGGTTAGCTTCTTGGGTCATGTGGTATCCGCATCGGGTATTCGAGTTGACCCGAGCAAAATTTCAGCCATACTTAACTGGAAGCCTCCAAGAAATATTACCGAAGTTCGGAGCTTCCTGGGGCTCGCCGGTTATTACTGACGATTTGTAAAAGGTTTCTCGATGATAGCTGCACCGTTGACGAAACTACTCCAAAAAGATGTTGAGTTTGAGTGGACAGAGCACTGTCAGAAGAGTTCCGATCGACTAAAGACCTGTTTAACCGAAGCTCCAGTGCTAGTACAACCGGAGTCCGGCAAAGAGTTTGTCATTTATAGTGATGCATCCTTACTTGGGCTAGGTTGTGTGTCGATGCAAGAAGGTCGAGTTGTGGCTTACGCGTCGAGACAATTAAAGCCACATGAAAGAAACTATCCGACCCATGATCTTGAATTGGCGGCCATAGTGTTCGCCCTGAAAATATGGTGGCATTACTTGTTTGGGGAAAAGTGCCATGTATTTTCGGATCACAGAAGTCTCAAATATTTGATGACTCAAAGAGACTTAAATCTGCGACAAAGACGTTGGCTTGAGTTGTTGAAAGATTATGAGCTTGTCATTGATTTCCACCCGGGAAAGGCTAATGTGGTTGCGGACGCCTTAAGCCGGAAATCACTGTTTGCTTTACGAGCGATGAATGTGCACTTGTCTGTTCTACCCGACATTGTGTTAGTAGCTGAATTAAAGGCCAAACCATTATTGATTCATCAAATTCGTGAAGCTCAGAAAGTCGACGATGAATTGGTTGCAAAACGGGCTGAATGTATTCCGAATATGGAATCCGAATTTCAAATTGATGATGACGATTGTTTGAGGTTCAGAAGTCGGTTGTGTGTTCCAAGAAATTCAGAACTCATTTCGATGATTCTGAACGAAGCCCATTGTAGCCGAATGTCAATTCACCCGGGGAGTACGAAAATGTACAACGATTTGAAACGTCAGTTTTGGTGGCATGGTATGAAACGAGACATCTCCGACTTTGTTTCGAGATGTTTAATATGTCAACAAGTGAAAGCGGAACATCAAGTGCCTTCAGGATTACTTCAGCCGATCATGATACCCGAGTGGAAATGGGATCGAGTCACAATGGACTTTGTGTTCGGACTGCCATTGTCAGCAAGTAAGAAGGATGCGATTTGGGTTGTTGTTGATAGACTGACTAAGTCGGCTCACTTTATCCCCGTGCGTAGGGATTTTTCATTCGATAAACTAGCCGAATTGTATGTTTCTCAAATTGTGAGATTACACGGGGTACCTATTTCTATCGTGTCGGATAGAGATCCGAGATTCACCTCCCGATTTTAGAAGAAATTGCAAGAAGCTTTGGGTACCAAGCTGCATTTTAGCACCGCTTTTCATCCACAAACCGATGGTCAATCCGAGCGGATAATTCAGATACTTGAGGATATGTTGAGATGTTGCAACCTCGAGTTTAGTGGTTCATGGGAACGGTATTTACCTTTGATTGAATTCGCTTACAACAATAGTTTTCAATCAAGTATTAAGATGGCACCTTACGAGGCTTTGTACGGTCGTAAATGCCGTACACCATTGTTTTGGACCGAGCTCGGTAAAAGTAAAATTTTCAGAGTTGATTTGATTAAAGATGCCGAACAGAAAGTAAAGGTAATCCGTGAAAGTCTGAAAGCAGCCACAGATCGTCAGAAATCGTATGCGGATTTGAAACGAAAAGACATTGAATATCAGGTGGGAGATAAAGTGTTTCTTAAAGTTTCGCCTTGGAAAAAGGTACTCAGATTTGGCCGTAAGGGTAAGTTGAGTCCGAGATTCATTGGACCGTACGAAATCTCCGAACGAGTTGGTCCAGTTGCGTATCGATTGATTTTGCCCCCTGAACTTGAAAAGATCCACGACGTCTTTCATGTTTCGATGCTTCGACGCTATAGATCTGATCCATCGCACATAATTAGCCCATCAGAGGTTGAAATTCAAGCCGATATGAGTTATGAAGAAGAACCGATGCGTATCCTAGCTCGTGAAGTGAAGGAGTTGCGAAAAAAAAGGGTTCCGCTAGTAAAGGTGTTATGGCTCAAACACGGGATCGAGGAAGCTACTTGGGAAACCGAGAGCTCGATGAAAGAACGATACCCAAACTTATTTACCGGTAAGATTTTTGGGGACGAAAATTTCTTAAGTGGGGGAGAGTTGTGACAGCCCAAAATTGACCCTAGTCAGGAAGTGGTTTCGGGACCACAAAACCGAGTCATAAAAATAATTAATTGCTATATTCTATGCTTATTATGTGTGTGCATGAGTATGTGGAAGTTTCATTCTCTAATTTTGCCAGTTGCATGAGAAATTATTAAATAGGGATCGATATGAGACATGGTGAAATATGATAGGCTAATTTAAAATGGTCTATTAGTGCATGTACCAAAAAGGGTGGTTTTGCATGTCAATTTACCCAAAAGATGAAGAGTGGCCGGCCAAGGGGTGATGGTGCTCCACTTATTCTAATTTAATATGTTTTGTTTAGTTAACAAATGGCTTAAAATAATTATAATAAAATTGAATAAAAGAGAAAAAGGGAAGAGGAGTGTTCATCTTCTTCTCCATCTTGCCAAAACCGAAACAAAAAGGAAAGAAATAGGGAAGTTTTCATTAAGGCAATTCGGCAACCCTTTTTCTAGTTGGAGGTAAGTTTTGAAATGTTGGTTTTAACTTCCTTTGTATGTTGAGCTAATTGTTGAAATGCATTTCGGCAATGTCATGAAAAATCAAACTTTTATGGTGGTTTGGGCATTAAGCCGTATATCAAGAGGATAGGAGTAAAGGTTGTTTCATGTTGTATTGAATAAGTAGAGATTATTATGAGGTTGAAATTTGTGGAATTTTAGTTAAGTAATGCTTGGTACATTCGGCCATATGGGTTAACGGAATGTTTATTTTATTTGTTAATTTCTTTTATGAGAAATGGGTAATTGTTAAAGCCGAATGAGTTATGGAAGTTTTTATAAATGTATGAAGTTCAAGGTGCAAAATTTTAGTCTTGCTGTTATGGATAATTCGGTTGAGATATGGGGAGAGGGAGTTGTCATTTAGGTTAAGATCAAAGGGATGAGCAATAGGCATTAAAAGGTGAAATGTGTGAAACTTAAAGTGTAAAAACCTATATGTAATTACAAAGGAAATGTTAAAAAAAACTAACATGGTATATTCGGCCATGTAGAGTACATCCTAGAGATATTATATTTAATTCCCTACAATCGACTAAATGGGTGATTAGTAAGGGTGATTGCCGAATATACTAACATACATATGCATGTGTAATTGGATTGTAAATATTTAGCAAGGCGGTTAAACTAGTTGATTTATTGATTAAGCTCACGGAGTTAAAGGAGGAGAATCAAGCAAAGGCAAAGAAAAGATCATCGAGTAGCCGAGTTGGAACCGTCTTACCCAACACAAAGTAAGTCATTAAGCATATAGTTTGTATTAATTTAAATGGTCATAACGTCTATGTAATGATGCTGAATGGAATGATAAATATATATATACATGTATGCATGTGGTGATGAAAGTGTTGAATGAAAAGAAAAGAGGTGAGATGTATTGTGTTGTTGATCTCGGCACTAAGTGTGCGAGTATAAACATTTATGATCATGAGATTGGCACTAAGTGTGCGGGTTTAAATTGTACAGCACTAAGTGTGCGAGTTTGATTATGTAGCACTAAGTGTGCGAGTTTGATTATATAGCACTAAGTGTGCGAGTTGATTATATAGCACTGAGTGTGCGGACTTAATATATACTTTTGAATCACTACGGACACTAAGTGTGCGACATTATTGAGTTGATCACGGACAGCGGATCGGGTAAGTACCTTGAGTTCATGGCTAATAGGCGCTATGTTTATATTTGGAGTTGAGCTTGGTAAGTTTGAACCTATGTGACAATTATAATTGAAGTCAAATACATAAGATTTATCGTGGAATAGGTGAAAGGTCGTTTAGTTGTATGATTGTAACGAAAATACAATGATGTATGAAAATGCCTCAAATATCCTATTGATTAGTATATGGAATGTGAATACATGACTTGGTATGAGATTGAACCGATAGGTCTAAGGAACTATGGTATGGTTCGGTATGGATGGAGTAACTAGCCTCGTTCCATTTTGTTTCCTCTTGTGATAATGTTATTAATGGATGGTAGTGCACTGCTTATGACTTACTGAGTTATATACTCACTCGGTGTTTCCTTGTCACCTATTTTAGGTTTCTTGGACTCGTCTCTTTTTCCGTGATCGGGCCGTCATCGAAGTCATCACACCGGCTAGCAACTTTTGGTATCTTCATTTTAGTCGGTCTAGGAGAACATTTCGGCATGTATAGGCTAATATGTTTTGTTGAAATTTGGTATGTAAACTTTTAGCCATGCGAAAATGGCATAAATGTTCGGTTGGATTTGGTTCTATAATGTTAGGTCGTAAGTCTTGGAAATTCGATTTTTATGCCATATGTCATGGTTGATTATTTTTGGTGTCAAAATTCATGATATGGCAATAGTGTAGTAGGGAGATGTTTGACAATGATTAGCCCTTGGCATGGCTAGTCATGATCATGATTTGTGATATGTATGATGAATTACTAGTTAGATCAAGGAGAAATCACGAAATAGGCATAGTTGCTTTAGTAACAGATGCTGGCAGCAGCAGTGACTTGAGATTGAAAAATCGCTAAAAATAGTAGGAGTGGAATTAATTAATGAATAAATTATGTAATCGAAGCTCGATGAGTCTATTTTCATATAGAAGAAACGAAATGACCATATGAGCTGTATGTTAGGAGATAATTAAACTCTTGTGAAACAGGGCCAGAGCGATTTCTGGATTCCCTGTTCCGACTTTGGAAATTCATTATAAATTAACCAGAGATAATTAGAAGTCATTCCATATGTGCATAGATTCCCCTTCGAGTCTAGTTTCTATAGAAACAAACGACATCAGTAATGAAGCCCTGTACAGGGAGATATCCAAGTCGTAATGCGCAAAGGTCAGTGTAGTCGATCCCTGTAACATGGGAGACTTTGACTAATAAACTGTACTAATTGGCCCAACCGAAAATTCTAGAAAAAAATATGTAGATGGCCATATGAGTCTAGTTTCAGGGAAAATTTACGGAACTGGATTTCGAGTTTCACAACTCAATATATGATTTTTAAAGCGACTAGTACGCATATTGGCAGCTTGTCTGGGAAATTTTTTTTAAGTGGTTTGAAGTCTGTTAGCACCTCGTGTTCGACTCCGGCGACGGCCTCGGGTTCGGGGTGTTACAAGACCATTAAGAAAACTATGTAGATTTTTCATGGTGGCTCATCCATGGAAATATAGAAAATGGTCAATGACTAAATTGAAATTTGAAATAATTAAATTAATTAAAAGATGACAAAAGAAAATATCATCTTATTCTTGTCATCTTCAACCTAAAATTTTATGGAAACCCTAGGAGAGAGGGGAAACTTTCAAGGCTTAATTGGGTAAGTTCGCTTGTCTTGTTTTTAGTAATTTTGGTATTTTTTAAATCAAGATAGCTTAATCTCTCTATTTGAGGGATTAATTTGAAAAGTTATCAAGGTATGAAAATGGGTCATGGATGTATTATGTTGGAAATTAGAAATTCATGGTAGAAAATGAAAGATTATTGATAGATAAACAAGTTTTACAAAGCAATTTTTTATGAAAACATGATTTAGGGACTAAAATGAAAAGTTGTAAAAATTGATGAAAAATTCTGAAATATTATGAATACATGTGTTGTAAAATTTGTAATGGGGCTTTGGTGAGGCTTGGAGTAGGGAGTAATTTGCACAAGTTTCATTTTCCGGGCCTAGGGACAAAATCAGAATTTATGAAAAAGTTAGGGCAAAATGGTAATTTTTCCTAAGATATAAATTGAGTCCATTTAAATATGAAATGTGTGAAATTGATGGTTAAATTCATTTATATATATTGGGACAACACTAATTCAAGGTTAGATCGAGGAAAAGAAAAGATTTCAGATTAGTAGAGTTTTACGCGAACAAGTGTCGAGATAAGTTCGTGTAACTTAATCGAGCATGTAAGTATGTTAATTGAATGTTGTGTTTGTATTTAATGTGTTTTATGTTGATGTGCTTTACTTGTATGCTATGATGGAAATTGAGGCTTGAAGCGGTGATAAATGGTTAAGTACCGATTGAATGTGAATGCCGATGATTATATTCGTTTTCCCGAAACTAATAAGGTCCTGTATTTATTGCGGATGGGATTTAGCTAGAACGAGTAATCCCATTGACCTTATTATAGAAAGAATTTAGCCCAGACGGGTAATCCTGATATAATACCTCTCGAGCATACGTTATGATTAGGGTTTAGCCTGGAGTGGTAATCCTAATCGAGCTCATTCGAGCATATGTTATATATAGGATTTAGCCTCGACTGTTAATCCTGTTATATGTTAAGTGGCTCGAGAGAGTGTTTCTTGGTTAAGTTGCCTAAGGGGTACCATTGAATAAGGAATTGATGGATTATTGAATCGTACACTTCAAGTGTACTACTTGAGCATCCATCAGAATTCAATGATTCAACGGGCATAAAAGTCTTGACATGGTATGAAAATCTTGATGTCATATGATAATGACTTGAAAGAATATTGCTTGATGAACTTATCTATGTTACTTGATTGATATGAACATTTTGGTGACTAACATGTTTGAATGAATGTATGTGATTAGGCAATTTTAGCCAAATGGATGGAACATAACATTGTATGCCTAGATTTAATAAGCAAGATTGGTAAGTTTGCTTTTCATTATACGAACTTACTAAGCATGTAATGCTTACTCCATTTATTTTTCCCTTGTTTTATAGTGCTCGGAAGCTCGTGAAGGTTGGAAGATCATTGGAGCATCATCACACTATCAACTAGCATTTTGGGTATAATGGCATGTATAGGATAATTTGGCCAATAGTGGCTTGAAATGTTATTTTGTAACCTAGCCATTGGAATGGCTAGTGTCGAAACCATTTTTAAATCGAGTTTTGGAAAATGAGAATCGACTTTAAGAAAAATGAAAAAGGGAGTCGCAACCAATCTTTTTAGGTGTGATTGGATGACCTTTAAAACATTTTGTTTTAAAATTATTAGTTTTGGTCTACGAAATCAGAAAACGGGTTCGGGATCCGGTTACGTACGAGGAAGGGTTAGCACCCTCGTAATGCCCAAAACTTGGTACCTAATTGATTATCAGAATGTCCTTAATGTTGGAAATTTAACAAAAAATTAAGATGCAATCCTTTTTTAAATATTTTTGACTTTGAAAATTAAGATTCACTTGTATCAAATGAATCAAAATATTACATCCAATAAGTTAGGACACAATATTTTTAAGACATTTGACACTAAGTTAGTCCTTTTGGAAATCCCTATCTCTAAACAACGAAACGTCATATCCAGTAAGTTAGGACACCACGCTTTGAAATTCCAAGACAGTTGCTTGCATTTTGAAAAACCTTAAAAACTTAGAATGGTGCTTGATTATTTGAACTCAACGAAGAAAGTTGCAACCCAGTAAGTTAGGGCACTACTTTTCTCGAAACTTCCAAACACCAAGCATTGCCTTTATTTTTTGAAAACTTTAGAGTCTTGTTTTTAAAATCGATGCATGAAGGAGCATATACGAGATAACATGTTATAATAATAGGTAAATAAAAGCACAATAGCATAAATATCATACATTAACTAACATATATATAAGAAATAAAACATGGAAAATTTTAAATAAGTAAAATATACATAAAAATATATATTTAAGAAGAATAGGTAAAAACATATAAACATGTAATTCAACATATATTTAAACATATTAATAAAAATGATGCATGATATACAATTTGACACACATATATATAAAATAATAATATGCCAAACACTCAACATTTAATTGTGAGACCAACATTTAATATATTGTCATAATATATAAAAAGGGGTTGTGTATATATATATTAAAATATAAATAAAGTGAGTAATTTTTTTAAAAAATGTGTGAATTAAAATTAAATTTTTGGCAATGTAATGCTAATATAGTATACATAATAACTTTAGTTTTAGGATTATAATAAAATAATAAAATATAAATACTATGATATTGTACTATGTAAAATATAAGATAACAAACATATTTAATAATACATGAAAACATAGTAATTAATAATTAATTTTGAAATAGTATAATAATATATAAAATACTAATTCTATAGTTTTGGATAAAAATATACATAGGTTTCTAAAAATATAAAGGAAATAATTAATAAAATATTTAACATCAATTTAATATGAAAATAATAATGTAAATAATAATATACATGAAAATATATATATAATAGATAATAATAATATGTAATAATGTATTGTTAAAATGTAAAATAATATAAAAATATATAAATATTATGTGATAAAAATATAATATAATAAATAATAAGTAATGATATATGTTAAAATATATATTAATATGATAATAGAAAAATATGAAGTAATATAATAAAATATAAGTATATAATAAAATAAAATATATAATACATATATTTATATTAAAATAAAATAATATATATACAATTTAAAATAAATAAGTTATAAATAATCTTAAAAGGGATAAAGGGACTAAAATTAAATGCAAATAAAAATCAGCGGTTAATTTGATAATAAAAGAAACGGATTGGGACTTAATTGAAATGCCCATTAAATCTTACGGACTCATCGGGATATTTTCCCTTGTCCCAGAACGGTACCATTTTAACCTAGGCCTTAAAGTGGCCACAAGTAGAATTAAATTAAAACCGAAATAAAACCTTAGGGATAATTTATAAATAATTAAAGATGAAATTAAACAAAATTAAAAAATGGAAGGACCATTAGGGAGATTAGACCTTTATTTAAAACACGCAGATCTTTCTCGGGTCACGGGTCAACACGCAGATCCTAGGGCCTTAAAATGACATCGTTTTTGGCTTATGGGACTAAACCAAAACGGGGCCGTTTTGAAAGGGCTATATAAGCCCGATATTAGGCCAAAAAATCATTTCGGTCCCTCTTTTTTAAAAAAACTGAGAATTCTCTCTGAGCCTTCCTGGCTCTCCTGAGCTCCGGCCCTTAGCCGGTGGTCCTCCATTCATCGGACCACCATGTTTCCCCTCACGTGCCGTCACTGACTTCGCCGTGTATGGTGGTCGAGACCTAAAAGGTTCATCTTTCCGAGGTGAAACAGCAGGTACTGTTCTCCTTTTCTTTATTTCTTTCCTTTGTATTTTAAAAAAAAACCACTTAAATATGCTATGCATGCAAAAGAAGTAAACCAGTAAAACCGAAAACAAAATAAAAGAGACGATCTATTACCCTTTCAAAAAGATTTGCTTTATTTCTCTGCCTTTTGATCGAATACAAAAATTTTTTTGATGTTTTCTGTGTATATTTGTTTATCTATGCTTCTTGTTTTCTCTCTATATATCTATGTGTGCGTATCAGCCTCTTTTTTTACAAGTGAAGGGGAAGGCTTTATAACCTTAGTCCCTTGCATATTCTGGGAAATAAATCTACGATTTCTTTCCATTTCGTGTCTTCTGTATCTTTGACTGATATGCTGTGATTTTCTTGCCATTTCCTGCTCTGCTTTTTCGCGTATCTGTTGTTTGTTTCCTTTTCTTGCAGGTAACTCGCGAAGATCTCGATGGCTAGGCTTGCTGTCATGGATTCGAATCTCGACAGATGCCCATTTGTGCACTGATGACCACAAGACTGTCTCTTTTGCAGAGATCTCGGCTTCAAAGGAGGTACTGAGGTCGAAGGTGAGGCCTAGGATTATGGTGCACCGACGGTGGTGACATTTGGCGTACCCCAGTGTTTCTGGACAGCTCATTGATTAGGGCCAGCTGGGGTGACGTGAGGGGATAGGGTCATTGATGGCTCTTGCTTCAGGATTTGGAACGACCCTGATGACGTGGCGAAGCTTCTGGATCCTGTTAGGGCACTGAGGGAAAAGGCAGAAACCCTAGGGTTCCCTGCCTTAAAAAAAAATTGGGCCAACTGGGCCACCTTGTAATTGGGTTAGGGTATTAGGGTCTGGTAGGTATTGGGTTTAGATTGTATTTGGGTGTAACCGGGTACACGGGTAGTGCTTTTGTATTGAACCAAAAACACTTGGGCTTTGTAATTGGACTTTTAAATGGACATTTTAAATAAATAAATACTTATTTATTTAATTCTTTTATTCTGTTTTCAACCCGGTCAAATTTGGGCTACTACAGCTAGTAATGGTTCATTTTGGTATGACTAAGTAGATTATTATGATATATATATACACATGTGTGATGTTATGAATATGTTATCAAAGGTTGATATTGCCTAAGTTAATCCGAGGTAAGTTTGTAACCACCTATGCATGTAATGGTATGCCTTGTTAAATGATGAATTTGCCTACTTTGAATGCTTGGAATGTTTAGTATTGGTTGTGTGTTCAAGTGTAGGTATTGGGTGAAATTTTGGGTGAGAAATGAAGCTAGAAATGGCTTTATTTTTTCCAAATAGGCAGACACACGGGCGTGTGTCTAGATCATGTGTGACACACAGCCTGGTAACATGGGCATGTAGTTAGGTCGTGTGTCCCCTGTACCTTAATTTTGAGGAACAGAATGCTCAAAATTGAGCACACAGGCAGAGACAGGGTCTGCCATCGGCGTGTGTCTCAACCATGTGTGCCACACAGCCTAGAACACGGATGTGTGTCTTGGCCGTATGAAACCTACACCTAATTTTGAATTGAATAAATTAACCACACAGCCTAGCACACGGTGTGTGGCATGGTCGTGTGTTCAAGTTAGAGAGTTACACGGGGTCGAGCACGGCCTCTGGCATGGGCGTGTTCCTTAGACCGCACGGGCGTGTGAGCCCTGTACCTCACGAAAAATTTTGTGATTTCACGAAAAATTCTTAAAGTTTCCAATTAAGTTCCGACTCGATTCTAATGCTCGTATTGGGCCTTGAGGGCCCAATCAAGGGATGTTATGAATGGTTCTAGAATTTGAATAGTAACTTGCTTGACTTATTTGTAAATGTTTTTGGAAGTTCTGGTAATGCTCTAAAACCTTGTCTTGATGACAGATACGGGTTTGGGGTGTTACACTAGGTGGTTGTTGAGCTACTCTCGGAGGCTGAACAAGACTTGGAGCTGAAGTCTATGCTACAGTAGGCACCTGATCTGGTCGATAAGGGCAATCTCAAACTTGATGCTCCATTGACTCACAATGGAGACAAGCTCTAGATTTCTCCAGCATTCATCCGGGTGGCGCTTTCCGTAGTCACTACAAAGCTGAATCTCACTTGCTGTAGATGGTGCCTCGATCCTCATAGGCCTATCAAACCTTACCCATTTCAAAGGGAGTTTTCCAAAACTAGAGGGGCCTGAATCCCTCTTAACCTTGCTTTGACTTCTCTCTCGTCACCTCCCACGCATATTTGCTCAATTTCAAAAACTTGGCCACAAATCTCTCGCCCTGAACTAGATTCATAAACTCGCGTTGGTGAGCCTCCACGTTCCTCGCCCCTACATGCTTATTCTGGAAGGCATATTTAAAGTAGTCCAAATTAATCTGTTTAGGCTAAGCACCCTACTCAACTGTCAGCCACCAGTGATAGGCTTCGTCCCAGAGCAGAGATGCAGCACTACTCAATTTCTGAGTGAGAATGCAGTCAATATCAATCATAATACGCTTAGTGCCCTCTAACCAATACTCAACTACATTAACGGCAACTCTAATGATACCCATGAATAGCTTAGCACAATTTGATCGTAGTCACTTAGTAACTGACCCTCGGCCTCTAGATCCAAAACGGCTTCTAGCGACCCTCTCTAACGCTCGAATCATAGCTTGGGTCAGTGCGTCGTGCACAGCTGTTGGGGTTTGAGACCTAGTCTCAATAGTAGGAGTACCAATAGTCTCGCTAGTCTCCAAATTGGGCATGCTGCCTATAGAGGATGACTCTGCTTGAGCTCCTCCTTGGCATCCACGATGCCCATAGGAACCATGTCCACGGCTATTGCACGAACTCCTAATATCATTTTATCTACAATTCAAAAGTGCTCAGATCAGCTCAGAGTCGTTATCATAGTTCTTATGTTAATTCATATCAGAATATTTAACCAGAAAATAATTTCAATTACTATATTATTCAACTAATCACAATAACTGAAGAGAAATACTTATAGGTTTGGTGTCGAATACTTGATCTTTTATAAAATCTATTTTCAAAATTACTCATTTAAACACCGTACATAAAATAAGAGCCGAGAACACAGCCCGAGTGTTGTAAACCTAGCTTTGGTACCACTAAATGTAACAACCTATACCCAGTCTAGACAACGAGGCCAAGTTTGGAGGGTCATATTGAATATTTCTCAAACATAGCTTTCAAAACTTAACTTTTAAAATCTTCCAGAGTCAGTCATAAAGGATTTAAAGGAAAACATAACAGACAGTTTGAGGTTTATCATCTTAAAAAGAAAAAAGAATATGGAAATTAACTAATAATACTAGTAGTACTAAACGTTTTAAACAGTGTGACCGAGCTTTCGTTCTGCCGACCTGCTCAAGACTGTGGGTTACCTATAATTCGTTCAATAACAAAATGAATCAATACTCCAATAAAGGAACCAATTATATATTCAAATAGAGTTATGGGTAAACCAATAAATTTCTAAATTTATATGCTGACTCAGATTGAGGAGACAACTCGTTCAATTTAACAGATCATGACAGTTTAGACAGATAGTAAATTGAATCATTTTTCGATACAGGACAAACCAAGACAGATGCAATTTTCCTAACACCATCCGCTACACACCATCTCCAACCATCCCAACACACCAAAATAAGGTATTTAATACCTATCCAACCCTACAAACCACATAGTGTCAGTCTAACATGTTTCAGTAATTGTAGACTAGCTGCCATATCAAAATAGAAATACTAGTGGTTTAGCCACTATCTTAGAACAAAATAATTTATCCTTTTCTCAATTCCCACCTAGTATAGATGCAGATTTCGAATGATAGCTAATACAGAGGCCTATACGACCACTCAGACACAATTCATACTTATACAGAATAAATCAATATCATTAACAATTTTCATACGCAATACACGCACAATTTTTTAATACGTAGTCTCAGGTTACAGAATAACAGTTTATACAGTTGAATTCAGTTCATACGAACCCTACAAAACATCTGCATTAATTTCAAACAATGCTTGTGGCCTAAGGGAAAATTTCCAAATATTGGTCCACAAACCATGTGGTTTCCCATGGCCTATATAGCTGCCCTATGTGGTCCTAATTCACAAATAGTGAGTTACACAACTTGGACACACGCTCGTACGTTTCAGCATGACCTACCATAGTCTTGAAAGACGCTGGTGTCCCTAGCCTGTGCTTTCCCATTCGTGAAAAGTGAGTTACATGACCTACCACATGGCCTACCACACGGTCGTGTGGCATTGACAACCATGTTTTTCAGCATCCAAAATTTACAAAAAATCTAGTTTTTGGTACACACCTGAAGTAGTTTCAAAGTAGGAACAATGTAAAAGACTCTCAAAGCCTAAAACAACCATTCAATAACTCAATTAAACAACTTAATTGACAACAATACACAATTACGTGCAGAAAAAATATGTTAAAAGTTTTGATGCAAAACCTTTAACGAATCTAGCCTTACCGACTAAATCAATAGCAATTACTCGAGTTAGTGTGCTGAGGATTGTTGCTTTCGATGTCCTAGCCTAAAAAGAAACCAAACGATCACTTAAAAGAAAGTTTAAAGAATTCGAGTTGAAAACAAATCCGATAGAAATGAACAAACCATCGTACAATAGAAGTTCTACGATCAATGAAATTCACGCAATTAAGATTTAAATTGGCAGTAGTAACATGCGTACTTACCTAATTACACAACCAACGTTACAGTCGCAATTCCAAAATAGTGAAAAGGAAAAAGAACAAAGAGCAAAGAAAAAGAAAAATGGAAGAGAAAGGAGGAACGATGACAAAAAAGAAAAGGGAAATGTTAATGTGGTTAATTTAAAAAGATTAACTAGACACATTCAGCAAAATGTCAAAACTATACATCTCCTCTTCGCTTCAAGGGTAAGGATTCAGTTAAAACAAAATAGCAAGCTTTAACAAAAGAGAGACTCAAACTCCTAACCAAGGCACATAACCACAGATACAAAGACTTAATTAGAATAGAATTCGATAGTCAATATTTAAATTTTTGGGGCATTACATCTGTCATGTAATAAAATGAAAGGATTAGAATTTATATTTTTCCACAATTGGTAAATTACCTCACAGGTCGCCCAACTGTAAGCTATTTCTTTTTTGGGTCACTCAATTATGATTTTTTTAAAAAATTGGTCACTCAACTGTGGATTTGTTTATTTTTTGGTGTCTCAGTTATGATATTTGGCCAATGTTCAATACAAACAACCTATTTATAGGCTTTTTCAAGTGGTCATCTAGTCAAATTATCAAGAACAATCTAATATATAATTTAATTAACCAAGATTTTACATGTTAAATTTTGACGAACAAATCAAAACCAAAACTAAATGCAGAAACATACCTCATTCCATTATTGGAGATTGGTCAAAAGGTTTTGATCTTCCAAGAAAATAGTTTTTCGCTTTGTATGTCTCTATGATGGGAATGGAAAAGAAATATGAGATAGATATCTATTTCTTGGGGACAACTACCTCTTTTTAAATAACTAATTATTAAATTAGTTTTAGGTATTTATAATTTGGCCCCTTATGTAACGCCCCAAAAAAGTTAATATTTGACTGCTGAATTTTTATCATAGTTAAGTCTCTGTATCTATGGTTATGTGTTCTGCTTATGTGGTTGAGGTTAGGAGTTCGAGTCACATTTTTAGATGTTGTACTATTTTATTTTAAAGATAACATCTATCCTTGAATGACATAAATAAGTTTAATTTAGTGTAAACTTGTGTCAAGAATGAGCCTGTTGGTTCACTGGTTAAGCTTATGTATTCTATTTGGTCTTGTATTAGAATCCTAGAGTATGCAATAGGGAACATTTATTTTTGCAAAGTGCTACGATCTGATTGGAAGTTATTGGGAATTAAATTTGGTGCCATTTTCTTTTCATTTATTTTTCTCTATGCTATTCTCTTCTTTATTTTTTCTTTTCCCTTTTGATTCTTTATTTTTTCTTTGTTTTAATCACGATCGTAAGTAAGTATAGGTCTAGACAAGGTTTTACGTTGTTATTTGCATCGATCGAAAGGCTATTAAGTAAATTTCACTATCAATTCGCTAAATTACGTGGTTTCTTTTCTTATTTTCATAGAATGTTCTGAATTGGGCATCTCAAGCGTAATGTGTAGTTTCTGATAATTAGTTGCTTGATTTCCTCTTAGGCGGAGATATCGGGAGTAGGGAAACTCAAACTTGATAATTCTAGTGACCGTTACTAACCTTCTAGTAAGTTCAATCTCGTTGATGGTTTCATGTTGAAACCTTCGATACAAAGTACTTTGTGTATAAATGTCCATTATTGTCAATAAAGTTGGTTGATTGAGTTGTTGGATGGTCATTTTAGGCTTCAAAGATCCTCTACGTTGTTATTGCTTTGAAATATCTTCAGGTGCATATTGAAAACCCCTATTTTTTTGAGTTTTAGATGCCAAAAAATATGGATGTCGATGCAACACGGCTGTGTAGTAGGCCATGAGAGTCACTCAGCCGTGTGATAGGTCGTGTAACACATTGTTCATCAAATTCGAATCACATGGGCAGGCGACACAGGTGTGTGTCTAGGCCATGTATGGCCATGTTAGCATAAAGTGCACATGGCCAAAGACACAGGCGTGTGTGTAAGCCGTGTAACTTACTGAGGACCACACGAGCTAGGGATACGAGCTTGTGTCCAGGCCATATGACTCACTGTTTACAATTTAGGACCACATGGGCTAGAGACACGGGCGTGTGTCCAGGCTGTGTGATTCAGTATTTATGATTTAGTACCACACGGGCAGACGACACGAGTGTGTGCCAGGCCGTGTGGTATGTCCCTAAAATCTAAAACTTGATTCTGATGCCGTAAGCATTGTCTAATATAAGCATTGGTTTCTATAATATGTTTATGATCTAAATTAGATTATATGACTGCTATTCGATACTCTAAGAATAGAATATGAATTAGATAAATATGTATGTGCGATGATGATTGTCAAGGATATTGAATTGCATCACTTATCTATGAATTGAATCTGAATGTCTGTACATATGTTGTTGACATCTGAAATCGGCATTTGTATTGTATGGGAATTATATAAAGGAGGAAGTAATTTGTTCTGATTCAGTGACTAAGCCACGATTTATATGTGAACCTGGCACTTGTCACAATATGTTTGGTAGCTAGTGTAACACCCCTTACCCGAGTCTGAGGTCGGGACAGGGTATGAGGCATTACCGGACTTAAATGTACACAACTATGTAAAACTGGGCCATAAAAAAATTTCGTTCAAATTAAAAAAATTCATTCATATTCATAATGTCCCTTATATGGGCTTACGAGGCCCAAAACATACATCAAGGGTGGTTCGGGACTAAACCGAGAACTTATGAACTTTTTTCAACACTTAGAAAATTTTCTAGTTTTGGAGAGTCACGCCCGTGTGGGTAAGTCGTGTGGTCACACACACCCATGTGGCTCAGACATGCCCGTGTCCTCAGCCCATGTGACTCTCTGTGTATGACGTCGCAATATTTTAAGGTCACACGACCAAGGCACACGCCCATGTGTTAGGTCGTGTCTTCCACACAACTGAGACACACAGCCATGTCTCGTCTCTGTCCGTATAGCCAACACTTAGGCTATTTTCCAAGCCTCGGTCAACCTTAATCCCTCACACACTTATACAGCATCAAATGCATAGAACATGGTATCCAATTAAAGATTAAACATCCTCAATTAAGTTACAAACATAACATTTGCATGTCATCATACTTGTGATTCTCATACTTATTTGGCCTTGTCTATTATAATGCCACTTACACTTTTATACCACAGTTACCATCATACTAATTAACTTCAACTTAATTATAGCAAACAAGTATAACCACATCACATAAGATCTCGGTACATATAAGCACATGATCGCATTTCAAGGTGTTAGCACATTGCATATGAATAAATAGGTTTACAAACCCATAACCAATATAAGCCACATCTCATGGCTATATACACTTGAATCATTATAAGCCAATACATTTGGCCAAACCATTAAACACATAACATAAAGGACTAAGTCTTTATACATGCCATTCACTTGAAAACATTCAAGGTTTATCGATAACCCAAAATTGATAATTTGATAGTGTGATGCTGCCTTCGACGATCTCCAACCCTGAGCTAACCTAGCAACACTAAAGAAATGAAAGGAGGGGGGTAAGCTATATATAGCTTAGTAAGTCTGTATGAAAATAATAAGAAATTTATTAACATGCTTCTACCAATTCTCACATCATGATCTCAAGGTAAAACAATCATAATTGCACTTTTTACTTATGTTCATGTCAATTTTTTTACTCGCGTTATAGTCACTAAATTATTAATATCTTGAGCTACAGAATTCTAAATTAAGATCTGTTAAAAGAATTTGAAACTAGACTCATATATCTTTCTACCATTAAATATTTTGAATTTATGGATTAGCCAATAAGTACAGTTTACTCTTCAAAATTACCCCTATTCTACTATTTAACAACTTTGACCTTTCTTTACTAAAAATTAATTATCTCTTAGTACAGGATCTGGATGATGTTCCCGTCTATTTCTTCTGAAAATAGACTCATTAAGAATTTTATTCATACAAATTCTAACCGATAGTTATTTTCATACAATTTTTAATGATTTTCCAAATTTAAGATAGGGGAGCCTGAAATCACTCTGACCTTGTCTCACAAAAATTCAAATATCTCATAATATGAAATTATTTTACTTACATTGTTTCCTCTATGTGAAACTAGACTCAATAATATTAAATTTCATATTTTATTCAACCTCTAAATCAATTTCTACAACTTTTAGTGGATTTTCAAAGTTGGACTGATGTTGTTGTCCAAAACTATTTTAGTGTAAAGTGATGATACTAAGTTTATAACACCTTTACAAATCATTTCCACCATCATGGTAAAAAAATACATTTTTTTATATATTACAAGCCTAGTCCCATAATCACAAGGTCATCACAATTTCAATCTCATAAGCATGACTTATTTGCATAATTACCTAAGGTGCATCATAAACCGAAATCATTTCTCATGAGTTCTGTGTACATACCTGTACCACTTCGTAACGTAAAAATACATTATCACAACTTTGATATTATCTTTGAATTACCCGTTGAACCACTAGGAAAACTAAAGGATACTCTGAAATCTTATACAATGAAAAGATGCCAATGCCATGTCCTAGACGTGGTTTTATATAGGATCTAACATCGATGCCAACAACTTAGCTATGGTCTTACACGAAGTCTCATAACGGTGTGATACCATGCCCCAGACATGGTCTTATACGGGACCTCATATCGATGCCAATGCCATATCCCAGATATGGTCTTACATGAGATCTCATACTGATGCCGATGCCATGTCCTAGACGTCATCTTATACGGGATCTCTTATCAATGTCGATGCCATATCCCAGATATGGTCTTACATGGGATATCAATACTCACATTTCGTGTTATCCGTATCTTAGCTATTCCTAGGGTTTAACCGGGATTTCTAAGACACCAACTTTTTTCGAGTCGTCATTGAGACATCATGAATCAATTTCATAAAGGCAAATACATATACATATACATTTCATGCAACATTTAAGCATTAAACATATAATAATAACATGTTGCTTTATTTTCATACAAACTTACCTTGACACCAAAATGACAAAAAGGGACCTAACCGTCAATTTCTCATTTTTTCCCCCGTTCTAGGTCCGAACCTTGTTTTCTTTGATCTATTACATCACATTTAGTCTATTTATTAGTCACATTAGTCAATTTGAACCAAAAATCATACTATGGTAAAATTATGTTTTGCCCCTAAAGTTCCACATATTTACACTTTTGTCCTTAGGCTTGTAAAATGATATTCATTCAATTTCTTGGCACTTTAAGCCTAGACAAATCATTTTTATAACTATAGCAGCCCACAATTTCCACTAAATCACACCTTTATGACAAATTTTATAACTTTTACAAATTAGTCCTTTTTAGCGTTTTCATCGAAAACTACTTCGTAAAAGTCGTTTAACACACAACAAACATTCATATTCCTCCTGTAAACGTCAAAATACACACATGTAGAACATGGGTAAATTTTTAAACATCAACCCTAGCTCAAATAAATGGTAGAAATAGATAGATCTTATTATGGGGATTGCAAAAACATAAAAATCATTAAAAATAGGGCTAGAACGAACTTACAATCGAGCTTGGAAGCTTGAAAAACCCTAGCCATGGTTTCTCCATGCAAGTTTCAGCCATAGCTTGAAGATGGACAAAAATTGGCTTTTAATTTTGTTTTTAATTCATTTTAATTACTAAATGACCAAAATGACCCTAACTTAAAAATATTCTATTTCACCTATTTCATGTCCATTTTTGTCCAAAAAATTAACCAATGGTCTAATTACCATATAAGGACCTCCAATTTAAAATTTCATAACAATTAGACACCTCTAGCATGTAGAACTCAACTTTTGCACTTTTTACAATGTAGTCCTTTTGACTAAATTGAGTGCCCAAACGTCAAAATTTTCAAACAAAATTTTGACAAAATTTTCACAAAATCATTTTGTGAAATTGTATACCATAAAAATAAAATAAAAATAAATCCTCTTACATCAGATTTGTGGTCTCGAAACCACTGTTCTAACTAGGCCTAAAATCAGGTTGTTACAACTAGATTGGATTACAGTAAATGTGTCAGACTGACACTATATGGTGCATAAGGTTGGATGGGTATTAAATGCCCTTAATAATGTGTTGGGATGATCAAAGATGGTGTGCAGCAGATCGGGGTAGGAATAACTGCACATGTTTCTGATCTGTTTTGTATCTGAACTGGAACTGTTCTATCTTATAACTGTTATGTTAATCCTATACGAATTATTCTCTGATTCTGACTAGAACATAAGATGTGAGAATCTCTTATTAAAATTGTACTTTTAATTGAGTCTATATTGATTATACAATGAGTTCTCCACTCACTGTGTGGTTGACTGAATTTCAGGTAACTCAAAAGCGTGATCAGTTTGGCGTAGGGGAAGCTCACTCAATCTACTCTGTTATTGTATTATTAAATTATCATGTAGTCCTAGTGTTTCTTATTACTACGGCTTTTCTAAGATTGTTGAACTGATGGTTGGATTTAATGGTTGTTATGTCTTGTTAGTGGTTTTATCTATACTTATAAAAGTTGGTTTTCTTAATAACGTTAATGTAACTCTTCAAACTTGGTCTAGACTCCTAGGCCGAGTTTAGGGTGTTACATTTAGTGGTAACAGAGTCAAGTTAGTTAAGACTTGAACTGTGTTTGGGCTCATAATGTGTGTTAAGTGGTAGTTAAATGAAAATATGATATCTGAGTTAATCTAAAAACTTATTTCCTTGGAAATGACCGAGCCTCCAACACTGAACCTATAAGTATTTCTGTTTTGTTATGACGATTAACGAAAACACTGTAGTGTTTAAATTGTTTTCTGGTTAAATACTCTGATATGAACTAGTAGGAGATTTCTGTTGAAAGCCTAAACTGATCTGTGCACTCTCACATTTTAAATAGATTACTATTATGAGTTCGTATGGTTGTCGTGGACATGGAACACGTTGGCGTTGTGGACACCAAGGAGGAGCTCGAGCAGAATCATCCTCTATGGGAAGTATGCCCAATCTGGAGACTAGTGAGATAGTTGGTACTCCTACGGCTAAGACAAACCCTAGACCCCGATAGCTGGGGATGACGCACTATCTCAAGCCATGATTCAAGCATTAGAGAGGGTCAGTGGGACCCATTCTAGATCTAGAGGCTGAGGGTCATTTACTAAATGACTCGGATCGAATGGTGTTGAGTTGTTCAGGGGCGTCATTGGAGTTACCCCTACTATCACTAAATATTGCCTAGAAGCCACCGAACGTATCCTGACTGAAATGGACTACACTCCCGCTCAGAAATTGAGGGGTGTTGTATCCCTACTCTGGGATGAGGCCTACCAATGGTGGCTTACGGTTGAGCAAGGTGCTTAGCCCAGACAGGTTAGTTGGGACTATTTGAAGAATGCTTTCTAGAGCAAGTATGTGGGTGCAAGTTATCTCAAGGCTAGCCAACACTAGTTTATAGGCCTAGTTCAGTGTGACTGATCTATGGTTGAATATGAAACCAAGTTTCTATGACTAAGTCGGTATGCGTGGGAGTGTATGATTATGATAAATGTGTGAGATTTGATGAAGGGTTACAGTATGATCTGAGAGTTCTGATTTCTCATTAGAGGTGTTGAAATATATGAAACCCATATATTTTGGGGATATATTTTAAATTTATTTATGTAGATAAATCTTAAAATAAACCATTTGAGATATTCTAGGAATATTTTATTTTATCTTTTAATAGTTTATTAAAATAAGAGAATTATTTTCCCAATTAGGTTATGACTATTTTCTCTATTTAAATTCAAATCTTTAGTTAATAAAATACAAAGCAATTTTATTAAATGCTCTCTTGAAAACTTTCATGGCATCTAAGCTAGGTTAAATCTCTAATAACACCATGGTTAAAATAGCCTTCATTGGAGATAAGAGATCCAACAATCAAACAAAGGTAGAAATTTCTATCATTGAAGCAACTACTGAGAGTACAATGACTCAAGGGATAGAGGCGTCTCACCTTTCTTTTCAGCTGACATCTCACAAGTTGAATGGAAAGAATTATTTGGAATGGTCACAATCAGTAAAGTTAGCAATTAATGGGCATGGCAAGCTAGTTTATTTAACTGGAGAAGTCAAGCAACCACAAGTGATTGATCAAAGATGAACAAGTAGAGGTCAGAAATTTATGTGATAATTGTCTGGCTTATTAATTCCATGGAAGCATCCATAGGTAAACCTTTTCTTTTTCTCCTAACTGTTAAAGATGTTTGGGACTCTGTGAAAGACACCTATGTAGATCTAGAGAATGCTTCACAGATCTTTGAGTTAAAAAAAAACTCTAAAAAGCTAGACAAGGGGAAAAGAAAGTTACTTTTTATTATAACAAGATGATTTCTCTTTGGAAAGAATTGGATTAGTGTTATAATGATGAATGAGAGTGTCCCAGATATGGTGTACAAGCTATGAAAAGAGAAGATAATGAACGAGCTTATTTATTTCTGGCTAGTCTAAATAAAGAATTTGATGAAGTGAGATCTTGGATATTAGGAAAAAAACTGCTTCCAAGTCTCCATGAGATTTTTTCTGAGGTTAGAAAAGAGGAGACAAGGAGAAAAGTAATGTTGAGGCCAGGATTTGAAGCTAATGATGATAATTCTACTCTTGTAACTATTAAAAATAATTATGGTAGTGAAAAAAGAAAAAAAAACCTTGGTGCGATCATTGCAAAAAATATTAGCACACTCGAGAAATATGTTGGAAGCTCTATGGAAAACCAACGAATGAAAACAAAAAAGTGGAAATGGTCGTGGTTCACAAAAAATTATGAGGGCCAAAGTTCTTTGGAAGGGTCTCCATTCACTAAGGAACAATTAGAGCATCTACACAAGCTTTTTCAATCACCATAATTTCGGATGAATTTTTCTGTTGCTAACTCATCTAATAATCCTTCTTCCTCCTTTGCTCAATCAGGTACTGATTTTTCTATTTTTTTTAGTGTTAAGCCTTGTAAAACAAACACATAGATCATAGATTCTAGAGCTAGTGATCACAAGACTTGTAGTCATTTTCTTTTTTCAACTTACACATCTTGTGTAGAAAACAAAAGGTCAAAGTAGTAGATAGGTCATTCTTGGCAATAGTCGGGAAGGCACTGCTAAAATTTCACCTTCCTTGGTTTTACATGATGTTTTACATGTGCCAAATCTAGCTTGTGATCTCATATCGGTTAGTAAATTATCCCAATCCTTGAATTTTCATGTTATATTTGACTCCTCTATGTGTAAATTTCAGGACATGGTCTCAGGGAGGATGATTGGCAATGCTAAAGAATCTGGTGGAATTTAGTTTCTTGACAACGACCATCTAAGTCAACTGACAACTACTTTATGTTTAAATTCTGTTTCTAATTTTGATAAGGTTATGATTTGTTATTATAGGCTTAGACATCCTAATTTTTACTATTTAAGATATTTGTTACCTGATCTATTCTAAAGTAAAAGTCCTTCATCATATCACTGTGAATTTTTTGAATTGGCTAAACATCATTGGTCATTCTTTCCACCTCAAAAAATATAAAGCTTCCAAACTTTTTTCATTAATTCATAGTGATGTTTGGGGACCTTTGAGAGTCTCAACTTTTTTAGGAAAACGTTGGTTTGTCACAATTATTAATGATCATACTCGAATTAGTTGGGTGTTTTTATTAAAAGATAAGTTTGAAGTTAAAAATGTGTTTTAGTCTTTTTATTCTATGGTGAAAACACAATTTGGTGTGAGAAGAGAAGTATTTCAGAGTGAAAATGGTGGGGAAGTTTTTAGTGATCAATTAGGTGTTTTCTTAACCAAACATGGAATAGTCTACCAAAGCTTTTGTACAAATACACCACATCAAAATGGGATTGCAGAAAGAGAAAATCGACATCTTTTGGAAGTAACTAGAGCCTTGATGTTCACTAGTCAGGTACTATGTTATCTTTGGGGTGAAGCCTTGTTAACAGCTACATGTCTTATTGATAGAATGCCTAGTAAAACTCTAAACTATAGAACTCCTTTTCCTTTATTTAAAGATAACTTTCCTAACTCTAAATTGATCATTGATTTATCCCTTTGAATTTTTGGGTGTAATGTTTTTGTTCATCTTCACAACCAAGGTAAACTAGATCCTAGAGCAAAAAAAATGCATCTTTGCTGGCTATACTTCTAATAAAAAGGGTGACAAATGTCATGATCCAATTGATAGGAAGATTATTGTTACCATATATGTCACATTTGTTGAAACACAAGGGAATTATCATAAGGAAGATTCTATAACTGATCAAGAAAAGACTAAGAATATACAACATAGGGATTCTACTAATGGGGAAGGCAAATTTATGATTAACACAGAAATTAATGATGTTATTGTTGTTACTAAAAATGAGTATGAAGGTGTAGAGTTTGATCATGAGAATAGCGAACAAACAAATGAGTTAATTGTATGCTCAAGAAGAAACTAAAACCAAGAAAGTCGAATCCACCAGATTCATCAACAATAATCCAACCTGTAATATCTTGTCCAAAGTTCAGGTAAAGCTCGTAATCCAACCAATGAATTTTTTGATTTAGATATTCCAATTGCTAAAAGAAAAGGTGTTACAAATGTTGTTAAATATCACATGTCTAACTTTGAGTCTTGTAAAGTCTTGTCTTCGACATTCTCAACCTTTGTTTCATGTTTAGATACTGTAAAAATCCCAAAAAATGTGAAAGATACTTTACAGGTTTCTGAGTGGAAGGATACTATTTTAGAGGAGATGTACATGAGAAATAGTAAAATTACCTGTAGGGAAAAAAATAGTGAGATGTAAATGGGTGTTCACAACCAAATTCAAACCGAATGGATCTTTAGATAGATATGAAGCAGTTTTTTGAATTCTAAGATACTTGAATAGTTCACCTGAAAAGGGCTTATTCTTCAAAAGATCTGAACAAAGAGGAATTGAAGCTTATTGTAACACCCCAAACCTGGCCCAGACGTCACGACCGGATCTGACGATATCACATTGAAGTGTTTTTCTAAAAACATGAAACCAAACTTTAGCTAGCCTCTTTGTATAATTTGAAAAGCTGATTAAAATTTGTGTTTGTTCAGTGATTGTATGTTTGAAGTTTACTTATATTAAAATGTTATTAATTTTGTAAAACGATTTTCACTCGCAGAAGCTTTTAAATCTAGTTGTGATTTTGTTGTGTTTTTGAAACGTTTGACTTTTGAAATCATACGACTGTCTACTGCTAGCAGATATATATATTCAACGAAAAATAAAAATAAAATACCAAATTAAAAATAAATACCCAAGAGGCCTTATTACATAAAGAAAACCCAAAGTAAAACCAAAACTTAAGTTAATAAAAGTTAAGTAAAGCGAGTGGCCACCGCTGAGTCCTCCGTCGCAACGATCTGCCTAAGTCCGGGGATTACCTGCACAATTAACCGATGAGTGAGTCCACGACCATGGCCCATACCGTTTCCACCTCTGGCCTAACCATAACCTTTCAGTGGCTGCTGAACAACCCTCTAAGGTGCATTACTAGAACAAAACTAGTAGCTGGCACCTGTTATGTCCTTCGCGGACAATCTCTAAGATGGTGCTCCATAAAACTGCACCTCAAACATGCCCCAATCCATTTCTAGTATTTGCCCTAATGACGTCTCCCACAGTTAGTACAAAACTGCGGTCCAGTAGCAGCAGCAGGAGGGGCCCCAACTCTGATTGGCCTATCAACTCTGGCCTTTTTCTTAAACCTCTGAAATGAATTTGAAGGCTTAGCATCCTTCTTACCCCTGCCTTTCTCTCTATTCTGGCGCTCAACACGCTTCACTTCCTAGGTAATTTTTGCCTTGTCGACCACTGCTGTAAAATCCCGCTCCATTTGAGGAGCTATAAGAACCCTTAGACCATCTCTGAGGCCATCCTAAAATTGAACGCACCGCTCGTATTTAGTTGCCACCATCCCACGTGCATAGTGGCTCAGACATAGAAATTCAGCCTCATACTCAACTATTGACGGGGCTGAGTTAGGTTTAGAAATTCCCTCCTACGGGCATCCACATAGATGGCACCCACATACTTAGCCTAGAAAGTAGTCTTGAAAAACTCCCAGGCCAACCGATCTGCTTGAGTGCCCTCTTTGACAGTATGCCAAAACTAGTACGCCTCGTCTCTCAACATTGACACTGCACCCCTTAGTTTCTGCTCAGGGGTGCAGTCGGGGTCATCCATGATCCTCTTAGTGGCCTCGATCCAATATTCAACCACATTAAGGGCCACTCTAGTAATACCCCTGAATATCTCAGCCCCATTAGACCTGAGTCGTTCCGTAATCGACCCATGGCCAATAGTACCAGTACTAGGCCCAAGAACCCTTTTCAGAACCCTCACCATTGCTTGGAACAATGAGTCATCCCCAGCCGCTCAATTTTAAGACCCTGTCTTAGTCATAGGTGAAGCTGGTGCCTCTACAGTTCCCTCATTAGGCTGGTGTCTAGACAATGAAGACCCAGCCTGGGCACCTCAATGACCTCTCCCACGGCCCCTACAACGAGTACTCATAGTGCTCATTATCGAATCATGCTTTTATCTGTATTAACAATTTTATGCCAGTCAGTTTATTTTTCTAGTACTTATTACAGATATTTTATGAACAACATTATCTCAGAGTTTGTTTTCGCAGTTTACAGTCCTACTACGGTTTGTAGTTTACTTTAACTAGAGAGTTTCAGTACAGTTTTACTACCTATAGTAGTCTCAGTAATAATAGTATTATAATCCTTTCAGTATAAATAGTCAGAAGATTTACAAGATCGGCGCGGAGACTCGGTGTACCACTCCTTCAATGAAACATTTCTACATTATATCAATCACTTTAAACCAATTGAAATAATTTTGTTTAAATTTTACATTTTTGCAAAAGCCCAAATCCACAGTAGAGTTTTGCAACTTAGCTTTGATACCACTAAAAGTAACACCCCAAACCCGGCCCAAACGTCACGACCGGATCTTGCAATATCACATTGAAGTGCTTTTTTAAAAACATAAAACGAAACTTTAGCTAGCCTCTTTGTATAATTTGAAAAGCCGATCGAAAGTCGTGTTTGTTCAATGATTGTATGTTCAACGTTTACTTATATTAAAACGTTATTAATTTTGTAAAACGGTTTTCACTCGCGGAAGTTTTTAAATCTAGTTGTGATTTCGTAGTGTTTTTGAAATGTTTGACTTTTGAAAACATGCGACTATCCTACTGCTAGCAGATATATATATTCAACGAAAAATAAAAATAAAAATACCAAATTAAAAATAAATACCCAAGAGGCCTTATTACATAAAAAACCCAAAGTAAAACCAAAACATAAATTAATAAAAGTTAAGTAAAGTGAGTGGCCACCGCTGAGTCCTCCGTCACAATGATCCTCCTAAGTCTGGGGATTACCTGCACAATTAACTGATGAGTGAGTTTATGGAACTCAGTGTGTAATCCCATAATAGTAATCAATCAGAGTAAACACATTTTGGGCCTAAGCCCTTGCAGTCTCAGTTAGGGCCTTAGCCCATTTTAGTAATAGTAGCAGCATGCAATCAGAAAAATCCTACCCAATCCAGCCTCTACACACCATCTCTATACCAATCCTACACTCTAAATAGCACTGGTTGCAGCACTATAACAGTATTTGCAGCAGAGCTGCCAGTAATAGGCTTATAACCTTCCAGTACACTTCCCTCAAACATATATCCCACCCCATGCAATGCAACATAATATAAATGTATTAATAGTATAAAAGGCATGCTCAAACAGTCATACATCACATAGGGGTATATCAGTCATTTACCAAAAATGAGGGTCCAGGTACACTTATCGAACCAACAGTAGGTCCACAATTGTCTTGTACAACCCGTGCAACCTTAACGGATAATTAGTAAAAATAGGCCGAAAGCCCATAACATTGCCCATGTGGGCCCACACGCCCGTGTGGCCCAATAAGCCCAAAATTGTCCTTGGTCGTGCGAACTACACAACCTAACCTAATAATTCCCATAAATTCTTATGATTTAATCGTGTGGGTCCACGAGCCCGTAGCGCCTACTCGGCCCATTTTGGCCCAACTTAGCCCATAGCAGCCTAAGCCCATGAAATCGC
The DNA here is from genome assembly GCF_007990345.1 of Gossypium hirsutum. Lineage (NCBI taxonomy): Eukaryota > Viridiplantae > Streptophyta > Magnoliopsida > Malvales > Malvaceae > Gossypium > Gossypium hirsutum. Next base: position 51,643,897 of record NC_053434.1, read on the forward strand.
TCATGGTGGCCTCTACGATCAAACACCAATGTTTGTGCATCCGGTTCACCACACAAGCGAGCGTACGTTCATGTAGCATCAACAACCATACGTTTCTGGCTTTTGCTGATCTATGCTAATAGCGGTGTGATTACACACCTGGTTGCGAAAACGAGCGAATTAGCCAACGAGCACTTCAAAATATTACAACAGAAGCTTCGGTTAAATACCTAACACAGGAGTTGAAAGAAACCCTAACCCAAACTTGTTCAAACGACTACTTACTATCACCTCGTTTAATTGAGTGTGGTCTTAGCCAGCTTAGATTGTTGACGAAAGTTGATAATAGACTCTCTGATGATTATCTGCAAGACAACTGAACTATTATTCATGTTTGCCCAATTCTTATGGATTGAATCAATGTATATCAGCTTAAAAGAAACGTAAACCCAAAACAGGGGAAAGAATATTCGGCCAATACTAAACCCAAGCCAAAATACCTCAATTTGGATCAATCAGAATGAGTAACATTACCTCTAGTCAAGAATGCGAGAAAAGGTTTCGATCAATTCTGTAATATTCGAGAACTCCTTCACTCCTCGAAAATTACTTAAACTTGAAAAAAGCCATAATCGAGAGAATAAGGTAAGAATTGACATTTAGAGAAAAGAGAAGAAAAGCTGAAAAGCAGAGGTACACAGGGACTTGCCAGAGCATATTCGACCACTACACTAGTGAAAAGGGAAGGGATCCAGAGAGAACAAAGAGAAGAATAGAAAAAGGGAGAAGAAGTATTCAGTCTAAAATATAACCGATTGTGAAAGGAAAAAGAATCCTGAACCGAAGCGACAAGAGGAGAAGATGAAGAAATTGGTCAAGGCTTAAGAGAGGGGAGAATAAATAGGAATCGGCCTAACCAAAAAGTGGAATTGCGAGAGAGACAGGAAGAAAGAGTAGCAAAGGTAATCGGCTAACCCTAATTGATTGGAAGGGAAAAATAAAGTTGCACAACAAAGGCAAAAACAAGGTACCCAAAAAACCCAAACAAGAGTTGGCCAAACCAAAATGCAAAATAGCAAAAAGAGAAAAGCAAAACAAACTTGGTAACAAACGAAATGGAGAAAGAACCCACTGCACTCCAGCTGAATTCCCTTGAGCGCCTAGAGCTCCCAAACGGCACCAACACTCTCCTCACTTCACTCCTCAAATTTCTCCAACTAAACACTATCCATATCCCCTCAAACTTCTAACTTTTCTCCCCACAACACTCCTAGATTTTGGCTACATACTTCCCACTCCCCTCAACACTCTCAACCGCCCATGAGCATCAGAATCCTACTGAAAAACAACCTCCTACATGTCATAGTAGTAAAATAAACTCCCTTTGCATGCAACAAGATATGAGCTTAAGTCTTCTAGCAAAAGCAACATGCCACTATCCCCTGAACCAGCAAGCTTTTTATGATACAACTTAACCATATTTATTTAAGAACCCTACTATTTAGAGATAGGTTTAATTCAAGAAAAAAAATTGTACAATCAAGGCTTGAACCCAGGACTTCTCCCACACTCCTCAGGACACTCAACCATTGACGTAGACATGCATTTGTGAAACACAACGTACAAAATTAATTACTTAGATTTTTAGGGCGTTACACTTATATAGATGTAGACTAGGCAGGCTCAATAACAGATAAAAGATCTACATCAAGATACTGTACATTTGTTTTGGGAAACCTTGTGACTTGGCAAAGCAAAACCCAAAGTGTTGTAGCAAAAAGTAGTGCAGAGGCTGAGTTTAGATCAATAGCTCAAGGAATTTGTGAAATGATGTGATTAAAAAGAAGATTGAAGAAATACGGTCAAGTTAATCCATGATCGTCTTAAAGCCACTTGAGAACGACAGAAATCCTATGTCGATTTAAAAAGAAAATATATTGAGTTCTTAATAGGTGACTAAGTGTTATTGAAAGTGTCACTGTGGAAAAAGGTCCTCTAATTTAGACGCAAGGGCAAGTTGAGTCCGAGGATTATTGGACCTTATTGCATTTTGAAATGTGTCGGCCTCGTTCCGTATCAACTAGGATTACCACTGGAGTTAGAGCGGACTCATGATGTGTTTTACGTCTCATTGCTGAGACGGTATCAATTTGATCCGTCCCACATCATCCCCATCGACGAGATCAAGTTGTGATCGGACCTAACTTTTGAAGAGAAACCTATGTAGATTCTGGATCGTGACGTTAAAGTATTGAGGAAGAAAATTTTTCCTCTAGTTAAGGTTCTGTGGTGAAATCATGGCACTAAAAAAGCTACATGGGAACCCTAAGAATCAATCCGAAGATAGTACCCGTATCTATTTGAATTAGGTAAATTTTGAGGCTGAAATTTCTTTTAACGGAAGAGAGTTGTAACGCCTCAAAAAAATTAATATTTGACTATTAAATTTTCGTCATAGTTAAGTCTTTGTATCTGTGGTTATGTGTTCTGCTTATGTGGTTGAGGTTAGGAGTTTAAGTCGAATCTTTAGAAGTTTTACTATTTTATTTTAAAGATAACCTCTATCCTTGAATGACATAAATAAGTTTAATTCAGTGTAAACATGTGTCAAGAATGAGCTCGTTGGTTCGTTGGTTAAGCTTCTATATTTTATTTGGTCCTGTGTTGGAATCCCAGAGTATGTGATGGGGAAGATTTATTTTTGGAAAGTGCTAGTATCTGATTGGATGTTATTGGGAATTAAAATTGTCATCATTTTCTATTCGTTTATTTTTCTTTCTATTGTTCTTTTCTTGTTTTTCTTTTCCATTTTCAATTCTTAATTTTTCTTCGTTTTAATCACTATCGTAAGTACGAATCTAGACGAGGTTGTATGCCGTTAATTGCATAATCGAAAGGTTATTAAGTTTCACCATCAATTCGCTCAATTCTGTGGTTTCATTTCTTGTTTTCATAGAATGTTCTGAACTGGGCATCTCAAACGTAATGTGTAGTTTTTGATAATTAGTTGCTTGATTTTTTCTTAGGTAAAGATATTAAGAGTAGCGAACCTCAAACTCGTCAATTCGAGAGACAATTATTGACCTTCCAGTAAGTTTGATCTCATTGAAGGTTTCATTCCAAAACCTTCGACACAAAGTACTCTGTGTATAAATGTGTGTTATTGTCGATAAAGTTGGTTGATTGAGTTGTTAGATGGTCATTTTAGGCTTCAAAGATCCTCTATTTTGTTTTTTCTTTGAAATCTCTTCAGGTGTGTACCGAAAACCCCGATTTTTCAAATTTCAGACTTCAAAAAACAAGGCTATCGATGCCACATGCCTTGTGCCAGGCCATGTAATACACTGTTCATCAAAATCAAACCACACAGGTAAGGGATACGTGCATGTAACGCACTGTTCATCAAATTAGAACCACATGGGAAGGCGCACATGTGTATGTCTAGGCTATGTGTAGCCATGTTATTGCAAAGTGCACATGGCCAAAGACACGGGCGTGTGTCTAGGCCGTATAACTCATTGAGCACAAGATAAGGATCACATGGGTTAGGGACACTGGCGTGTGTCCAGGTCTTGTGACTTACTGTTTACAATATAGGACCACATGGGCTAGAGACACTAGTGTGTGTCCAGGCCGTGTGACTCACTTTTTAAAATTTAAGACCACACAGGCAGACGACACCGGCATGTTTCAGGCCGTTTGAGACACACGGGTGCGTGCCAGGCCATGCGGTGTGTAGGTAAAATTTGGAACTTGGTTTTGTGGCTGTAAGCGTTGTCTAATACTAGCATTGGTTTCCATAATGTGTTTATGATCTGAATTAGATTATATGATTGTTATCTGATACTTTGAAACTAGGATATGAATTAGATAAATATGTATGTATGGTGATGACTGTTGAGGATATTAAATTTTATCACTTATTTATGAATTGAATCTGAATGACTGTACATACGTTGTTGACATCAGAAATCATCATTTTCATTTGTTTGGAATTATATAAAGGAGGAAGTAATCTATTCTGATTCAGTGGCTAAGCCATGATTTATATGTGAACCTGGTGCTTGTCGCAATATGATCTGGTAGCTAGACTGTATTACAGTAAATGTGTTAGACTGATACTATATGGTGTGTAGGGTTGGATGGATATTAAATGCCCTTAACGGTGTGTTGGGATGGCCGGAGATGGTGTGTAGCGGATGGGGGTAGGAATAATTGGATATGTTTCTGATTTGTTCTATATCTGAACTGGAACTGTTCTATCTTATAATTGTTACATTAATCCTGTACGGATTATTCTCTGATTCTGACTGGAACTTATGATATAGGAACCTCTTACTAAAACTATGCTTTTAATTGAATCTATATTGATTATACATTGATTTCTCTACTCATTGTATGGTTGACTAAATTTCAGGTAAGTCACAGGCGTGATCGGGTTGGTATAGGGGAAGCTTGGTCAATCTACTTTGTTATCGTATTATTAAATTATCATGTAGTCCTAGTATTTCTTAGTACTATGACTTTTCTAAGATTGTTGAATTGATGGTTGGATTTAATGGTTATTGTGACTTGTTAATGGGTTTATCTGTACTTATAAAAGTTGGTTTTCTTAATAACATTAATGTAACTCTTCAGACTTAATCTAGACACCTAGTCGGGTTTAGGGTGTTACACCTTATCAAATTATAAATAAAGCTCATGGTATTCACACATTATTTTTGTGATAGTTGTACCTATGGCACTTATAACATAATTGGTCACTAAATTTTGTATCACACTTTGTAATAACATTATACATATGTGCCCATAATTGAAGATTTTAATCCAACATTATATTCATAAGCACTATGTAAATTTATCACTCCATCTTTTTTTAATTATTTATATAATATGCTTATGATCAAGAAAATATAAAAAAATTACTATTGACATTGTTTTAGAGTATGTATCTAATATATTTGAATATACTAATTATACAAAATGTGTATAATAAAACTATAAGAGATGTTTGGAAAGGTTTAAGCATTAATCAATTTATTTACTCCAGCAAACCTTAACATTAGTAAACAAAATCTTGTTTGAAATGGATTAATAAAAGTACTTACGCATATTGGGTTTTTCTATATAGAGCTCTCTTTATTTGTTGATTTCATGTATGAACTTTTGAAAAAAAAATGATGAATGATTTTATTAAAATAGCAATTATCCTTTAGATATCAGATGATTTGATTAATTATATTATTTCACAATAAATTATTACAACGACAAATCTTATTATGGTGAATGATGGATTCAACATGAATCATAACCGTGTGCTCCATAAGTTTCATCACCAATCCTTAATGCATCCACTTAATTGTGAAAATTGAGAAAATAGAAAAAGCTTGATATGGTCGAGAAGATGTAACATGATGATTACCTCCTTTCACCGTAAAAAAATTTAGTAAGTCTCCAAATTCATACTTCAACCCTCCTTCCTATTAAATATTTATCATTAATTTTATTAAATTAAAAAAGAAAATTTATAAATATAAATAGTGTTCTTTTGATTCGGGTTATTCAATGCAAAAAAAAAAAAACTCATTTCAATGTTCAATATATATGAAATACTATAAAATTATTTTCTTCTAATATTTTTACTTTTTTATGTTTAAGTTTAAAATACTTTTAAATTACCAAATCTTAGCCTGAGCTGACCTATTGGCTCAACTAACTATTTTGAAAATATAAAATATGTTTACATTAAAAAATTCATATTTAAATAAAAAATTTAGGACAAATTATCTAAAATTTGTGAAAACTACTGTCCACGGCCTAGAACGTATTGGTTAAGCCTATTGAAATAGATAGGTAGTGTGAGCTTGCCTTCAAAGTGCTAATAAAGCCAATCGAGTCAACACTTAAAATTTCTTATTCAAGTTTAGACCCAAATTGGGTAATCATATCGGAGGGATAGTTTGATGCTTAATATAGCTAATCATAATATAAAAAAGAAGCTAATATATATAATTAAATGAGTAAACATAAAACCTTGGTTTTAAAACTCCATGTTTCCTCTTTTGTTAACTTGATGTTTAACTCTTCAACCAAGTTTTCCAAATGTTGTAAGGTTCCTCTGTTGGTATTGTACCATCTTTATCTACACTATAACATTGTAATCATATTAGTAGAAAAAAAAAGCAGTCAAAAGGCATGAGAATTTCTTTTTAAAATCGTTCACTTTGAATCTTCATATTAGTTAACTTATTTCAAGAAAGTATAGGAAAATAAGTTTGGCATACAAATACAATACCAACCTAAATATTGTAATGGGAACATATTGTTGAAGATGATTTTTAAACGCAGGAAGCATGTTAAGGTCCTTATCAGCTTCGTTGTATTTAAAATTAGCTCTAAATAAATAAGAGTGACATATAATGCAAATTTTAAGGTTAACAAATTTTACACAACGTTCACCTCAATAAACAAGTAATTTATTTATTTTTCTTAAGAAAGAGGTGACAATATGGAGATAGAAAAATTTATCGCGAGTCTTTAATCTTGAATTTAAAATAATTTCTAAAAGTAATTATATGAACATGTCGGGGGGAAAAATGTTCATTTTGTTTCAAAATTTAGCGGAAAACTTACGTGAAACAACCCTGCTATCTATATGACAAGTTGGTTTGGTTCCCGTGGAAAGCTTTTTGAACTTCTGGAAGATTAAAGTAAAATTGCACCCTTAATGGGAGGCACATGTCTACTTCTGTGCTAACTATAGGAACCTAGACCAAAATATAAAGTTTTACATTTTTGATATAACCAATAAAAGAAAAATAACACAAAATAAATTTTACTCAATTGATTAGTTAATTCGATTCTATAGGAACTTATGTTAGCTGTAGTTACGAATTGAAGTGAAGTAAGAGGAATGTAAAGAAATAAATGAAAACCTATTTTCTTAAGTTCAAATTTAACTCATTTTCAGCACAAAGAGGGCGAAAGACATCAAATAGCTTCTGTGGGGAGTAATTATGAGTATCGGTCTTGAAAGCAGCAAATCGGCCTCAAACACAAGGTTTTTGCATTTTGAGCTCCAAGTGGTTTTGATGCTAGAAAAGTAATTATTTTCATCAATGGCATTGCATTCTTTCTTGACTTCGTTATACAATGAGTTGTTTATCATCTCCTGAAAGAAAAAGAAATCAATTTTTGCAATATCGTCTAGCTTTTTATGAAGTATTGGGTTTCCCAACTGTTCAAAATAGTTACAATTAAAAAAATAAAATAAATTTCACAAAAAAATATTTAAATTAATGTTGAATAGAACCCCCAACCATGTTTACTGGAGAGTTGAGTTGCAACACATGTGATACGAGTCACAAAAGCTCAAATTCTTGAAGGCGAGGCCCAATAAGCAAATTCCCAGCCCAATCAAGAAATCCATCCATACTTAGTTGAAAATCAGGCCAAATTGTCAAAGTGGCCCAAGTTGTAAAGTTTTATTTTTATTTTTATTTATTTATTTATTTATTTACTTAGTTTAAATTTTTATGTCAATATTCAGTCCAAGAGTCCCAGATAAAATGACCTTTGACCGAATTTCCATATTAAAATAATTAGGAGTTTTTTTTATTTTAGTTTTCTAATTAGATTAGGACTAGTTATAAGGCCTATTTAAAGGCATGGCTGTCCACCTTGTTAAACACTTATCATTATTATTAAAATTTCAGATTTGTTGAGAGCAGAATTTTCTTTGAGTTTTCTCCAAGATTTCTCTCTTGAGTTTTCTTTAGAAGTTGTTTTAACAATCTTGTGATTGTGGGAGCCATCTTCAACCTTCTTCTTGCCATTGATATTCTTTGGAGGGGAGATTAGAGCCGTTTGAAGGGAGTTGTGAGATCTTTCGAGATTTCAAGGCTTCTTAGGACTTATCTTTTAATTTCTTACTGTCAATTCTTTCTTTATTTCTGCTTGTGCCGAATCTTTATCTAATTTATTTTCTGTTCTTATTGTGTTTTCAGCCTTTTTCTATCTGAAGAAATTAGCCCAAAAATCCCCAACTTCTAGGGTTATTGCCGATTCATCCATACTCTTTTTTGGGAGAAATTAGATTGCCGAAATTTGGGGAAAACTATCTTGGTGTTCCAATTGGGCAGAATCACAATCTCCTTGAGGGTTTCAAGAACCCTAACACTTATTTCTATTCTCAATTTGATTCTTTGCTGATTTGGGGATTTTATTTCAGATCTGAAAATTCAAAAATCTAATCTTTTAATTTTCTGTTTCGTTTCAGATCTAATTGTTTAGGGTTTTCGTAGGAGTTTCTCGTAATTTGGCAACTCGATCTTGGTCCGCGCGCAACCCCGTATCATTTGGTATCAGATTTTGGGCGTTTTGGGTGTTCTTGGTTGATTTCTAAACTGATCTCTATTTTTTAAATCATAAACGGTAGTTTTACCCAGAAAAATTGTTTAAAAAAAATTCATTTGAGTGGGTAAACATTGTCCGATTGATCTGAAATTTTACATACATGTTTTTGGCACTGTGATTGAATATAAAAAAATTATTCCTGCAAAAAAATCAGTCAAAAAAGTCAAAAAAAATCAAAAAATACGAAATTCAATAAAAATTTAAAAAAAGATTTAGCGGGTTGAATTTGGTGCCCAAAATTTCTAGATCAAAAATTCAATATATAAGGACACTCCAGATTTAATTTCGTGATTTTTGGAGATCGGAAACACCTCGAACAAAGTTGTCAAGTTACTCCGCAGTTTTTCGGGTTTTCTGTTTTCAGCAATTTTTATTGATTCTTAGCTGTAGGTTTTCATTTGTTTCCCTTTATTCTTCCTTTACGTTATCTAACACCTTCTTGTTTCTTGTGTTAGTAGGATTTAAACGTGTGCACAACTTCTTCCTCGGTGCAACACAAATCAATTGGTGTCTCGTCAGTTTTTGGCATCCTAGTGCAAATTAGGATTCTTTGGTAGTTTGGTTCACACTCTCTAATTGGTTGATATAAACTCTGATAAAGAACTCACAAGATTGAATTCGACCTCATTGAGAATTTGATTTTTTCTTTTTGAGTGATTAACGGTGAGGTTTGATAACTTTTATTTTTGAGTGTTGAGTGTTTTGCAGGTTTTAAAAAAAATGTCTACAGGTGATAATACTAGTGACATATTTAAAAAATTCCAACAACAGTTGGACGAACAGGCTGCTGCACTTCGAGCGTTGACTGCTACTATCAATGAGGTGCGGTTGAATCAAGAGCCTCAATATCGAGATCAAATTAAAGACGATGTGGATAACCAGCCTCCTGCTCATAGGCGCGCTCCTCAGCGTGTCCCTAGAACTGATTATGATCTTCATGATCATGGACAACCCTCTTTGGCAAAACCAAAGAGCGAGCAGCAACGAGAACATCTCTTTCATACTCACTGCCATGTACAAGGTAAGCTTTGTAGAGTTATTATTGATGGTGAAAGTTGCTCGAACGTAGCCAGCACGACGATGGTGGAAAAGCTTTGCTTAACCACTACCAAGCATCCACGACCTTATCAACTACAAGGGATTAGCAACGAAAGCCAATTTAAGGTCACTCAACAAGTGCGCATCGCCTTTTCTATCGGTAAATATCAAGACGAAGTCGTGTGCGACGTAGTACCTATTCAAGCCTGCCATTTATTGCTAGGAGAACCATGGCAACTGGATCGAAAAGTCACTCACGATGGTCGTACCAATAGGTATTCCTTCAAGCATCAAGGAAAGAAACTTACCTTAGTGCCGCTCACTCCGGAACAAGTCCATGAGGACCAAATCAAACTGAGAAATTCTGTTAAAACAAGTGAGGAAAAAGAAAAAAAGAATGAAAAAGAGCAAAAAGAGATTGAGAGTGAAAAGGAATGTGAAACAGAAAAGAAATTTGAAAAAGAAGTTGAAGAAAGAAGAGAAAATGAGTTAGAAAAAGAAACAAAAGAAAAAGACGAGGAAAGGCTAGTGAGGAATGTTTCCACTAACCAAGATATGAATTTTTCTTGTGTTGCTACTTTTCAGGTTCCTGAAAGATCGAAAGATAACTTTCAACTTCAATACCTCTCAAATGAAAGACGCTTTCATACGATCAACTTAGGCAAAGATGAAATCACACTACATGATCCCGAAGGTAAGCGAGGTAAGGAAATTTTAGAAACCGAGTCCAGTGCAGATTTGAAAATTATTGATAAAACTTTTGGTGACTTAGTTCTTAAAAGATCCCCTCATTTTGATCCGATTAATTGTTACTCTTCGATTGTGGTTGATAAAGTCATTACGAAAAGAAGCGTGATTTGTTATTCTCTTGATTTACCTTGTGTAAAATCCTCGAATTTGTCCAAATCTGTTTTGGAGAATAAGGTAACGAAATTTTCCAAATTTGTTTTCAATTTATATTCGTGCCTTAAACAGTTTATGTGGTTGTACATGAAGTTTGAGTTCCATTTGACAAAGGTTAACTCAACAACGGAGATTCGACTACACTATGCCCCCGATGAGCGAAGGTTTGTTTTAAATGAAAAAGGTAAAATCGACCCTTATTCTTCTGCTTATCGAGGTAAGATGCTTGAAACCTTTGAAACACTTTTGTACTCCTCGGATAGTGATAAAGATCGTGTTGATGAACACTTAGATCGAAACGTGCTTGACTGTCCTATTTTATTTATTGATGATCTATCTGTTTTGATGGTTGATAAAAAGATTCTTGTTTTTGATAATGCATGTGTGAGTGAATCTATAGACCGTCGATTAATGCATGGTATGATTATGCAACTCTGTGAACCATGTGAATCTTTTCAAATACCTACTTGTGACGATTATGTTTACCATTTGATTTATTCCTCGCAATTTATTCATGGTTTGTGGGAACAATGTGAGACGACTGAATGCCTTAAAACATGTCCATCTTTGTTTCAAATATTTGACGAGGCAGTGGTGAGTAAATTAGATTGTTTGCATGGTAATCTGAATCTGTCCATTCACATGCGTTATACCTGTTCTGTTATGCTTATGATTGGACTACAAGCTTGTTTCCGTTGCTATTTACTATCTCATGGCTATTCTTTTCAGTGGACTCAATTGCCATTAGTCCTGTTCGATAGAGGAAAGTCGAGTTCATTTGATTTTTCAGATTCGAGGACGAATATTTTTGAGGAAGGGGGGAATGATACGAGTCACAAAAGCCCAAATTTTTGAAGGCGAGGCCCAATAAGCAAATTCCCAGCCCAATCAAGAAATCCATCCATACTTAGTTGAAAATCAGGCCAAATTGTCAAAGTGGCCCAAGTTGTAAAGTTTTATTTTTATTTTTATTTATTTATTTATTTATTTACTTAGTTTAAATTTTTATGTCAATATTCAGTCCAAGAGTCCCAGATAAAATGACCTTTGACCGAATTTCCATATTAAAATAATTAGAGTTTTTTTTATTTTAGTTTTCTAATTAGATTAGGACTAGTTATAAGGCCTATTTAAAGGCATGGCTGTCCACCTTGTTAAACACTTATCATTATTATTAAAATTTCAGATTTGTTGAGAGTAGAATTTTCTTTGAGTTTTCTCCAAGATTTCTCTCTTGAGTTTTCTTTAGAAGTTGTTTTAACAATCTTGTGATTGTGGGAGCCATCTTCAACCTTCTTCTTGCCATTGATATTCTTTGGAGGGGAGATTAGAGCCGTTTGAAGGGAGTTGTGAGATCTTTCGAGATTTCAAGGCTTCTTAGGACTTATCTTTTAATTTCTTACTGTCAATTCTTTCTTTATTTCTGCTTGTGCCGAATCTTTATCTAATTTATTTTCTGTTCTTATTGTGTTTTCAGCCTTTTTCTATCTTAAGGAATTAGCCCAAAAATCCCCAATTTCTAGGGTTCTTGCCGATTCATCCATACTCTTTTTTGGGAGAAATTAGATTGCCGAAATTTGGGGAAAACTATCTTGGTGTTCAATTGGGCAGAATCACAATCTCCTTGAGGGTTTCAAGAACCCTAACACTTATTTCTATTCTCAATTTGATTCTTTGCTGATTTGGGGATTTTATTTCAGATCTGAAAATTCAAAAATCTAATCTTTTAATTTTCTGTTTCGTTTCAGATCTAATTGTTTAGGGTTTTCGTAGGAGTTTCTCGTGACTTGGCAACTCGATCTTGGTCCGCGCGCAACCCCGTATCAACATGCTATTTTTGTTCTATTTAAGCCTGATAAAATTTCTAAAAGTATTTTAGGATCATTTTAACTTTTTTATGTTAGAGTGGATACTTAATTTAAATCAAAATTTATTGTCATGATGTCAATAATGAACAATAATCAAGGTAATAACGATTTGATCCTAAACGTAGAAGTCGGTATCCTAATCCAATCTAATAAATCTAAGCCTTCTCGAATTAGGCAAGTTACTCAACCATGAACATTTCTAACTAATCTTTCTATGGAAATATATATTAAACTGACAATTAAACCTAATTAATTAGATACAATTTTACTTGCACCCAATCCTTTGAGGTTAAATTTGGATTGCTTGTTGTCGTCGAGCAAAGCATTAGCAAGATTTGGTACAAAGAGTCTTAAAACTAAAAATCCACAAGTTTAATTGAAGTAATGAACATGTTATATTGTTTGTATTATTGCATAGAGACTTATCCATACCTAGTAAAGTTGAGATCATTTGATTGTTACATTTCTTTTCAATAATTAATTCGACATATTCAATTCAAGAAGTATGCTACAAAAAATACTTTATGAATTCATTTATATTTTTTGAATTATTTTTTAAAAATTGTTAATTTAATAAGAAATTTGATTATTATTTGAGTTTAAATCTAAAAAAATAATGTTGTGAGCTTGATATGTAAATGATAAAGTAAAATATATGCTAGAGATAACATTATATTTTGTTTGGTTAGTCATTAGGTATATTTTGGTGTATTAAAAATATGTTGATATACAAACAAATGAGAAAAAAAAAAGAAATATTGTTCACCTACAAAACTTGATCCAGCTATATATAGAGCTTTGTACTTGAAGACTGGATATTTTTCATACCATTTTTGCATGAATGTAAGTAATATTTTATCTGTACAAAACAAACAATTGAAAAATATCGATATATATATATTACCCAAACTATTTTATTTAATAAAGAAGAATATACATTCTGATCTTATTAGTGTTATCATCTTTGTTATTATAATCACTACTTGAGTTTGGATATGACCATCCAAATTCAATAGGGGAGTCGATGAACAATAGATTTGACACTAAAACTTATATTAGATAGAATTTTATCTAGATATAGAAATAGAAAAAATATATAAATATAAGAAAGACAACGCAATTCATTTAAACACGATGAAAACTGGACGTTCTGTAATATTTTATGGTTTTAACACATTTAATATTTTTTGAAAAATTTATATGGATATGAACGAAATAACCATGCAACATGATATACATACAAAAAAATAACATAAATAAAAAAATAATCATAGGAAATTAGACAACCTTTGTTCCAAGGAAAGGAATTTTTTTGAAGACCATGAGCATATTTTGTAACAATGAAAGGACCAACACTTCCAAAAGCATCTCCAACTGAAGAACACCCTGGTCCTTAATAGTATTACACAAAAGATTTTATTGTATGTGAGTAATCAAACAGACTTGTCAGCCAAGCTAAAGCTAGAAAAATAGAGTAATGGTTTGATCTAACGTAATGGATATTCTAATTCAACAAGTATTTAGTATATGTTTAAAGGTATGGCATTTCAAATGAGTTAAAAATCATAGTCAGATCAAGGCTAAAAATTTAGTGTCAAGGATGGACATAAACTTAAAACCTTTGCATGTGAATGGCCTAAATTGAATCATTACTTTTAAGGAAGGCAAAAAGTGATAATGTTTCCATTTGAAGGGGTTAAAGGGGAATAAATTTGATTATAAATTTTTAGGAGAAGCTAAAAATTAAATTATAACATTTAACCGATGGGTCGAAGCCCTAGCCTCCCATTGGCTTTAACTCGATCATAGTGAACTTTATCTAACTTAGTTATATAGGATACCTAATAGGAAATTCACATAACATCAGAAACTACAATAAAAGGAATTCAAAGAACTTAACCTCCAGTTAACCAAATAGTGAGGGGTTGAGTCATGGAATCTTTCTCAGCTTCAACAAAATAGTATTAAAAACTTCAATCATCAACATTTTCATCCACTTCAATATATCCAGCAAATTGCCTGAAATTAACATCTAGTCGTTCTGACAATTTTCTTATCAAATCATTCCTTGGGAAGGCATCGGAATCAACTCCAAGTAAAAGAAAAAGAAAAATAATAAATATTACTCCTCGAAATTCCATTTGAAATGATTTTGATATCAAAGAAATAAGGTTAACTAATATTTATTGAATTCTTTACTTTCCAATTCTCACAATTAATGGAGAGAGCTATCTCATATATAGTGTTTTTTATTTTTTAAACTATGTATTGTTTTAATAGCTAACATTTTGAAACCGTGAAATATAGGTTTCAAGTTGTCATTGTTTTTAGGCACTATTTTGTTTTGTTATTTTTGCTATTGCTATTAATTTTTTTAGGATGAATAACCTTTTATGAATTATAGGTTTCCTTGATTTAAATATATTATAGGATATAACAAAACTGATTCATTAATTATGAAAAACTATTTTTTAAAAAAAATAGTAAATTCGTTTATATCATGATTTCAGGTAACTAGTAAATTTCTTCCTTTTTTTTTTAAACTTCATATTTCAAATATATTTTGAATTTTGAATTTAATCGGGTAAGATCTTTTAGTAATGACAATGCATGCATATATTAATAGAAAATAGTAGTATTATCCAGGCAAGGATTAGGTTAAGAGAGTTTCATGATGGGCCTATTGTGTTTTCCCTTTAAAAAAATATCACGTTAGAGTTAACCCCAAATTGTTTCAAAACAATATAATTATAATATATTTTAAACAATAAAACTTACGTTCTTATTTAACTCAAAATTGCATTTGAAATAGCAAAATTGTGTTTCAATAATAGATGAGCTAAGCTCCCAAAGTAGCCTACTTGAAACAGAAAACTTAGAAATTCTGAGTAAGCTGTGATGATTTTCAATGTTTTGAGCCCCAAAATCTTAAGCTTTTGGTAAATGTTTTTGATAAAATGAAAGTTCTAGTTTTAAAATTACATTTTACCTTTAAATTAATATTCTTAAAATCGCAGAATATTTGGACGAGCATAGAGTTTTGATGGCTTAAAACGAGCCAAAAAGTCATGAAAACTCTTAAATTAAAATACAAAAAAATTCAATTTTATTTCACTTAATATTTATTGTTATCCCAATTATGTTTTGTTAAATTAAACATCATATTAAATTAATTTTCAAAATTTTTTGTTGAATTTTTTTATTTAAATATATT
Organism: Gossypium hirsutum; assembly: GCF_007990345.1. NCBI lineage: Eukaryota > Viridiplantae > Streptophyta > Magnoliopsida > Malvales > Malvaceae > Gossypium > Gossypium hirsutum. The sequence continues at coordinate 51,659,314 of NC_053434.1, forward strand.
ACAAAATTTTAGAATTATCACACGTGTAAGTTACTCGATAAGTTATCGTACTACCAAAATGCGTTGGAAACGAAATCTCAAACCGAAACCAAATCAAAAACCCAAAACCCAAACTGAAAGTGAAAGCCCAAACCGACACTGAATCTAAAACTCCAAACTGGAAACTAAACTAAAACCTAAATAAAAAACCCAAACTTAAGGGTTTCAACATATTTGGTAACTACATTTAAGACTTTTTAAAACCATATATTGTTTCTCATTCTACTCGAACTTTAAATGATTTATGTTGTATGAAATGTGATATTTCCATTGGTTTTTTTTCTAGCCAAATTGAATTCTGTCTTAGATGAACTAAGCTCCCAAAGTAGCCTAATTGAAACAAGAAACCTAGAAATTCTGAGCAAATTGTGACCATTTGTAATATTTTGAGCCCCAAAATCTTATGCTTTTGGTGTAACACCCTAAACTCAGCCTAGACATTATGGCCTAATCTGGGAGCGTTACGAAGAATGGTTTTGAAATTGATAATACTTCATAAAACATTGTATAGTTATTAGATAAAATCATCCAAGTTTTACTAGACACATTCATTTATATATATTCATTATTAAAACCGTTACATGTTGTCCTTCAAAGTTAACCAAATATCTTGAGTGAATGTTTGAAAGTTGTTTAAATCAAAACCACGCTTGTGTTTTCAAAAACATTTGTTTGCGTAAAACTGAAATTTTGTCAATCATCATAGTTTAAAAATCATAAACACAACCAAACCAAAAATCCAAAATGAATAGTCCCAAAAGTTTGGAGAGTCTAAAAATTATAAAACTCTCTCGAAAACTAGAAATTAAGTAAAATCGGTAAATAATGATAAGAAAAATAACAGTTTTTTGACAAGTGGTCACCGCTAAGCCTCTGTCGCACCGACCTGCCTATGTCTAATGATTTCCTAAATAGAACAGACAAACAAATGTGAGTTTTCATAAACTCAGTGTGTAACCCATCAGCGATAGTCATGCAACATATACAGAATCTCAAATGCAGACACATAAAAATTTGTACCTAGGTCCTTAATAGATACATATATTAGAATCAAATAAACAGAACAGATATACAAAATCCTACCCTCATCCTCCACACACCATCTCTGACCATCCCATCACACTATGCGAGGTTAATATCACCTACCCATCCCTACACATCATGTAATGTCGGTGCGACTTATAACAGAATAATCTGCAGTCAAGCTACCAAAATTAGGCTATAGGTCGCCACATAGATTACTTTCTTCACATATACAAATCTCACCCCAAATACAGATACAAAATATATATACAAAAATAACAAAATTAATGTGCTTCACATGCTTGTATACAGATAAATACATACTTAAATAGTACAGTTAGGCATACATATCAGTTTCCTACTCAAATCAGACTATCAGAATATCATATCAAATTGGAAAAAGGGTTTGATTAGCCCGTACCGACCCTACGGTAGACCCACAGTTGATCGGAACAACGCGTGCGACCCTAAGGAAAATTTCAAAAATTTGGGCCACACGCCCAAATTGACCTTGCCCTTGTTGCCCATACTGCCTGGCCTAAAGCCCACATGCCGTGTGGCCTACACGCATAATCTGGCCTAGCCCGTATGGCCCACATGGCCACACATTCTCCATCTCACAGCCGTGTCTTGCACACAGCCACACCCTCAACAGTCACATGGCCAGCCACACGGTCAGCCACATGCCCGTGTGACGTTAACTGTCCCAAGTTTATGGCTTTCACTGTGCTTGACTTGTTTGATTTAATGAATGGAGATTATCTAGGAAACATGGAAATACATGTATAAGTACACTTGTTTAAATGAGATAACTGGAAAGTGAGTGTAAAATCAATATGAATGTTAGTTACTCGAAATGAATGACATGATTGAGATATGATTGCTATGATGAAAACTGTGTTACATGTATATGTATATAAGAGTTGAGTCAGAGGCCCTACGACCCTCTTCCCCTTACCAAAGCGGTGTTTTATAATGGAAATTCCTGAGATTTATGTTGAATGAGTTTCCAGGTGAGAAACCAAAGAGTTCAATGATGGAATGGTTATAAGCATGATTAGAGATTGAGAATGGGTTGATAAGTACAAACATGAGCTAGAAAGATATCGGATTGACAGAAAGATTGTTTAATTTTCGCAACATCGCATTTAGAGAAAAAGGTTAATTTTGGTAAAACGATCTATCTTGGTATGATGTCGAGAAATGTATTGATTGAAATTCCCCCATGAATTGGTTTTCTTAGTAAAGGGAATATTATGGAATTTGGGACGAAAGAAATAGTTAAAGGAATAATGTTCGAAATATGAAATGTCCAAGCATGGTAATTACAGTGAACAATTTGTGATTGTCTCTATTGAGATATGGTATGAGATTATCTGACACCGAAAATATTATTGGGGCTATCTAATCCCTGATGAATTCTTATATTATAAAAATGTTCCCTGATCTTAACGTTAGATGAATGTGTTGTCAGTCTGATTGGATTATAATCTACATGGTTCTATTTTTCTCTAATATTTTGTTATATTCCGCTTGTTGGGAATCGATGAGAAATTGTGTATGGTGCCATGATTCTATTTCTACCGATCATTGCTCTGATTGATTTTATACATATATGAGAAGCATATAGTTTCGTTCGTATTTGTTGTTAGTGGCTTGGAATGATGTTATTCTAGATTTCTTTTCTTTGAAAAACCATTGGGGTCTTTCATATTTTTATGAGTCTGGTTCTCGGTCTTCTGATGCAGTGTTGTAATGGGATTTCCTTATCATGGATTTCTTTATATTGGATTTCCTTATTCTGGACTTTTTCGCTTCAGATTTCTCTATCTTGGGTTTTCTGGATATTTTATCTTGTAACTTGTTGATCATGACTTGCATTCAGAGCATGACCTCCAGCTTGTGGTTGATGTATATAAAGAACAAGTATGACTATACCTCTGAATTGATCCTGATAATGTGGTGAAATTTCAAGTCCTAATGTGTATGGTGGATTTCCTTAAATTTCAAGTCCTAATGTGTATGGTGGATTTCCTTTCTCAAGTAAGTTAATCAGAGTTAATGTATTTAGTTGAGGTATCAGTATTACTTATGCTAATGCATTTGTTATTGTCTTCGATTGGCATGATGAGTGAATTTGGAATGATGCATGTTGAATCATCTAAAAGAGAGAATTTCTTGAAATATCAATTACGAATGAATAAGGTCGACTTGATTGTTCAATCTGTATGGAATATATGTTTAGAATTTAATGAGATGTGCATGCTTGAGAATAAGATTTCATTTCTTTACGAGTAAAAAGACAAATAGTCTAATTAAGAAGTGTATGTTTCCTAGAAGAATCGTATGCGATAAGAAGATCTGATATTGATATTGTGAAGATAATCTGGGTATTTAAAAATGCTGAAACGATCATTGTTTATCTTTGAGTACAAATTCTTGAAATGTTGAAAGTTTAAAGATGTATAGCAACAATCATCAAAATTATTTTTGCCGTTTGGGAATTAGAATAGAAATAGAAATGGTTAATATGGATTTTCTTGTTTGGATCATTCCTGTCCTTGAAAGAGGAAAGTGATATGTAGTGTTGTTAAACATTATGAGATGCGTAAATTATGTTGGTATACCCGAATGTCTGCTCACCAAATTCATAGAATTTTGTGTCTTTATGAATTTTGGATATGATGGAATTTTAATCTCCACTAATCGGACTGAGATCCGAGTTTCATATCATGATTTCTTGGGAAAGCCAGAAGAGGCTTGGAATAAAGAGTAGCTAAGGGTTGAATTGACAAATAATTGGACTGTGTGAAATTATAAAAAGTATGAGGTTGAGATGAACTGATTAGTTAATGTATACGTAACATGATGGTCTGGTTTTGAAGTGAACGCTCCCACGAGACAACCAGAACCTAAAATTCAATTAAGAATACTAGTCAATAACTGAAACAATTTATAGAACTAAAAATCCCCAATCTACTGAAGTGCTCACCTTTGACAAACAACACTACTCAAATCTAATTTGCCGAAGAATCGAACGTTTCCCCAGCCCCTCTCTAAAACAATCAACCAATCCAAGCATCCAAACCCAACATTCATGAAAATTTCAAACTAACTCCCCTAATAGAAAATCCCTAACACGCAACATAAAGGGTAAAAAGCTACTTACAAAATACTCCGACTTTAGAACAAACAATTACAAGCACCTGAATGATTAAACAAAATCGAAGAACTCACCATGATGTCGTTTGACCAAACGAAAGGGAGAGAAGGAAAAAGAAAGAAAAAAACACAATCAGAAGATAGGAAAAATGAACGTGAATTTGGGGAAGGGAAAAATTTTGGAAAATGAAAATGAAAATGAAAATGAAAATGAAAATTAACTAATTAACTAATATTATTTTAGTAACATATCCCTAAAATCTCTCTAACTTCTCACTACCCCACTAACCAAATCCAACCACCTCAAAATTCCAGTTCCTCCAAAACACTATCAGGCAATCAAGACAAAAATTAACATTCATGCTCACATGAGGATTCGAACACAAGACATCCAGCAAGTGAAGTCTTTACCACTCGAACTATTAGACTTATCCTGATATGAGTTTACAATGAATATTACATAAGCCTACCCAGCAGGGATAAGGCTAGGATAAAAAAAATAACAGAATTTGCCAAAAGTGGGATTTGAACCCAAGACCTCACGCACACACCTAGAACACTTAACCATTAAAGAAGATGCATTTTTATGTTAGGATTTACAGAAACAGAAATAAATTATTCAGGGCGTTAGAACTCTACCACCTAAAATAAATTTCAGCCTCAAAATTTACCTAATCCGAACAGATGAGGATACTACTGACGCATTGAGTCCTCAAGTTCCCACATGGCTTCCTCAACGCTATGATTCCACCACAGAACCTTTATAAAAGGTATGGGCTTCCTCCTCAGAACCTTAATATCTCAATCCAGAATCTGAATCGGCTCCTTCTCAAATGTCAAGTTCGATCTAACTTCGATCTCCTCAACAGAGACAACTTGAGATGGATTAGAACAATACCGCCTCAATATCGAGACATGAAAAACATCATAGATACGGTCTAACTATGAAGATAAGTCTAACTGATAAAAAATTGGCCTACATGCTTCAAAATTCGATACAGCTAATGAACCTAGGGCTCAACTTGCCCTTACGATTGAACCGCAAAACCTTCTTCCACGAAGATACCTTAAGGGATTCGAAGTCACCCACAACTTACTCAATATCCCTTCTTTTTTGATTCGTATAGGACTTCTGTCTATCAGAAGTTGCCTTCTGACGATCCCGAATTAGTCTAACCTTATATTCAATCTCGGAAACTAACCTAGGACCCAAAATTCGTCGCTCACCAAACTCAGTACAGCATAGAGAAGTACGACACTTATGACCATATAGAGCCTCATAAGGTGCCATTTGAATGCTAGACTGAAAACTATTATTGTAGGCAAACTCAGCTAACGACAGAAAATCCTCCCAACTACCTCGGAAATCAATCACAAAGCTCCGAAGCATATCCTCTAGTATCTGAATCACCCTCTCAGACTGACCATCGGTCTGAGGATGGAACGTAGTACTGAAGTCCAATATCAAACCCAGAGCTTTGTGAAGTTTCTTCTAGATTTGATAAGTGAAGCGAGGATCCCTATCAGAGATTATCGAAACTGGAACCCCATCCAGTCTTACAATCTCAAAAATGTAGAGCTTTGCTAACTTTTATAGGGAGTAGTCCATCCAAACTGGAATAAAACGGGTGGACTTGGTCAATCAATCCACAATGACCCAAACAGAATCTTTCTTAGAGGGTTTTAAAGGCAACCCACTAACAAATTCCATCGCCATACATTCCCATTCCCATAAGGGAATCTTAACGGGTTGGAGCAAACCTGAAGGTAAATGTGATTAGCATTAACTTGCTTGCATGTCAGACAACGAGAAACGAAATCTGTTACCTTTTGTTTCAAGCCCAGCCACTAGTACAATTCACGAAAATATTGATACATTTTATTACCACCGGGATACATAACATAAGGGCTACTATGCACTTCCATTAAAATCAACAATCTCAGATCAGAATCGTTCAGTACACAAACCCGTCCTTTGAAATACAGAACTCCATCCTTATTCAGTCCAAAATCAGATGTACTACCACTCTCAATTGACGAAACCGCAAACCCAAAGACTCATCCCCTTAATATTTTTCCCTAATTTGTTTAATCCAAGTCGGCTTAACTTGCAACTCGGCTAACAAACCCCTATCATCAAACAAACTGAGACAAGCGAACATCACCTTCAAATTAGACATTGCACTTCGATTGAGAGCATCAGCCACCACATTAGCCTTCCCAGGATGATATTCTATCGTGCATTCATAATTCTTGAGCAACTCAATCGATTGACGCTACCTAAGATTGAACTCCTTTTGATTAAGAAAGTACATGGGGCTCTTGTGATCGGTGTAGATGACACACCTCTCACCATACAGATAGTGCTTCCAAATCTTTAATGCAAACACCTCAACATTTAACTTGATATCATGCGTCAAATAATTCCCCTTGTGTGACTTAATCTGTCGAGATGCATAAGTCACAACCTTACCATCTATCATCAGTACACATCCCAAATCGACATACGACACATCACTATACACCACAAAATCATTACTAGATTCAAGTTGTATCAGAACAGGATCTTGAGTCAGAATAAACCTGAGCTTCTTAAAGTTTGATTGTTGCACATCAATCCAGACGAGGGGAACATTCTTGCACAGAAGCTTAGTCAGAAAAGCTGCAATCAATCAGAACCCCTCAACAAACCACCAATAATAACTTGTAAGACCCAGAAAACTGTGAATCTCAAAAATGTTCTTAGGCTATTTCCAATCGAGCACACCCTCAATCTTTCTAGGATCAACTCAAATCCCTTGATAGAAACCATGTACCCCAAAAATGTTACCTCTCGCAACCAGAATTCATTCTTGCTCAACTTAGTGTAGAGCTATTTCTCTTAAAGTATTTGAAGCACTACTCTAATATGCTCATCATGCTTATCCTCAGTCTTAAAGTACACCAAAGTATCATCGATGAGATCATGACAAAATGATCCAGATACGACTAAAAAAACCCTATTCATCAGATCCATGAATGCAGCCGGAGTTTTCGTCAAACCAAAAGGCATAACTAGGAACTTGTAGTGCCCATAATAAGTCTTAAAAGTCATCTTATGAATATCATCTTCCTTAACCATAAGCTGATGATACCCAGAATAGAAATCTACTTTCAAGAATACTGAAGCCACTCGGAACTGATCAAATAGGTCATCGATTGTCGGAAGTGGCTACTTATTCTTCACAATCAACTTATTCAACTGTCGATAATCGATGCACATCCTCATGGTACAATCTTTTTTCTTTAAAACCAAAACTGGTGCCCCCATGAAGACATACTAGAACGGATGAAACTATGATCTAGAAGCTCTTGAAGTTGAGCCTTAAGCTCTGTAAGTTCCTTCGGAGCCATACGGTACGGAGTGATGGACACTATAGTTGTACCCACGAGAAACTTAATGTCAAACTCAGCTTCTCGATTTGGAGGTAAACCCAACAACTCCTTGGGAAAAATTTTTGGAAATTCCCTCACTATTCTAATATCCCAGACAAAAGAGTCCCTAGAAACTAAGAGCACGTTTGGTTCAGTGTAATAGGTAATCCATTACGCCCCGATTACGTGCCTATTACATTACGCCCCTATTCTGACGTTTGGTTCGCTGTAATAGATATTACGCGCGTAATACAATCCCGACCTAATCCCCAAATTCTCTGCTTTTCTATTCCCTTCCTAAATCTCAGATTACCTATTACATCCGGCTTCCCTTCCCAACTCTCTGTTTTACCCTCCCTCCCTACCCGAAATCGACCTATACCCTCTCCGTTTTCTATCCCCATCATTTCTCCTCCCATTTCCCACTGCTTCATTTTTCCTCTCGGAGCACGTTTGGTTGTTGAATCTTACCGACGGCTGGGGTTCCTCTCCCTCAGAAATCCTTAACTCTCGACTAAAATCGCAAGGTAAGGATAATGGGTAATATATTTTGTTTTTCTTTTGTTTACTATGCTTTTGAGGTAGAGTATGTTTAGGTCTTAACAGTTCTCTATTTATGTTGATTGGAATTATTTAGGGTTAGCTTAAAATCACTACAAAGTTAAATGTCTCCATCTCTGCAAGTCCCCCCAATATATATATTTTTTGCGAAAAATTTTGAACTTGGGAGAAGATATCTAATTCTTATAGATTGGTTTAGTTTTCTATATGGAATGGACATTGTTATCAGTTAATCCTAGCTGCTTGATGAATCTTTCTTCTTCTTTGACTTCTCTTAATCTGTTTGGGTGTCGTATGCAATGGAACTTCTCTTAATCTATCTCGAATACAACTAAATAAAAATTCATATTTTTTCAACCATTCTTCTGAAAATTTATTTTGTTTGTTTTGCAGTATCTTTGAAGTGTAATGTTTTTTTTCTGGGTTTGATTAGATGGAGAAAAACAAGGATGATGATTATGGAGAGGAAGAAGATTCAGAGTATGTATTACTTGATCTTGAAGCTGTTCGTGGGCAGATTGACATCCCTCCAAATGCACCTTATACTCTTTCTGTAAGTTCTAAATTTTTGTATGTTACAAATTTGTTAAGGTTTTTTTTGGCAGTTATGTGAAAATTAGAATTTATAACTGAATGAGTATTTAGGAAGTTTAGTCTTGAATACATATGACAGATACAAATATTTTTAAAAAAACTAAGAACCCGAGAAGAAAGCTTTGCCTTTGGTTTTTGTTGCTCGATGTTCATTTTATATTTGTTAATTCATGAAACGAAAGCTCTCATATTTTTACTGGTCAGCTTATGAGGATTAGGGAATTTTAATGTGTTGATAGAGATCTTCATCTAGATATATAATACTAGCTATCCGTGTGATTGCTTTAACTATGGAGAACTTAATCTAGATAAACCTTGTTTAGATTATGTATGTACTTGCTTTGGACTTGTTGGATTTAATAAGCATTAGATTCAGCAATCTACATTTCAGCATTTATGGTGTTATATATTTATATAAAATTTGGCAAGTTTATAATTTGTATTATATAAAATTTCTGACATTTGCGTATTCATTTAGTTTGCAATATGATTAATCTTAATAAAAATCAACCTATATATGTTTTTGTTCTTTGATTGGAGCTCTGCATAGATGAATACGGATTTGATTTTGGTGTGTAATTGTAAGCTTCTAATTATTTGTTTAGCGATATTTTTGCCTGGAAATATTGCTTACTTGATTTACTGGTATTTTGCTGTCAGTTTTGAACAAGGTTTGATTGTTGTTTTTAACCCTTTTTTCTTTGATTTATCATAGTGTGATGATCAGATTGTTATGAATGTCAGGGTCTGGATACGATGAATCCAATATTAATCATAGACAAAAAAGTTAAGCTGGTGAGTTGTTAACTTTGCAAATCTTGCTATATTATTTAAATCAAGGTCAGTGTCAGATGTGGATCTGTACGTGACATGGATTTACCAAAATTTTCTATGTTTTTCTCTATATTTGGAGGACCATTCCTCCACACTAATGTCTGAATATGTTATGTATACATAAAGAAACTGAAAAGTCCGAACAATATTAAATCTAGTATTTACCTTGAACAGCTAAGGTTCCAACTTCCAGGTTATTTATGTTTTAAAAAGTTTATTTCCCTTGATGACCATATTTACTAAATATCTTAGGACTACCATTATTTATTTATTTATTTATTAATGTTTATTGCTAGAAATTTTAAATGGTGTATGAATGTCTCTGTTATGCATGAGAATGACGTAAAGAATTCAGGAAGCCATAGACCGAATATGGTATTATAAATGGAAAATATTATCTAGAGATCATTTTCCAAATCATTATCATTCAAGTCTGGATAACTGGATAGGTATTCATATCTGACATTTGTTTCCAATTCCGGTAATATAAAAGTTTGCTTTGATTTGAACTAGGGATTTGGTGGTCCGCTATAGGCCTAAGCTATCGCTTTTATAGTTTGCTTTGATTTGAGCTTTAATAATCACCAACTGATTGCTGAGATGAGGGTTTTTTAATTCATGAAATTTTCATGTTTTAAGTTAATTTATTTTCCAAATTACAGATCGGAGAATATGAAGAAACAATTGGGACTTGCTTTGTTTTCTCTGAAGATGGTGAGCAATATTTCCTGTTATACTTACTTTGAGCTAAACCGGGACTTGGTTAACTTACTCCATCCTATTCTCTCTTTGTTATCATCTTCTTGCCCCTTGCATAGCGGAATAGCAAGTTACTTGTACAATCCAGGCATTCTTGTCGTGTTATTATTATTTTTCTATGTCGTATTGCATTTAAGGTGTTATATAGTTTGTAACACGATAAATCCATGATAGATTTTGGCATGTTCGTGCATACATGTTGTGTTCCAGTAGTTGAACTTCAGTCCGTAACATAGGCTGCCTCTTGGTTTATTCTGTTTCTCAAACATTTTGCATTGCATGAATTAATAACTTGTGTGTGAAATTATGATTTACAGAAGCTTCACCTGTAGTACATGAAGAGACAGGTCCATCAGAGGCAAATCTCTTCTCAGGCAAATATATACTAGATCCAAATCAAGCTCCGAGAAAGCAAGTAAAACCGGTCGCTCGACTTCAGAAGATTCTTAAGTTCAGATTGTTACTCGACGAGGATGTTCAAGTCGAAACAAATTCCCAAAATAATTCAATTTGTAAACTAGCAAACTCAAAATTTGTAGTTAAATGTTGATCCTTAACTTTGAAAGTAATTTAATGAAATTTTGAAAGTAATTTAATGAAATTCAAGCTTAGTTATGCTCTGAGGAAGAGTCCATATTTTTAAGCGGTGGATCTTGTATATAAACTATTTCAGCAGATTGCGAATTATAATGCAGCAAATGTAACTTTTTAGTAATGAAGGTGTGATTGATCCGAATTATTTTAAATTGTATAAATTCATATAAGAAAATTTATTATTAAGAATTTTATGAAATTATATATTATTATTAAATTATATGTAATAATAATTATTTTAAATTATACAAATTCATATAAGATAATTTATTAGTTATAATTATTTTAAATTTTATTAAATCATATATTTTAATTAAAATATATTTAATATTAATTATTTCAAATTATCTTTTATAATATCATATATTATGATTTGAGTAAATTCATATAAGATAATCAATTATTAAGAATTTTATTAAATTATATATTTTAATTAAAATATATTAAATAATAATTATGTTTAAATATGATTAAATTATTTATTTTTGATAATAAATAATCTTATTAAAATTTAAATAACAATAACAATAATCATTTACCAAAACAAATTTATGCTAAGGGTATTCTGGTCATTTTAGTTTTCTCCATTATGCTATTACACCTCTATTACATTCAACCAAACACAGTTTTACTATTACGCCTCTATTCCATTACATTCAACCAAACAGTTGATTTGCTATTACACCTCTATTCCATTACACCTCTATTCCATTACACCTCTAATCCAATACACCTCTAATCCAATACAGCGAACCAAACGTGCCCTAAAACTGTAATGCCCTAAAATTCTTATTTTTGTTATTGTGAAAATGTGACACAATTGTGTATCTACTTCAGTGGTTAAGTGTTCTGGGTGTGTGTGTGAGGTCTCAAGTTCAAGCTATGTCTTTGGCAAAATTTTGGTATTTCTTCTAAATCAAGCCCTATCTCTGGTCAGTAGGCTTAAGTTTAATTAATTACAAAATTATGTCAAAATGGTCCTGCTTTTCTGGTGGTTAAGTGGAGTCTTGGGTGATGGAGGTCTTGTGTTCGACTCCAGCGTTGGCCAGGGGGTAGAATTTTTACTTTTAATTTTGGCTAGAGTTGTGCTAATGTTGGACTCCAAGTAGTGGGATGTTAGTAGGATTTGAGGGAGAAAAATAAGGGTTTGCATGTAGTGGGGATTTGGTAAAACTCATCTGTTCTCCAAAATTCTCTCTTCAGGAAACTGACATTCCTTCTGTTCTCTGCCACTGCTTATTTTTCTTTTTTGTTTTGTTGTTTGTCACTGCCTCTTCTCTCCCTTCTTGCTTTCAAAATTTTATTGTAATTCCTCGTCTCTCTGCCTTGTTATATCCCTAAGCAAACTTTTTTTTCTTTTGTTCTTTTTGTTGTTTCTCTTTTGTTGTTAGCATTTGTCTACAATAGCTTAGTAAGTTTTGGTATTTTTTGAATTCTAACGTTATACTGAATACTGGTTAATAAGGGGTTTTTGTTGCAGTTTAGGAGTTAATCGAGGGGCTAGAGATCAGCCATTAACATTTTAAGGTTGCGAAGTTCTTTTTATTCGAGCTAAGGTAAGGATTTTGATGGTTGAAAGTCATTTGTCTTGTTATAACTTCATTTAGTTTCCATGAGTATCATTGAAATTGGAATTTGGATTATTAATTATAGGTTCTGGAGTGCTCGGGGATCGTTTTAGCTTTAAATGAAACCAGGTGTGTACCCAAAAATACATAAAATAGGGTTTTGACGAATACGTGCCGCATTCGGTACTACTTGGACTATAGGGATGGGTGGGTGTTTTAAATCCCACATGCAGTGCAGGGATGGACAGAGATGGTGTGTAGAGGTTGATGGGAATGACTCTGTTACTAATTACTATTTGCATTACTGATACTGTGATGGGCTAAAGCCCTCATGCATATCGATACTAGACCGAACTGAGCTAAGGCCCAAACTGCCACTGGAACTGTAACAGGCTTAGGCCTAGATTACATATGACTGTTAATTGCTAATTGACTGTATGCATGTTTTCTATAAGGATTACACACTGAGTTTACATAAACTCACCCCTTTCTGTTAAACTATGTAGGTAATCCCAGATTTGACGGTTCGGTACAGCGGATGACTATACGGTGACCACTTGTTTATCGCACTGTTTAAACTTCATTTATGGTTTTATTCTCTATTTTTATAGGTTGTTTGATGTAATTTGGACTGATTGCTTTTTTTTGGGGTTTAAATTGTTTTCACGAGATTTTGAACTGTAACAAAAACTCAGTTTTATTTAATCAATGATTTTCCTAAATGCGAACAGTTTTCTTCAAATATCATGATTTAAAAGCTTCCGCTCCTAGATATGTTTTTAAACGAATCAAATTATTGAGGAAATAAGTTTTGAAATTGACGAGAGATAAATAAAAGCTAATAAACAGAAATAACTTTAACTTGATGAATTCGATTTTCAAATTCCAGTCCACATGAAATTGCCAGATTCGACCATAATGTCTAGGTCGGGTTTCGGGTGTTACATTTAGTGGTATCAGAGCTAGGTTGCAAAACTTAGCTCTGAATTTAGGTTTCAAAAATTGGTTTTTAAAGAATTAATCTCAAAATTATTTGAAATGATTTGACTTAGTATGTGGTACACCAAGTCTCTAGCGCTGATCCTGTAAGTATTATGAAACTGTGATAAGTTTAAACTGAAAACACTGTAGATAGTACATTCTAAAACTACTGTAGGTATTATACTGTGAAAACACTCTAAATAGTGTATACTAAAACTGTAGTAACACTGAGACTGTAGCAAAACTAATAGAGACTACGATTTACGAAAATCACTCTAAATTATTGAAACTGTTTACATTAAATATCTGCTAATAAATACTGAAACCGTAACTGATTCATAAAATTCGTAATACAGATAAATCTAACTAGACATGAGCGCACAAGGTATCCACGAACGAGGTACTAGAGGCCGTAGAGGGGCTCGAGTTGAGTTCTCTTCACTGGGCAGTATACTAAATCTGGACACGAGTGAGACATCAGTGTTGCCTACTACTGGGACTAGGTCTCAAGATCGCATGGCTGGGGATGATGTATTATCCCAGGCTATGCTAAGGATATTGAAGAGGGTAGCTAGGCCTAATATTGGATCTGAGGTCCGTGGGTCGATTACAGAATGACTCCGGTCCAATGGAGCTAAACTTTTTAGGGGTGTCACTAGAGTCACCCCTAATATAGCCGAGTACTGGATTGAGGCCACGGAGTAGATTATAATCCACCCCTAGTAGAAATTAAAGGGTGCAATCTCTCTATTACTAGATGAGGCTTATCAATGGTGGCTGGCCATTAGGGAGGGCACTCAGGCCGAACGTCTGACCTAGGAGTTCTTTAAGACCACCTTCTAGGGAAATATATGGGAGCCAGTTAGGTGGACCCTCGTAGGAGAGGGTTTCTGAATCTTACTCGGGGGGATCGATCAGTGGCCGAGTATGAGGCCGAGTTATTAAGATTTAGCCTCTATGTACGAGGTATGGTGGCATAGGAGTATAAGAGGTGTGTCCGCTTTGAGGATGGCCTCAGAGATAATTTGAGAGTTCTGATAGCTCTGCAGAGAGAGTAAGATTTTTCTGTTCTGGTAAAAAAGGCGAAGATCGCCGAGGATGTTAAGGGCGCTGAGTGCCAAAACAGAGATAGAGAGGGGTAAAAACAAGAGGGATTCAGAGCCCTCGAGTTCTGTACAGGGGCCTAAGAAAAAGGCCAGATCTAATGGGCCAGCTAGAGCTGAGCCCCCTATTACTACTACTGGACTGCAACTAAGTGTCGATTGTGGTAGACGCTATTAGGGTGAGTGTTGAAGGAGGACTAGGGCGTGTCTGAGTTGTGGATCATTGGATCATCGCATTAGGGAGTGTCCGTTGAGGGCCAATCAGATGCAAGCTCAGGGTATTGGTACTGCATAGCTATAGAGGGTAGCATAGTAGCCACTGAGAGGCCGTGGTTAGGCTAGGGGTGGTAATTGTATGGGCCGTGGTCAGAGAGCACTAGGCAGAGACACTAGACAGACTGAGGTGAGGCAGCTTGCTATTGTTTATGCTGCACATCGTCGAAAGGACAGAGATGCTCCGGACGTTATTATTGGTACGTTCTTGATCTATGATGCACCTTACTTTTCTTTGATAGACATATGTTCCACACATTCCTATATAGCTAGCACTGTGTCGAGAAACTTGGGGATTTTAGTTGAGAGTACTTCCAGTGAGGTTACTGTACTAAGTCTGTTGGGGCAATATATAAGAGATGTACCGTTAGAGGTTTAAGGGGCAATTTTTTGGCTAATTTAATGGAACTTTCATTTGGGGAGTTTGACTTGATTCTGGGATGAACTTGTTGGTCAAGCACCGTGTTAGTTTGGACTGTGTGACTAAGAGGGTCGTCTTGAGAATTGAGGAGGACAATGAGGTAGTCATGATTGGAGAGCATCGGAACTACTTGGCTGACATGATCTCTGCACTGGTAGTTGAGCAACTGGTTTGCAAAGGATATGAGGCGTACTTGGCCTACGTAAGTGTTTCCACTGTTAGAGACTCTACTGTAAAGGATATTCGCACTGTAAGGGATTTTCAGGATGTTTTTCATTAGGAGCTACCAAGTTTACCTCTGAATCAAGAAGTGGAGTTTGGGATTGAGCTTTTCCCTGGTACAGCTCCAGTGTCTATTGCTTCCATCAAATGACACTGAAAGAGCTTATGGAGCTTCAGGCTCAGATTCAGGAGTTGTTGGAATATGGGTTCATCAGCCCTAGTGTGTCTCCGTGGGGAGCACTGGTACTGTTTGTTAAGAAGAAGGATGGATCCATGAGGATGTGTATTGAATACCAGCAACTAAATAAGCTGACCATCAAGAACAAGTATCTGTTACCGAGGATCGATAACCTGTTTGACCAATTTCAAGGAGCTTCAGTATTCTCTAAGATTGATCTCCGGTCTGGGTACCATTAGTTGAGGGTTAAGGAGGCTGACGTACATAAGATGGCGTTTAGGACTCGTTATGGTCACTACGAGTTCCTAGTGATGCCATTTGGACTAACTAATGCACCGGCAACTTTCATGGATCAGAGCGCCAGTCCAGCTTGAAGAAGTATCGCCAGAATAATTCGCCGCAAAAAACAACGTTATTGGGATTAGTATTTCAGCCTTATCTGGACTGATTTGTGGTGGTGTTCATTGACGACATATTGGTTTATTCAAGGACTATGAATGAGCATGACAAGCACATTAGGATTGTTCTTCAGATTTTGAGGGAAAAGCAGGTCTATGCTAAGTTCAGCATGTGCGAGTTCTGGTTACGTGAAGTAAATTTTTTAGGTCATATGGTTTCTACTGAGGGGATTTGAGTCGATCCTTGAAAGATAGAGGTTGTATTGGATTGGAAGCAGCCTAAGAATGTGTCCAAATCCATAGTTTTCTAGGGCTCGCAGGTTATTACTGATGGTTTGTAGAAGGTTTCTCACTGATTGCAGCACCCTTAACTAAGCTGCTACGTAAGGGTGTAACATTTTTCTGGACTGATACGCAGTAAGAGAGCTTAGAGAAGCTCAAGACTGTACTAACTGAGGCTCTTGTTCTGATACAGCCTGAACTTAGGAAGGAGTTCATGGTTTATAGTGATACATCACATATCAATTTGGGATGTGTGTTGATGCAGGATGGTAAGGTGGTAGCATATGCGTCACGCCAGCTTAAGGTGTATGAGGCGAACTACCTGATGCAGGATTTGGAATTGGCTGCCATAGTTTTTGCTCTGAAAAATTGGAGGCACTATCTGTATGGTGAGAAGTGTTTGTCTACATTGATCACAATTGCCTCAAGTACCTCTTTACATAGAATGAGCTGAATCTTAGGCAGCATAGATGGGTTGAGCTGCTTAAGGATTACGACTGTACCATTGAGTATCATCCTGGCATGGCCAATATGGTGGCTGATGTATTCAGCTGTAGGGCTATGATAGATCTGAGAACGATGTTCGCTCGACTTAGCTTGTTCGACGATGGGAGTTTGTTGGCTAAGCTGCAAGTCAAACCAACTTGGATCGAACAGATTAAGGGTAAACAGCTAGCATGATGAGTCTTTGGGTCTTCGGTTCCTACAGACTGAGAGTGGTAGCACTACAGACTTTGGGTTGAACTCTGAGGGTGTCTTATGTTTTCGAGGTTGGATATGTATGCCGAATGATTCTAATTTGAGATACTCTATACTGAGAGAGGCGCATAGTAGCCCTTACGCTATGCACCCTGGTGGGAATAAGATGTACCGAGATCTTCGATTGTTGTATTGGTGGCCAGGATTAAAGCGGGAAGTTACTGATTTTGTGGCTAGATGTCTGACATGCCAGCAGGTTAAAGCTTAGCATAAGTTACCTTCGGGTTTGGTGCAGCCGATTAAGATTCTGTTATGGAAATAAGAGAGAATAACAATGGATTTAGTTAGTGGGTTGCCTTTAACACCCACTAAGAAGGATTCAGTATGGGTCATCGTGGATCGATTGACCAAGTGCGCACACTTCATACCGGTTAGGACAAATTATTCTCTGCAGAAGCAGGCAAAGCTTTATATTTCTGAGATAGTGAGACTACATGGGGTACCAATTTCAATTATCTCTGATAGGGATCCTCGCTTCACGTCTCGATTTTGGAAGAAGCTACATGAGGCTCTAGGTTCAAGGTTGGACTTCAGTACTGCATTCCATCCTTAGACCGATGGTCAATCGGAGAGGGTGATTCAGATACTGGAGGATATGTTGAAGAGCTGTGCTATCAATTTCTGAGACAGTTAGGAGGAGTATCTACCGCTAGCAGAGTTTGCTTACAAAACAGTTTCCAGTTTAGCATTTAGATGGCACCTTACGAGGCTCTGTATAGTCGTAGGTGTCACACTCACTTGTCTTGGACTGAGTTGGGTAAACGATGTGTTTTGGGACCTAAATTGGTTTCTCAAACTTAGGATAAGGTCGGATTGATTCGGGATAGACTAAAAGCAACATTGGATAGACATAAATCTTATGCGGATCTGAAGAGACTCGAGATTGAGTATTCTATGGGGGACTTTGTATTTCTCAAGGTCTCGCCATGGAAAAAGATTCAGAGGATCGGTTGTAAAGGCAAGCTGACCCCTAGGTTTATTGGGCTGTACCGGATTCTGAAACGAGTGGGATGAGTCACTTATCAGTTGGAGCTACCTCTAGAGTTAGACTATATTCATGATGTGTTCCACGTCTCGATGTTGAGGTGCTACTGCTCTGATCCCACTTATATTATCCTATTGAGGAGATTGAGGTTAGGCCAGACTTGACCTTTGAGGAGGAGCTGGTTCAGGTTCTGGATCATGAAGTTAAGTTTTTGAGCAAGAGATCCATTACATTGGTGAACGTCTATAGTGTAATCATAGCACTGAGGAAGCTATGTTGGAACCTGAGGATGTGATGCTTCAATAGTATCCTTACCTTTCCTGACTAGGTAAATTTTGGGGACGAAATTTTCTTTTAGGGGGTAGAGTTGTAACGCCCCAAAATTCTTATTTTTGTTATTGTGAAAATGTGACACAACTGTGTATCTGCTTTAATAGTTAAGTGTTCTAGGTGTGTGAAGTCCCAAGTTTAAGCCATGTCTTCGGCAAAATTTTGGTATTTCTTCTAAATCAAGCCCTATCTCTGGACAGTAGGCTTAAGTTTAATTATTTGCAAAATTATGTCAGAATGGGCCTGTTGGTCTGGTGGTTGAGTAGGATCTTGGGTGATGAAGGTCCTGTGTTCGATTCTCAGTGTTGGCGAGAGGGTAGAGTTTTTGCTCTTAATTTCGGCTACAGTTGTGCTAATGTTGGACTCCAAGTACTGGAATGTTAGTAGGATTTGAGGGAGAAAAATAAGGGTTTAGATGTAGTGGAGATTTGGTAAAACTCACCTGCTCTCCAACATTCTCTCTTTAAGAAACTGACTTTTCTTCTCCTCTCTGCCACTGCTTACTTTTCTTTTTTATTTTGTTGTTTGCCACTACCTCTTCTGTCCTTTCTTGCTGCCAAATTTTTACTGTAATTCCTCATCTTTCTGCCTTGTTGTCTCTTTATTCCAACTTCTTTTTCTTTTGTCTTTTTATTGTTTCTCTTTCGTTGTTGGCTTTTGTATGCGATAGCTCGGTAAGTTTTGGTATTTGTTGAATTCTAATGTTATTCTGAATACTAGTTAAGAAGGGGTTTTTTCTGCTATTTAGGAGTTAATCGAGGGGCTGTTGATCAACCATTAACATTTTAAGGGTGCAGAGTTCTTGTTATTCGAGCTGAGGTAAGGATTTTGATGGTTGGAAGTTGTTTGTCTCATTATAACTTCATTTAGTTTCCGTAAGTATCATTGAAATTAGACTCTAGATTATCAATTATAGGTTCTGGAGTACTCAAAGATCGTTTTAGCTTCAAACAAAACCAGGTGTGTACCCAAAAATACAGAAAATGGGGTTTTGACGAAAGTCAAAAACCCCACTGTCATGCCATACGGGCGTGTGGTCTCCCGTGTGGTAGGCCATGTGCCATAACACGGGCATGTGATCAATGAGGCCAAGTTGTGCATACAAGACATAGCCGTGTGATGGCCAGGTAGGCTGTGTGCGACACACGGGCTAGATGATTTAGGCTTTGTGGGCCACACAGGCATGTGGGCCCATATGAATAATCCACATGGGTATGTGGGATTTTGGGCCAGGTTGTGTGATCCACACGACCAAGGCCAATTTGGGCCATGTGGGCTACACAGACGTGTGGACCCACACAGGCAAGCCACATGGTTGTGTGAGCCCATTTATCTGAAATGATCCCTAGTGTTGCACGGGTCACCCAAGTCAACTGCGAACCTACTGTAGGGTCGGTAAGCGTTACCTAGACCCCTAAATATATGATCTAAATGTATGTGATGCATGATAAATTATGCATGATTATTGATATATATACATATACGTATGACTGATGGTTGCATAAAAGCATGAGATATTGTATGTTTACATTGTATTGGGTTGGGATGATGATATTTGGAGGAACTGTACTGAAAGGCTTTAACGCTAATTATTTGACAACTCAGCTGCAATATACTGAATATGTGTTGCATTCGGTACTACCTGGAGTGCAGGGATGGGTGGGTATTTTAGACCCCACATGGAGTATAGGGAAGGACGAAGATGGTGTGTAGAGGCTAGTGGGTAGGACTTTGTTACTGATTACTATTTGCATTACTGATACTGTGGTGGGCTAAAGCTTTCATGCATATCTGATACTGGATTGAACTGGGCTAAGGCCCAAACTACCACTGGAACTGTAATGGGCTTAGGCCCAGATGCATATGACTGTTAACTGCTAATTGATTGTATGCTTGTTTTCTGTGAGGATTACACAATGAGTTTATGTAAACTCACCCCGTTTTGTTAAATTGTGCAGGTAATTCCCAGACTTGACGGTTCAGTGAAGCGGAGGACTCTACGATAACCACTTGTTTTTCGCACTGTTTAAACTTCATTTATGGTTTTATTGTTTATTTTTATGGGTTGCTTGATGTAATTTGGACTATTTGCTTTTGTTTTAGGTTTAAATTTTTTTCACGAGATTTTGAACTGCAACGAAAACTTGATTTTATTTAATCAATAATTTTTCTAAATGCGATATTCAAATATCCCGATTAGCTTTCGCTACGAGATATGTTTTTAAACAAATCAACTTAGCGAGGAAATAAGTTTTGAAATTGACGAGAGATAAATAAAAGCTAATAAACGGAAATATCTTTAACTTGATGAATTTGATTTTCAAATTCCATCCCATTTGACATCGCTAGATTCGGCCATAATGTCTAGGCCAGGTTTGGGGTGTTGCAGAAACACTGACGTGGGCCAAATAAATCTTGCACCCTTTTCGAACCAATTTCTCGGCCACTAGAGCGGAGATTATGTTAGACAGGTAATATCAACACTCGCCAATCACAACAATTTCCTTATTATCCTCAGCTCTCAAAATGACCCTCCTAGTCGTGCAGTTCAAACTAACTCGGTGCTCTAGCAACCAGTCCATGCCCAGAATAAAGTCGAACTCCCCGAACGATAGCTCCATCAGATTTTTTGAAGGCACAACCCCTTGTACTTCGAACTAGACATTCTTCGAAAGTCTATTTACTCGAACAAATTGCCCCAACAAACTCAGTACAATAATCTCACCAAAAATGCACTCAAAAGTAATCCTCAAGTTTTGAAAAACAACACTAGCTACATAGGAGTGTCTAGAACCTATGTCTATCAAAGCAATATATGGGGCATCAAAAATAAAAAAATGTACCCATGATCACATCAGGGGTGTCTCTATCCTCTTGGTGTCAAACAACATAAAATAGTACATGCTGCACCACCTTAGTTTGATTAGCACCTTTGCCCGATGCTCTTTGTCCTCGATCCATAACATTACCACCCCTAGCCGGCCCACAACCTCTAAATGGCTACTGTACTACCCTCTAAGGCTGAAAAAAATTTGGTCCCATAGCTTGCATCTGATTAGCATGATATGGACACTCTCTAATTTGATGCTCTAATGACCCACATCAGAAAACAATCCCCTAATCTCCTCCAACACTCGCTCGGATAGCGCCTCCCACAATCACTGCATGGCTAAATCCCAGTAGGAGTAATTAGAACTCCCACTCTAGAAGGCCCATTAGGTATGGCCCGTTCCTTAGGCCTCTCAGCAGAACTAGAAGGCTATGAATCCCTCTTATTCTTGCCTCTTTCTTGATCTCTGTTTTGGTGCTCCACGCGCTTAACCTCTTCAGCAATCTTCACCTTATTCACCAGAACAACAAATTCTCGCTCCCTCTGCAGAGCAATCAATACCCTCAGACTATCCCTCAAGTCGTCCTCAAAACAAACACATTTTTCATACTCGGATTCCACCATGCCTCGAGCGTAGCGACTTAGTTTTAGAAATTCAGCCTCATACTCGTCCACAGGCTTATCACCTTGCAAGCTATTCGTGAACTCATGGCTACGAGCATCAACATAGCTCGCTCCCATATATTTCCTTTGAAAGGTAGTCTTGAAATAATCTCAATTTAGATGATCAGGTTGAGTACCCTCCTCAACCTATAACCACCACTGGTATGCCTCGTCGCGAAGCAAAGAAACTGCACCCTTCTATTTCTGCTTAGGAGTGTAGTTGATGTCGTTCATTATCCTCTCAGTGGCCTCCAACCAATACCCTGCCACAGTAGGGTCGACTCATGTGACGCCCCTAAACAGCTCAACTCCATTGGACTGGAGTTATTCTGTTACTGACCTACGGCCCCCAGATCCAGAATAGAGTCCAGCAACCTTCTCTAACACTCTAAACATGGCTAGGGACAATACGTCGTCAGCATTCAAGAAGCTTTGAGGCCCAGTCTCAATAGCAAGTGAAACCAGTGTCTCACTAGTATCTAGATTTGGCATACTGCCCAATGAAGAAGACTCAACTTGAGCCCCCTTATGGCGCCCGCTGCACCCACGCATACGATAATCACGAGTTCCACGAGTGCTCATTGTAGTTTCAGTCTTATCTAGATTATAAAATTTTATCTATTAGTTTTAGTGTTTATTAGCAGATGTTTTAAGCCTCATATATCAAAAGTTTAGAGATATTTCAAAAGTTTTAGTCTCTAACTATCTCAGTATTGTTTTAGAAAGTTCTAACTACAGTATTTCTAAGTTCAGAAGTACTTACAAGATCAACGGTTGAGACTCAGTGTACCACGTACTTACTCAGAAAGAATCAAATTTCATTTCAAAACCAGTCCTTTTGAAACACAATTTTGGAAATCCAGCCTAGACGTTATGGCTGAATCTGGGAGCGTTATAAAAACGTCCAAGTTTTACTAGACACATTCATTTATATATATTCATTATTAAAATTATTACATGTTGTCCTTCAAAGTTAACCAAATATTTCGCAGTGAAATTTTGAAAGTTGTTTAAGTCAAAACCAAGCTCGTGTTTTCAAAAACATTTGTTCGTGTAAAATCAGAATTTTTTCAATCATAATAGTTTAAAAATCATAAACGTAACCAAACCAAAAGTCCAAAATGAATAGTCCCAAAAGTCTAAAGAGTCCAAAAATTACAAAACTCTCTCGAGAACCAGAAATTAAGCAAAACTGATAAATAAGGATAAGAAAAATAATAGTTTTCCGACAAGTGGTCACCGCTGAGCCTTCGTCACACTGACCTGCCTATGTTTGAGGATTACCTGAACAGAACAGACAAACAGATGTGAATTTTCGTAAACTAGGTGTGTAACCCAACAGAGATATTCACGCAATATACACAGAATCTCATATGCAGAGAAATATAGATTTGGACCTAAGTCCTTACCAGATACAGATATCAGAATCAGATAAATAGAAAAAATATATAGAATCCTACACCTATCCTTTAAACACCATCTCCGACCATCTCGTCTCACCATGTGGGGTTAAAAACACCGACCTATCCCTACACACCATGTAGTGTCGATGCGACACATAACAGAATAATATGCAGTTAAGCTGCCAGAAATTAGGCAATAGGTCGTTGTATAGATTACTTCCTCCATATATACAAATCCCACCCCAAACACAGATACAGAATATAGATATGAAAATAAAAGAATTAACATGCTGAACGTGATCGTATATAGATAAATACATATTAAAATAGTACAGTCAGGCATACATATCAGTTTCCTACTTAGATTAGGCTATCAGAATATTAGATCACATGAAAAAAGGTTTTATTAGCCCTTATTGACCCTACGATAGACCCACAGTCAATCAGAATGACTCGTGTGACCTTAGGGAAAATTTCAAAATTTGTTTCCCATATGCCCATGTGGCATACACACCCGTGTGGCATGTGGGCCACACATTCACCATCTGACAGCCATATCTCGTACATGGCCGGCTACACGCCCATATGACGTCGTTAAGCCTAGTTTTTGGCTTTCGTCAAACCTCACTTCTTGTGTTTTAGGTACACACCTGGTGTGGTTTTGACGCAAACGCTCCCACAAGAAAACCATAACCTAAAATTCAATTAAGAAAACAAGTCAATAACTGAAACGATTTCTAGAACTAAAAATCCTTAATCCACCGAAGTGCTTACCTTTGATGAACAACGCTTCTAAAATCTAATTTGCTGAAGAATCGAACATTTCCATCCCCTATCCTAAAGAATCAACCAAATCCAAGCATCCAAACTCAACATTCATGAAAATTGCAAACTAACTCTCCTAACAGAAAATCCCTAACACGCACCGTAAATGGTAAAAGGCTACATACGAAATACTCCAACTACAGAATAGACAATTACAAGCACCCGAATGATTAAACAAAATCAAAGAACTCACCACGCCATCATTTGACCAGACAGAAGGTAGAGAAGGAAAAAGGAGTAAAAAACACAATATGGAAGATGGGAAAAATGAACGTGAATTTGGAAAAGGGAAAAATTTTCAGAAAAATAAAATTGACTAATATTATTTTAGTAACATATCCCTAGAATCTCTCTAACTTCTTAATACCCATATAACCAAATCCAACCAACTCAGAATTCCAGCTCTACCAAAACTCTATCAGACAATCGAGACAAAAATTAACATCCACACTTGCACAAGAATTTGAACACAATACCTCTAACAAGATAACTATTTATCACTCGAACTAGCAAGCTCATTCTGATATGGGTTTATGAAGAAAATTACATAAGGCTACCCAGCAAGGTTAAGGCTAGGAAAAAAATAGCATTTCCCAAAAGTGAGACTTGAACCCAATACCTCACACACACACCCAAAACATTTCACCATTGAAGCATATACACATTTATGTCAAGATTTATAGAAACAAAAATAAATTATTCAGGGCATTACATTTGGTGATTGGTTTTCATGAAACGAATTTTCTAGTTTTAGAGTCACATTTCACCATTAAAATAATATTCTTAAAATCGAAAAATATTTGAACAAGCATAGAGTTTTGATAGCTTAAAGCGGACCAAATAATCATGAAAATTCTAAAATATAAAATACAATTTTTTTATATTATTTCTTTTTAATTTTATTGTTATCTAAATTATGTTTATTAAATTAAAATCATATTACATTAATTTTCAAAAATTTTAGTTGAATTTTTTAATTTATATATTAAAAAATTGTAGAATTATAACACGTGTTAAGTTACTCGGTAAGTTTTTGCACAACTGAAATGCCTTGAAATCGAAGCCCCAAATAGAAACAAAATCCAAAACCCAAAATTGAAACTGAGTGTGAAAGCTCAAACCGACACTGAATTTAAAATTCCAAACTGAAAACTAAACTAAAACCTAAGTCAAAAACCCAAACTTAAGGCTTTCAACATATTTAGTATATACATTTAAGGTGTTTTAAAACCATCTACTATTTCTTATTCTAGTCGAACGTTAAATGATTTCTGTTGTATGAAATGCGATCTTTCTATTGGTTTGTTTTTCTAGCCAAATCGAATTCTATCTTAGATGAACTAAGCTCCCAAAGTAGCCTAATTGAAACAGGAAACCTAAAAATTTTGAGCAAATTACGACGATTTGTAATATTTTAAGCACCAAAATCTTAGGCTTTTGGTGATTAGTTTTCATGAAACGGAATTTCTAGTTTTAGAATCACATTCGACCTTTAAAATAATATTCTTAAAACTGGAAAATATTTGAATGAGTATAGAGTTTTGATGGCTTAAAATGAGCCAAAAAATCATGAAAATTCTAAAATATAAAATATTTTTTTATTTTATTTCATTTTCGAATTATTGTTATCCAAATTATGTTTTATTAAATTAAAAGTCATATTAAATTAATTTCAAAATTTTTAGTTCAATTTTTTTATTTATATATTACAAAATTGAAAATTATCACACGTGTTAAATTACTCTATAGGTTATTGCACAATCGAAATGCCTTGGTATCGAAAACTCAAATGGAAACCAAATCCAGACCCTAAAATCAAAACTGAAAGTGAAAGCCCAAACCGACACCGAATCTAAAACTCCAAATCGAAAACTAAATTGAAACCTAAGTTGAAAACTCAAACTTAAGGCTTTCAACATATTTGGGTAACTACATTTAAGGCTTTTTAAAACCATCTATTGTTTCCCATTCTTGTCGAACTTTAAATGATTTCTGTGATTTCTGTCGTATGAAATGTGATCTTCCCATTGGTTTGTTTTTCTAGCCAAATTGAGTTCTGTCTTAGATGAACTAATTTCCCAAAGTAGCCTACTTGAAATAGAAAACTTAGAAATTCTGAGCAAGTTTTGACAATTTTCAATGTTTTGATTCCTAAAAACTTTTGGTTACTTTTTTCTGATGAAACGAATATTCTAGTTTTAGAATTACATTTTACCTTTAATTTAATATTCTTAAAACCAGAAAATATTTGAGTGAGCATAGAGTTTTGATGGCTTAAAACGAGCCAAAAAGTCATGAAAATTTTGAAATATAAAATACAAAAAAATTGTGATTTTATTTCATTTTAATATTATTGTTATCCAAATTAAGTTTTATTAAATTAAACATCATATTAAATTAATTTCAAAATTTCTTGTTTAATTTTTTTATTTATATATATTACAAAATTGTAGAATAATCACACGTTTTAAGTTACTTGGGTGGTAATCGTATAATCGAAATGTCTTGAAATCGAAACCCCAAAATCGCAATTGAAAGTGAAAGCCCAGACCGACACTAAATCTAAAACTCCAAACTGAAAACTAAACTAAAACCTATTAACGATACTTACAAACATATATTTATAATTAATAACTATTAATTTAATTGAGAAATTGTTAGATACATGTTATTTAACAATAAAAATGCTCTCAAGCTTTTCAACTTCCTAATTATTAAGGGATAAATCTCAAAATTATACATGAACTTTGATTTAATGCGCAATTGTATACATGAACTTTAGTTTGGTGCAATTATACACGTGAAACTTTAATTGTGGTTCAAATGTATACTTGAAACTTTAATTTTGATTTAATCATATACATTTAAAGAAATTAATGCATGAAATTATTTTTTATTGGATATATATAATTATGTATGCAATATATAAACATAAAATGATGTTATATAAATAATAATGCTAATAATTTACAAGAATTGGATGAAATTAAAATTTTATGTATAAAATTGCACAAAATTAAAGTTCATATATACAATTGCACAGTAAACTATAGTTCATGTATAATTTCGGGATTTATCCCTAATTATTAAATATAAATATTGAAATTTGATATTTATAATGTTTCTCGTCTTTAATTTTTTTAAAATTTTAGGTTACATTTGCAAATTGTTGACTGCTGTTAGAATTAAGTGACCCGGATCCTTATTTAAATAAAATACAGTGGTAAAATAAAATAAAAGAAGAATCCATATAGAATTATTTTTTTACAAGAGGAATAGACTATGTCTATTTATAGGCTTGTAAAGTCATATTCTAGTAAGAGTGAAACACCTTATTCTAATCAATATCAAATAGATGGTATTTAATAAGGTTTAAAAAACCTTATTCTAAAAATAAAATAAAAGAAGTGTAATTCTATATGGATTATTCTTTTATTTTATTTTACCACTGTATTTTATTTAAATAAGGATTCGGGTCACTTAATTCTAACAATCTCCACCTTGACACGAATTCTCAATGAACAAGTTCTTCATTGCGAACTCTCAACGAACAAGTTCTCCACCTCTTCCATAAAACTGCTTAAGGGTTTAATTTCAACAATGAACACCAGCCAAGTCTAAGCAATGATCAAACTTGGTTAAAGGAAGTGACTTAGTCATCATAGCTGCAGGATTTTCATGAGTACTAATTTTGCTCACAAAAATATCACCACAAGCAATAATATCACGAACAAAATGATACCGACCATCAATGTGTTTTGTTCTCTCATGAAACATTTGATCTTTTATAAGAATGATGACACTCTGACTGTCACAGAGTACTTTGCTGATTTGAAGGTCTTCATTGAGTTCACTAAAGAGTCCCTTCAACCAAATAGCTTCTTTACAAGCATCAGTAATCGCCATGTACTCAGCTTCAGCGGTAGACAAAGCGACTGTAGATTGCAAAGTGGCTTTCCAACTGATTGCACAACCTCCGATTGTAATGACATAACCTGTGAGAGATCTTCTTCTATCAGGCCTCTAGCAAAATTAGCATCAACATACCCAATGACTCCATCTCTAGTTCTTCCAAACTGTAAGCAAACATCAGCAGTACCTCGTAAGTATCTTAAAATCCACTGAACTACTTTCTAATGCTCTTTACCGAGTTTCGCCATATATCTGCTAACTGCACTAACTGCATATGTTAAATCTAGACATAAACAAACCATAGTATACATGAGAGATCCCATTGCACTAGAGTATGAAACATGTGACATGTACTCAATCTCATCATCTGATTGTGGAGACAAAACCGATGAAAGTCTAAAATGGGCTGCTAAAGCAGTACTAATAGGCTTAGCACTTTTCATATTGAACCTGCAAAGAACTTTCTCAATGTACCCCTTCTGACTTAGGTACAATTTACTTGATTTTCTATCTCCGAGAATCTCCATACCAAGTATCTTCTTTGCTGGTCCCAAATCTTTTATCTTAAATCCTTCACTTAGTTGGGCTTTGACCTTTCTTATCTCTCCTTTATCTTTTGCTGCTATCAACATGTCATCAACATAAAGAAGTAGATACACAAAAGAACCATCACTGTTTTTCTTAAAGTAAACACAACTGTCAAAACTACTTCTTTTGAAATCATGAGAAGTCATAAAGGAATCAAACCTCTTGTACCACTGCCTTGGTGACTGTTTCAAACTGTAAAGGGACTTTTTCAGCAAGCAAACATAGTCCTCTTTTTCTGAGACTATAAAACCCTCTGGTTGTTGCATGTAAATATCCTTTTCAAGTTCTCCATGCAAAAATGCAGTTTTTACATCTAACTGCTCAAGCTCCAAATCATGCATCTATGCTTCACAACTGGGGAGAACACATCTGTAAAGTCCACTCCTGGAATTTGACTGTAACCCTTTGCAACAAGCCTTGCTTTATATCTGGGTTCTTCAACTCTTGGAGTCCCTTCTTTCTTTTTAAACACCCACAATGAACAGTCTTCTTACCTTTAGGAAGTTTCATAGATCCTATGTTTTGTTTTTGTAAAGTGATTCCATCTCCTCTTGCATAGAAAACATCCATTTTTCTAAGTCTTCATAGCTAACCGCCTCAAAATAATTAGATGGCTCTTGGTTTGCATCTATATCTTCAGCCACATTTAAAGCATAAACAACTAAATCAGCTTCGACATACTTCTTTGGAGGTTTAATTTCTCTTCTAGTTCTACTTTTGGCGATATAGTATTGTGGTGAAGAAACAACTCTATTCTCAATTTTTGTACTGGCTTGAGGAGTTGACTCTGTATTAATCTGATGCTCCACCTACTTTTGATTTTCTTTATTGGAAGAATCTTTAAGAGATAAGTTAGGTAGTATAGCAGTTTCATCAAAAACAATATCTCTGCTAATCACAACTTTTCTATTTTCAGGACACCATAACTTATACCCTTTTACACTAGCTTTATAACCAAGAAAAATGCATTTAATGGATCTCAGTTCCAATTTTCCATTATCAACATGAGCATACGCAGGACACCCAAAAATCTTTAAAGCAGAATAATTAACAGGATTACCAGACCATACCTCTTGTGGAGTCTTTTTCTCAATGGCAACGGATGGAGATTGGTTGATTAAAAAACATGCAATAGAGGCTACTTCTGCCCAAAATGACTTTGGTAAATTGGCATTTGACAACATACATCGAACCTTCTCCATGATCATTCTGTCATTCATTCTACAACGCCATTTTGCTGTGGAGTATGGCGAACTGTCAAGTGTCTCACGATCCCTTCTGACTTGCACAATTTATTAAACTCATCAGAACAGAATTCGAAGCCATTGTCTATGCAGAGGTATTTTATTTATTTTCCCGTCTATTTTTCAATGATAATTTTCCAAGACTTAAATGCGATAAACACATCACTTTTCTGCTTCAGAAAGAAAGCCCAAACTTTTTTGGAAAAATCATCAATAAAGGTTAGCATATAATTAGCTCCACCTCTCGAAGGCACTCTGGATGGCCCCTATAGATTAAAATAAATATACTCTAATGTTCCCTTCGTATTATGAATTCCTCTCGTGAATCGAACTCTCTTTTGTTTCCCAAAACCACAATGCTCACAAAAATTCAGTTTGCAAATTCCTTGCCCATCAAGAAGTTCTCTTTTGCTCAATTCTGCCATGCCATTCTCACTCATATGCCCTAGGCGCATATGCCAAAGTTTAGTAATATCATCATCTGTCAAGGAAGAGGAAGCGATAGTTGCATCACCAGTAACAGTAGAACCCTACAAAATATATAACTTGGCAGTTTTTCTTTGCCCTTTCATTACAATAAGGGAACCTTTGGAAATCTTTAAAACCCCACTTTCAGTTGTGTATCTGTACCCTTTTGAATCAAGAGTACACAATGAAATTAAATTTCTTTTCAATTCTGGAACATTTTTTACATTACTAAGTGTTTTGAAAACTCCATCAAACATCTTAACTTTAATTGTTCCAACACTTGCGATTTTACACGAAGCATTATTTCCCATCAAAACAACACCTTCAGACACTGTTTCGTAAGTTGTAAACCAATCCCGATTGGGACTCATGTGGAAGGTACAGTTTGAATCAAGTATCCACTCCTCACTTACTTTAGAATCATTGACAGAAGTGATTAGAAGTTCACTATCGCTGTAGTCTTCTACAACATCAGCTTTACTGGAATTTTCTAGTTGTTTTCCCTTTTGATTCACAGCCTCCCTTTTAATCTTATTCTGTAGCTTGTAGCACTTAGATTTAATGTGCCCTTTCCTCTTGCAAAAGTTGCAAGTTTTACCTCTATTTGAAGACTATGATCTACCCTTAGATTTACCGCGAGGATTTCGTTCCAGTGTCCTTCCACGATCATCATTAGCATTCTGATCTTGTTTCCCACGAACAATGAGACCCTCTCCTTGAGAGTCGAGTTTAACCACAAGATGCTTCATCTTATCATACGAGGTCAAAGAATCATAAACCTCATCAACTTTGAGAGACTCGCGGCTATATAAAATCGTGTCTCTAAAGGTTGAATAAGACAGGGGCAATGAACAAAGTAAAATCAACCCTAGATCTTCCTTATCATACTGAACCTCCATAGCCTCCAAGTTTGAGAGAATTTCTTTAAACACTCTTAAGTGTTCGGGTACAGAAGCACCTTCCTCCAAACGATGAGCATAAAGACGTTGCTTCATATGTAACTTGCTTGTTAGAGTTTTCGACATACATAATTGTTCTAGCCTCTTCCATAATGCAGCGGCGGTCTTCTCTTTCATCACATCCTGTAAAATTTCGTTGGACAAATGCAGATGTAATTGTGGTAACGCCTTTCAATCCCCACGCTTCTTCTCTTCATCTATTAATGTCGAAGGCATCAAATCTATCCCTAGCAGGGCATCCACCAGATCCATCTGTGCAAGAACTGCTTGCTTCTTAATCTGCCACAATTATTGGTATTTTATTTTACCTTGATCAAGATTTGTTAAATATGACTCCTATTTTCAGTCAAATTTGAGAAATAATCTTTCAGTTAAACTCTATTTACTTGTTTCAATCAAACACTAATTAGTTTAGATTATTTTATTATAATTTGACCTATGAATTTAGCCTATAAATAGGCTCTTTTCCAACCTTAAAAAATACACCCATTAGAGATTAGAACTCATAACAAATTTAGAGAATTTTGTGTTTACGTATTGAGGATTCTTTGTTTTTGGGTTTTCGGGGTTTAGTCTTAATCTCCATCTTTTGTACTCTTCGTTATTTTTCCATTATAGTAAAATTATCTTTGCCCGTGGTTTTTTATCCTCTTTGGAGGGGTTTTTCCATGTTAAATTTGTGTGTTCAATTTCTCAATTTATTCTGTTATTTTCTTGTTCGTTGCTTAACCGGGTCGATTCCTAACAAGTGGTATCAGAGCTAGTTCAATTTTCATAGCTCAGACCGTTCAGAGATGGCAGCAACTAGATTTGAAATTGAGAAGTTAGATGGTGAGACAAATTTCAATTTGTTGCAAGTTCGGATGATGGCAATTCTAGTCCAATTCGGTTTGAAAAAGGTTGTTACTGGGAAAAAGCCTGAGAATCTAAATAAAATAGAATGGAAAGAGCTTGATGAAAAGGCTTTGTCTGCAATCCAGTTGTGCCTCACAAAATTGGTATTGCAGAAGGTATTGATGGAGAAGACCTCATCCGCCTTGTGGAAAAGGTTAGAAACTTTTTATGCGACTAAGTTTCTGGCTAATCGTTTAGTGTTGAGAAAATGTCTATTTACGTTTCGCATGAACGAAGGTGAGCTTTTTAGAGATCACATCAGTCAATTTATTACTCTTTTAAATGATTTAAAGAATGTTGAGGTTCATATTGACGATGAATATTAGGCTATGCTATTATTATGCTCTTTACCCCCTTCATACAAGTCTTTCAGGGAGACCCTAATTTCTAGCAGAGACAAACTTTCGTTTAAAGATGTGAAGGGTCATTTGTTGAGTAGAGACAAACTCGACAATGAGTTTCATTTGGATAGCAAGACAGATAGGCAAGCTTCCATTTTGGTAGCATTAAAGAAATGATATAAAGGTGTTGCTATTGTAAAAAGTTAGGTCACGTCAAAGTAGATTGTTATAAACTGCGAAATAAAAGAGCTACTAAGAGTAACGAGAAAAATGTAGTTGGTGCTAATTTGGCCGATAAAAATAGTGATGATTTCTTGTTAGTGTCAACAAACAATAACACCAAGCTCACGTCCGAGTGGGTCCTAGATTCAGGATGTTCTTTCCACATGTGTCCCAATATAGAATGAATCTCCACATACAGTTCACTTGAAGGTGGAATTGTGTGCATGAGAAACGATTCATCTAGTAAGGTAATTTGTATTGGTACTGTTAAAATTAAGATGCACGATGGGACGATTAGGACACTCTCAGATGTCAGGTATGTACCTAATTTATGAAAGAATCTCATCTCCTTAAGTATTTTAGACTTGAAAGGATGCAAAATCAACATCGAGTCGAGCGGCATTAAAGTATCTCGTGAAGCTCTCGTTTTGTTAAAAGGTAAAAGAACCGATAGCCTTTATATTCTAGAAGGTTATACAGTGACAGGTGAAATCAGACGTCCCTCGTCCGTTACAGAGTTGAAGGCAACTTGTTTGGAGCAGAAGCAACTTGGTTATAGAAGGGAAAAATGTATGACCGTTTCGTTGAAGAGAGGTCACATGATAGTGTTTGAAACTAAGTTGTCATAATAAAATAATTTTCATTTGTTTGCACTTTTTTCTCTCAAAATCGTTACTTATTTAGTCACTTGCTTTAGCATATTTCGTTGCAGAAGTTTTTAAAATTCATTGTGTAAATCGTGTGTTTAAAGAAAACTGTGCCTTTTTGAAAGCCGAATTTTTAAATGTCTAGCAATTATAATCCAAAACTAGTAAAAATCCCAAATGTAAGGGAAAAAAATCCATAAAGGCCATATTACAGCAAAATAAACCCAAATAAAAGTAAATTCATAAATAGGAAATAGAGAACATAATAGAAGATGTGTGGCCACCATCGAGCCTCCGCCACACCAATCCGCCTGTGTCTGGGGATTACCTATACAGATTAAGTAGAAGGGGTGAGTTTACGTAAACTCCGTGTGTAGTCCCCATAAAACAATCAGATAGTAACCAAAATATTACAGTCTGGGCCTAAGCCCTCTACAATATCAATATCAGTTTGGACTTAGCCCATCTCAGTAACAGATATGTAGATACAAAAGTCCTACCCAACCAGCCTATACACTTCATCTCCATCCAACCCTACACTCCATGTGGGGATATAATAAACCTACCCATCCCTACACTCCCAATTAGTATGAATGCAACACTAGGCAGTGATTTGCAGCTATGCTGCCAGTAAATTAGGCTCGAAGCCTTTCAGTACAGTTCCTCCGATCAATATCAAACGCCAACCTAATGCAATGCAACATGCAATTATGGCATGCTATCCCATAGTAATAGTTCATACAATATTAGTTCAGTGAAATATTACCATGCTCAAACACTTATATACGTGTGATAGTCATTCATTCGTTTCATACAATTAGTGGTCTAGGTAAACTTACCGACCCCACAGTAGGTTCACAGTCGTCTCATGCGACCCGTGCAACCTTAGCAACAAATCAGTGAAAATGGGCTCACACGCCCATGTTGTCTCCCGCATGGGCCCAAATGGTCATGTCGACCACACGGCATAAAATGGCCTTAGCTGTGTAGATCACACGGCCTGGCCTAGAATCCCACACGCCCGTGTTCTATCACACAACTGACCACATGGGCGACCGCACGCGTATGTGGCATCGACAGAAAACTTTTTTGGCTTTTGATCGAACCCCGTTTTCTGCATTTCGGGTACACACCTGTATTGTTTTTGATGTCTAAACCCTCCTAAGCACTCCAGTACCTAAGATTGACCAATATTTCACTTAGCTAATCATTTACACAATCGAACTAACCAATCCCAAAACAAAGTACTCTTTCCTTGAGCGATGAAAACTTACCCTCAACACTTCGGATTAATTTTTTTATAGAATAGTACGATAAGAGCCTCGATCCCCACGAAACGTTGCTGCCGAAACCTTGAAATCAGACTAACGAGAATACAAACAACATATAACAATGATAACAACCGCCATACACTTACCACTCACGCGTGATCAGCAATGCAAAGGGAGGGACGAAAAAATACCAGTAACGAAATGATAGGAGAGAGTTCAAGAAAAGAAATTGATAACAAAAGATGAAAAAACTTAGAGAATTTCGGTAAAAGGAAAAAGAAAATGGGAAAAGACATCAGTTTTCTACAGAGAATTGCCTTTGGCATAACATTTTTACTCAAACTTCTGGGTTCTCTCAACCACCCACCCACTACTTAGAATCCCAACTCTACAGAAACACCCTCACAGAAACAAGCAAAAATTACTACCCTCGCTCATACAAGGATTCGAACTCAGGATCATCAGCAAGCCAACACACTACTTAACCACCGGACCAGCAGGCCCATTCTGATATGATTCTACCAATACTTAAACTTAATCCTATAGGCCAGGTTAAGGCTTCACTCAGAAAAAATACAAAAAATTTCCCAAGACAAGCTTGAATTTGGGACCTCTCACACATTTCCAGAAATACATAACCATTAAAGAATATACACACTTGTGTCAAAATTTATAAGAGCCGAAGAAACAAATTTTTGGGGCATTACAACTCTACCCTCTAAAAGAAAATTTCGACCTCAAAATTTACCTACTTAGAATAGATGGAGATACTACTATCACGTCGCATCCTCAGGCTCCTATGTGGCCTCCTCTAAGCTATGATTATGCCACAGAACATTAACCAGCGGGATGGATTTTCCCTTCAGAATCTTTACATCACGATCCAATATCGAAACCAGTTCCTCCTTGTAAGTTAGATCTAGTCTAACCTCGATCTCTTCTACCGAACAATATGTGTTAGATTAGAGCGGTAGCACCTCAACATCGAGACATGGAAAACATTATGAATCCGATCCAATTCTGGAGGTTGCTCTACCTGGTAGGCAATCGGTCCCACTCATTTCAGTATGCGATAGGGTCTAATAAATCTAGGGCTTAACTTGCCCTTCTGACCAAACCTTAGTACCTTCTTCTATGGCGAGACCTTAAAGAAAATGGAGTCTCCCACAAAATACTTTATCCCGAGTCGCTTTAAGTTTGCATAAGACTTTTGCCTATCGGATGCCGCTTTCAATCGATCCCATATCAATCTTACCTTATCCTTAGTATCAGAAACCAGTTCAGGACCCAGAACTCGTCGCTCGCCCAACTCAGTCCAACATAAAGGAGTGCGACACTTATGACCATACAGAGCTTCATAAGATACCATCCGTATATTAGACTGGTAACTCTTATTGTAAGAGAACTCTGCCAATGGCAAATACTCCTCCCAACTACCTCAGAAGTCAATCATACAGCTCATCAACATATCCTTCAGTATCTGAATCACCCTCTTTGATTGACATCTGTCTAAGGAGGAAAAGCAGTACTGAAGTCCAACCTTGAACCAGAGCCTTATGTAGCTTCTTCCAGAAACGAGACGTGAAGCGTGGATCTGTAACACCCTAAATTTGGGCCTAGAAGTTTTGGGACTTGAGCATGGGAGCGGTTGAAGGCAGCTTATATATTTTGTTGTGCGTGTAAATTTCATTAATGAAGGCTTGTTTTAGTGGTTAAATGTGCTGAGAAGTGTTGGAGAAGTCCTTGGTTCAAATCTGGACTCTAGCAAAAATTTTGGTTTAAGGTGACTCAAACCCTGGGTGTAGTAGGTAGGCCTTAAGAATATTGTTGGGGAAATTGAGCCACAAAAAGCCTTGTGGTCTAGTGGCAAAGTAGCGCCACATAAGACGCAAGAAGGTGGTGTCATAGAGTTGGCAAGGAGGTCTAAGGTTCGAAACTCATGGAAATCAAAGAGCATTTATTTTACTAACAAGGGGCGGCAAGAGTTGGTGTTGGTTTTAAACTCTGGTGATGGAGGGATCCCACATCGGGAAGCTAACATAAGAGTAAATAGAGAGCTGGCTTTAAATAGAGCAAACCATGAGGAGAGTAGGCATACCCTTCTTGGTTGATCCCTTTCGCTTTGTGACGTAGGCCCAAGTGGATAAGTTGTAGAATTACTAAAATACCCCTATAGGGTAGGACTACCGATTTACCCCTAGAGGGTAAAATGACTATTTTGCCCCTCGTGCGTAAATGACTAACTTGTGTGATGATTAGGTTAGTTGACATGGATTTATGTTAGTTATCGTTAATTCGTAAGTCTAATGTGTTAGTGATCGATTGTAGGATTATCGTGTGGGAGATATCGTCATCAATCGTCATCAACCACGTGTGTAAACAACACCCTCCCTTAGACTGAATCGGTAAAAGCTAAAATACCGAAACGTTGGTATTTTGTGAACTCGCGAGCGTGCGAGTGCTCGTGAGACAGTTTCTAATGAATATGGTGTATTTAGATGATTAGAGTGCAGAGTGTGCATTTTCATGAACAACGGTACTTTTGGGCTTATTGGGCCGAAAACGGGCTAATGGGCCAACGGGCCCACTTTGGTAAAAAGACGAGGTAAGTACTTCTGATTACTTGGTAAACGTTAGAATAAGCATGAAACCTTAGTAATAGGTAATAATTACTGAAATACCCTTATGCATGCAAAATTACGATTTTACCCCTAGGGTTATCTTATTTTTTTCTAAAAAGCATGATGTTCTGTTTCTGTCTACGTATGCCATGACATATTATTTCTGTTGCATGGGACATGGGTTTATATTGATGGAGGAAGCGTTCTGGCAGCCTCGCTGCAATCTGGTGGTCTCGCCACATATATCTGTTCTGGTGACTTTGTCACAATATCTGATAGCCTTGCTGCAATCTGATGGCTTCGCCACATATATATATATCTGTTCTGGTGGCCTAGCCACAATATCTGTATCTGGTGACTTCGTCACAATATCTGGTAGCCTCGCTGCAATTTCTGTGGTGTGTAGCGGTTGGGTGGGTTGAGTAGTCTCCCCACATGGTGTAAGGCTAGTATGGGGGTGTTATGGATGGCTCTGGGTTGGGATTTCTGCATTCATGTTATATTTATTCTGTATCTGCTATGGTCCTATGGGTTTCATTCTGATTTCAATACTGGGCCAAGGCCCAGATAAGTCTGACTCTGAGGTTTGATCTGTTTTGGGCTATGGTTGGGTTATGTTACACACTGAGTTTACCAAACTCACCCCTTTATTTTCATCTCTGCAGGAAATCCCCAACCATAGTGGGCTTAGAGCTGTGAGGGATTCGGAGTGGCCACATCATCTGCAAAGTTGGTTTTTCTAAGTTAGTTTATTTTTATTATTTTTACATTCTGATTTAATTTTGGGTTTTAAGTTGTAATAAGGCTGTTATTTAATTTTTTTTTCCGCTATGGTTTTCTTTTCTAATTATATTTATACTATGACGAAACTGCTACTGTTAGGCTGCGCGGGTTTTCAAAATTAATTAACGTTTTCAAGACTCAACAAGCACAACAAATGGATAGCCTAAGATTGATAAACCGACTTTTCATTCAACCGCTGTTTTTGCAAAGACCACCCCAATCACTTAAACCAGCGAATGCATACTAAGTCGTAAGTCTATGTGACACGTCAGATCTGGCCATAACGTTTGGGCCGGGTTTGAGGTGTTACATTTAGTGGTATCAGAGCCAAGTTGCAACAACTCGACTGTGGATTGGGTTTTCTAAGGTTGAATTTCAGAAAATTATTTTCAACCACGTGCTCAGTTTGAAGTATTTCTCTTAAAAAGTGTGGCACACAGAGTCTCCGGCGCCGAATCCGTAAGTCTTTTAAATACTTTTTTCTATTTAGAAATTGAAATACTGTGGATTTTTCAGATATTGGTCTGAATTTAAATTTGGTATTTATTTTTTGTGGATGTGATGTTTGGATATAGAAATTGTATATATGTGTGATAAATATGTGTATGCTTCAGTGAATAAGTGTTGTATGTATAAGATGTTTCAAGTTCTAGTTGAAGTGTGATAGTGATAGTAGGATAAGAGTGTGCAGCAGTAGCGTAGTGGGGTAGATGTTACACGACTACCCTATTAGATGGAAATTTCGGGGACGAAATTTCTTTAAGGGAGGTAGAGTTGTAACACCCTGAATTTGGGCCTAGAAGTTTTGGGCCTTGAGCATGGGAGCGATTGAATGCAGCTTATAATATTTTGTTGTATGTGTAAATTTCATTAATGAAGGCTTGTTTCAGTGGTTAAGTGTGCTAAGAAGTGTTGGAGAAGTCCTTGGTTCAAATCTGGACTCTAGCAGAAAATTTGGTTTAAGGTGAATCAAACCCTGGGTGTAGTAGGTAGGCTTTAAGAATATTGTTGGGGAAATTGTGCCACAAAAAGCCTTGTGGTCTAGTGGAAAAGTAGCGCCACATAAGAGGCAGGAAGGTGGTGTCATAGAGTTGGCAAGGAGGTCCAAGGTTCAAAACTCATGGCAATCAAAGAGCATTTATTTTGCTAACAAGGAGCGGCAAGAGTTGGTGTTGGTTTTAAACTCTGGTGATGGAAGGATCCCACATCGGAAAGCTAACATAAGAGTAGATGGAAAGCTGGCTTTAAATAAAGCAAACCATGAGGAGAGTAGGTATACCCTTCTTGGCTGATCCCTTTCAGTTTGTGACGTGCTCGTTGGGCGTCAGCTAAGAGTGTTAGGAGCGCGGATTAACTGTAGTCTCCTAACATGTGTGTATCTCTCATTACTCTAGCAGTAGGACGGCTATTTCGGGTCGCGATGGGCTGAAATGGGCCATGTGGTCCCAATGGGTCTGTAGGCCCAAGTGGATAAGTTGTAGAATTACTAAAATACCCATGTAGGGTAGGACTACCATTTACCCCTGAAGGATAAAATGACTATTTTACCCCTTGTGCGTAAATGACTAACTTGTGTGATGATTGGGTTAGTTGACGTGGATTTATGTGAGTTATCGTTAATTCGTAAGTCTAATGTGTTAGTGATCGATTTTAGGATTATCCCGTGGGAGATATCATCATCAATCATCATCAACCAGGTGTGTAAACGATACCCTCACTTAGACTGAATCGGTAAAAGTCGAAATACTGAAACGTTGGTATTTTGTGAACTCACGAGCGTGTGAGTGCTTGTGAGACAGTTGTTAATGAATATGGTGTATTTGGATGATTAGAGTGCAGAGTGTGCACTTTCGTGCACAACGGTATTTTTGGGCTTAATGGGCCGAAAACGGGCCAAGGGCCCACTTTGGTAAAAAGATGAGGTAAGTACTTCTGATTACTTGGTAAACATTAGAATAAGCATGAAACCTTAGCAATAGGTAATAATTACTGAAATACCCTTATGCATGCAAAATTACAATTTTACCCCTAGGGTTATCTTATTTTTTTCTAAAAAGCATGATGTTCTGTTTCTGTATACGTATGCCATGACATATTATTTTTGTTGCATGGGACATGGGTGTATATTGATGGAGGAAGTGTTCTGGTAGCCTCGCTACAATTTCTGTGGTGTGTAGCGGTTGGGTGGGTCGAGTAGTCTCCCCACATGGTATAAGGCTGATATGGGGGGTGTTATGGATGGCTCTGGGTTGGGATTTCTGAATTCATGATATATTTGTTCTGTATCTGCAATGGGCCTATGGGTTTCATTCTGATTTCTGTACTAGGCCAAGGCCTAGATAAGTCTGACTCTGAGGTTTGATCTGTTTTGGGCTATGATTGGGTTATATTACACACTGAGTTTACCGAACTCACCCCTTTATTTTCATCTCTACAGGAAATCCCCAACCATAGTGGGCTTGGAGCTGTGAGGGATTCGTAGTGGCCACATCATCTGCAAAGTTGGTTTTTCTAAGTTAGTTTTTTTTATTATTTTTATATTCTGATTTAATTTTAGGTTTTAAGTTGTAATAAGGCCGCTATTTAAATTTCTTTTTTTTTCTGCTATGGTTTTAATTTCTGATTATAGTTATACTATGACAAAATTGCTAGTGTTAGGCTGTGCGAGTTTTCAAAATTAATGAACGTTTTTAAGACTCAACAAGTACAACAAATGGATAGCCTAAAGATTGATAAACCGGCTTTTCATTCAACCGCTGTTTTTGCAAAGACCACCCCAATCACTTAAACCAGTGAATGCATACTAAATCGTAAGTCCATGTGACACGTCAGATCTGGCCATAACATCTGGGCCGGGTTTGGGGTGTTACAGGATCCCTATCAGAGATGATCGAAACCGGTACCCCATGTAGTCTCACTGTCCTAGACACATATAGCTTAGTCAGCTTCTACAGTGAGTAGTCAGTACGAACTGATATGAAATAGGTGGACTTGGTCAATCGATCTACGACGACCCATATGGAATCCTTCTTAGTGGTTGTGAGGGGTAACCCACTAACGAAGTCCACAGTCACTCGCTCCCACTTCTA
This sequence comes from Gossypium hirsutum, assembly GCF_007990345.1. Classification (NCBI taxonomy): domain Eukaryota; kingdom Viridiplantae; phylum Streptophyta; class Magnoliopsida; order Malvales; family Malvaceae; genus Gossypium; species Gossypium hirsutum. The sequence continues at coordinate 51,700,554 of NC_053434.1, forward strand.
AAGTGGAATTTTAACTGGCTGTAACAATGCCGAAGGTAATTGATGCTCAGCCTTAACTTGCTGGCAAGTCAGACATGTACCCACAAAATTAGTAACCTTTCACTTAAGTCTTGGCCACCAGTATAACTCATGAAGGTTACGGTACATCTTATTTCCATCAGGATTCATAGCATAAGGGCTACTATAGGCCTCTCATAGTATGAATTGCCTCAATTCAGTATCTTTCGGTACACAGATTCTCCCACAAAAAAGTGTACCCCTTCGCTATTCAGTCTAAAGTCCTCATTATGCCCACTCTCAACCTGTCAGAAACGAAGAACCAAAGATTCGTCCCCCAACTACTTACCCTTAATTTGCTCAATCCACGTAGGCTTAACCTGAAGCTTAGCTAGTAGACTTTCATCATCAAATAAACTGAGGCGAGCAAACATCACCCTCAAATCCTTTATAACCTTACGGCTTAGTGCGTCAGCCACCACATTGGCCTTACAAGGGTGGTATTCAATCGTACAGTCATAGTCCTTAAGTAGCTCAATCCATCTACGCTGCCTAAGATTTAGCTCCTTTTGAGTGAGGAGATATTTGAGGCTCTTGTGATCCATGTAGATATACATTTTTCACCATATAGGTAGTGCCTCTAGATTTGCAGAGCGAATACCACCGCGGCCAACACTAAGTCATGCATTAGATAATTCACCTTATGAGTCTTAAGTTGATGAGACGTATACACCATAACCTTTCCCTCCTGCATCAACATACATCCCGAACTGACATGTGATGCATCGCTGTAAATAGTGAACTCCTTTTCAGACTCTGGCTGTATCAATACAGGGGTATCAGTCAGTACAGTTTTGAGCTTCTCAAAGCTCTCTTATTGCGCATCAGTCCAATTAAACGACATGCCCTTGCGTAGCAGCTTAGTCAAGGGTGCTGCAATCGGTGAAAACCCCTTTACAAATTGTCGATAATACCCTACCAGTCCCAGAAAACTACGAATCTTAGATACAGTCTTAGGCTGCTTCCAATCCAAGACAGCCTCAATCTTTTGAGGATCAACTCTAATCCCCCCAGCAGAAACCACATGTCTCAAAAACTCTACTTCACGTAGCCAAAACTCACATTTACTGAACATGGCGTACAGTTGTTTCTCTTACAGATCCTGTAGAACCACTCTGAGGTGTTCATTATGCTCATCCTCAATCTTCGAATACACCAGTATATCATCAATAAATACCACCTCGAACCGATCTAGATAGGGCTAGAACACTCGGTTCATCAGATCCATGAAGGCTGCTGGTGCATTCATCAGCCCAAATGGCATCACTAGGAACTCGTAGTGACCACAAGGACTCCTAAACGTCATCTTATGCACATCAGGCTCCTTAACTCTCAACTAGTGATACCCTGATTAAAGATCAATTTTTGAAAAAACTGAAGCTCCTCGGAACTAGTCAAACAGATCATCTATCCTCGATAGGGAGTACTTATTCTTTATGGCCAGTTTGTTCAGTTGTCGGTAGTCAATGCACATACGCATAGATCCATCCTTCTTTTTCATGAACAGAACTAGTGCTCCCCATAGAGACATACTAGGGCGGATGAACCCATGATCCAGTAACTCTTAAATCTGAGCCTTAAGCTCCACGAGCTCCTTCGACGCAATTCTATAAGGGGCGATGGACATTGGAGCTGTACTAGAAAGGAGCTCAATCCCAAACTCTACTTCTCTATTCAGAGGTAACCCCAGTAGCTCTTCAAGAAAAACATCTAGAAAGTCTTTAACCATCCTGATATCCTTAATCAAAGAATCCCTAGAATCTAAAACACTGATGTAGGCCAGATACACTTCACACCCATTACAAACCAACTTTTTGGCCCTTAATGCCAAAATCACAAACGATAAGTAATTCGGGCACTCCCTAATTACGATTACCTCATTGTCCTCTGCAGTTCTCAGTATAACCCTTTTTGTGGCACAATATAAGCTCACTCGGTGCTTGACCAACCAATCCATCCCCAGTATCAGATCAAACTCTCCAAAAGGCAATTCCATTAGGTCGGCCAGAAAAATAGCCCCTTGAACCTCTGAAGGAACATCTCGAAACAGCTTATTAATTCTTACCGACTGCCCCAACAGACTCAGTACAGTCACCTCACTTGCAGTTCTCTCAACCAAGATACCCAAGTTCTTGGACACCGTACAAGCTATATAGGAGTGAGTGTATCCTATATCTATCAATGCAGTATAAGGTATATTATAAATAAAGAACATACCCATGATAACATCTGGAGTATCTCCGTCCTCTCGGTAACGTGCAACATAAACTAGAGTCGACTGCCTCACCTCAGTATGACCAGCACCTCTGCCCAGTTCTCTCTGACAACGGCCCAACCCATTACCACCTCTAGCCTGACCACGGCCTCTCGATGGCTGCTGAACCGCTCTCGGTGGTGGTGCAGTACCAGTATTCAAAGCTTGCATCTAATCAGACCTCTACGGACAATCCCTAATACGGTGCTCCAAAGAACCGCACCTCAAGCATGCCCTAGTCCTTTTCCAACACTTACCCAAATGGCGTTTACCACAATCAGTACATGGCGGCTGTCCAATAGTACCAATAGAAGCCCGAACTCTGATCGGTCCATCAATTCTGGCCTTTTTTTAGGCCTTTGAACGGAACTCGAGGGCTTTGAATCATTCTTGCTCCTACCTTTCTCTTGATTTTGGCGCTCAGCGCGCTTTACTTTCTCAATAATCTTCACCTTATCAACCAGTGCAGCAAAGTCTCTCTCCCTCTGTGGAGCTATCAAAACCCTCAAATTATCCCTGAGGCCATCCTCGAAGTGAACACATAGCTCGTACTCAGTCACCACCATACCTCACGCATAGCGGCTCAGTCTCAAAAATTAGGCCTCATACTCGGCCACCGATCTATCTCCCGAGTCAGATTTAGGAATTTCCTCCTACGGGCATCCACATAATTGACCCCCACATATGTCCTCTGAAAAGCAGTTTTAAAGAACTCCCAAGTCAGTCGATTGGGCTGAGTGCCCTCCTTAACTGTGAGCCACCACTGGTAAGCCTCATCTCTCAGCAATGACACTGCACCCTTCAGTTTCTACTCGGGGGTGTAGTCCAAATCATCCATAATCCTTTCTGTAACCTCAATCCAGTACACAACCATGTTAGGGGCAACTCTAGCAATACCTCTGAAAATCTTAGCTCCATTAGACCGGAGTCATTCCATAACCGAACCACGGCCTCCAATTCCAGTGTTGGGCCCAGCGACCAACTCTAAAATCCTCAACATGGCCTGGGACATTGCGTCGTCCCCAGCCACTCGATCATGAGACCCAGACCCAAACCTAGTCTCTATAACAAGCAACACCGGCTTCTCACTAGTGTCTAAATTTGACATACTGCCTAGTGAAGAGGACTCAGCTCGAGCCCCTGTACGACCTCTACCACGGCCTCTTATACCTCTTTCGCGAGTACCTCGTGTGCTCATTATCTAATTGCGTTTATCTCTATTAATAATTTTATGCATCAATTTACAATTTCAGTAATTATTAACAAAATTTTTATGCAAAACAGTATTAGTAATTCCGAGTTCGTTTTCATACAATGCAGTGTCTATTAGTTTAACTATAGTCTCAGTGTACACTATCTTGAGTGTTTTTGGTACAATCCATCTATAGTAGTCTCAGTATATACTACCTATAGTAGTTTCAGTCAAAAACATATAAAAGTTATAGAAAACTTACAGAATCAGCGCCAGAGACTCAATGTACCACACGTTCAGTAAGAATATTCTAGTATTCACAAATCAGTTAAAAACAAGTTTTTCTTTAAAACCCAAATCCACAGCTGAGTTTTGTAACCTGACTCTAATACCACTAATTATAACATCTCAAACCTGGCCTAGACGTTATGGATGAATTTGGCGATGTCACATGATAGCGTTTGAAACTAAGTTGTCACAATAAAATAATTTTCATTTGTTTGCATTTTTTGCTCTCAAAATCGTTACTTATTTAGTCACTCACTTTAACACATTTCGTTGCAGAAGTTTTTAAAAGTCATTTTGTGTAAATCGTGATTTTAGAGACAACTTTGCGTTTTTGAAAACTAAATTTTTAAATGTCTAGCAATTATAATCCAAAACTAGTAAAAATCCCAAATTTAAGGAAAAAAATCAATAGAGGCCATATTACAACAAAATAAACCCAAATAAAAGTAAATTCATAAATAGGTAATAGATAGTGTAATAGAAGATGTGTGGCCACCACTGAGTCCTCCACCACACTGATTCACCTATGTCTAGGGATTACCTGTATAGATTAAGCAGAAGGGGTAAGTTTACGTAAACTCCGTGTGTAGTCCCCATACAACAATCAAACAATAACCAAATAATCACAGTCTGAGTCTAAGCCCTCTACAATATCAATATCAATATCAGTTTGGCCTTAGCACATCTCAGTAACAGATATGCAGATACAAAAGTGCTACCCAACCAGCCTCTACACTCCATCTCCATCCAACCCTACACTCCATGTGGGGATATAATCAACTCAACCATCCCTACACTCCAACTTAGTACCGAATGCAGCACTAGGCAGTGATTTGCAGCTGAACTGCCAATAAATTAAGCTCGAAGCCTTTCAGTACACTTCCTCCGATCAATATCAAACCCCAACCTGATGTAATGCAACATGCAATTATGTCATGCTATCTCATAGTAATAGTTCATACAATATCAGTTCAGTCAAATATTATCATTCTCAAACACTTATATACATGTGACAGTCATTCAATCATTCCATACAATTAGGGGTCTAGGTAAACTTACCGACCCCATAGTAGGTTCACAGTCGTCTCTAGCGTCCCGTGCAACCTTAGCAACAAATCAATGAAAATGGGCTCACAAGCCCATGTTGTCTGCCCGTGTGGACCACGCAACCCAAATCGGCCTTGGCCTTGTGGATCACACGGCCTGGGCCAGAATCCCACACGCCTGTGTGGCCCACGGCCTAAATGATCGAGCCCGTGTCTTTCACACGGCCTACCTGGCCATCCCACGGTTGTGTCTGGTGCGCACGGCCTGGACTCGTCGATCACACGCCCGCGTTCTATCACACGACCTACCACATGAGTGACCACACGCCTATGTGGAATCAAAAGAATGCTTTTTTGACTTTTCGTTGAACCCCGTTTTCTGCATTTTGGGTACACACATGTATCATTTTTTATGTCTAAACCCTCTTGAGGACTACAGTACCTAAGATTGACCAATATTTCACTCAGTTAATCGTTTACACAATCAAACTGCCCAATCCCGAAAGAAAGTACACTTTCCTTGAGCGATGAAAACCTACCCCTAACACTTCGGATTGAATTATTTATGGAATAGTATGATGAGAGCCTCGATCCCTACAAAATGCTGCTGCCAAAACCTTGAAATCAGACTAATGAGAATACAAAAAACATCTAAGAACGATAACAATAGCCATACACTTATCACTCACACGTGATCAACAATAAAGAGGGATGGACGGAAAAATACCAGTAATGAAAGGACAGGAGAGAATTCAAGAAAAGAAATTGATAACGAAGGACGGAAAAACTCAGAGAATTTTGGCAAAAGGAAAAAGAAAATGGGAAAAGACGTCAGTTTTCTATAGAGAATTGCCTTTTGAATAACAATTTTACTCAAACTCCTTGATTCACTCAACCACTCACCCACTACTTAGAATCCCAACTCTACTGAAACACCCTTGAGGAAAGGAGCAAAAATTTCTACCCTCGCTCACGTAAGGATTCGAACTCAGGACCATCAGCAAGCCAACACACTACTTAACCACCAGACCAGTAGGCCCATTCTAATATGATTCTACCCATAATTAAACTTAAGCCCTATAGGCCAGGTTAAGGCTTCACTCAGAAAAAATACAAAAATTTTCCCAAGACAAGGCTGGAACTTGGGACCTCTCACACACTCCCAAAATACGTAACCACTAAAGTAGATACACACTTGTGCCAAAATTTACAAAAGCTGAAAAATAAATTTTGGGGGCGTTACATCTCTTAAATTCATGGAATTTCTTTGTCTTTTTACTAGATTCACATTTGTTGATCCTAGTATTTTTATGCTTTTTTTCTTTGTTCATGTGTATGGATTTAGTTTTTTATGGCTTTTGTTTTATTTACTTACCCATTCTCAATTTTTGAATTGTAGTAGAGTGCGGTTTCAATTGTCGAGAAGTATAAGCCACCACTTTGTCTTCTTGCATCAAAACACAACCCAAACTATTTAATGAAGCATCATTGTAAATCAAAAAGTCTTTACCTGACTCTGGTTGAACAAACACAGGGGCTTCGGTCAACAACACTTTTAGCTAATCAAAACTTTGCTGACACTTTTCAGACCATTCAAACTTGGCATCTTTCTCAAGCAATTTCATCAACGGTGTAGCAATCATCGAAAATCCTTTAACAAATCTCTGATAATATCTTTCTAAACCCAGAAAACTTCTGATTTCTCAAAACATTTCTCAGAGGCTTCCAGTCTATTATAGTTGATATTTTACTCGGGTCAACCATAATATTGTCTATCGACACCACGTGTCCCAAAAATCCAACTTCTTGGAGCTAGAATTCACACTTTCTAAATTTAGCAAATAGTTGTTTCTTGTACAAAGTCTGCAAAATTATTTTCAAATGATGGGCATACTCAATTTCATCTTGTGAATAGATCAAAATATTATCAATGACACAACAACAAATTGGTCTAGATACGACCTGAATATTCTATTCATCAAATCCATAAGCACAGTAGGTGCATTGGTCAAACCAAAAGGCATAACAAGAAATTCGTAATATCCATACCTAGTTTTAAAAGCAATCTTTGACGCATCTGAATCTTTAACCCGTAGCTGATAATATCCAGAACAGAGATCAATCTTTGAAAATACTGTTGCACCTTTAAGCTAATCAAACAAATCATTGATACGTGGCAAAGGATACTTGTTCTTGATCGTAACTTTATTAAGTTGTCTATAGTTGATACATAACTGCACTGACCTGTCCTTTTTCTTGACAAACAATACAAGAGCACTTAGGGAAAAAACTAGGTCGAATAAAGCCTCTGTCTGTCAACTCTTGCAACTGTGCTTTCAACTCTTTTAATTTTGTTGGTGTCATTCTATACAGAGCTATCGATATCGTAGAAGTTCTAGGTACTAACTCAATACAAAATTCAACTTCTCTGACAGACGGTAAACCTGATAACTCTTTTGGAAACACATTCGAGAATTCACAAACAATCGGAATGTAACACCCCTAACCTGAATCCGAACGCCGGATTAAGGCTAAGAGGTATTATCGAACTAAACATTTAATTATCTCATTCACAGTGTCAATAAACATAAACAGAGATCGAGCTGAAATACATACTGATATTTAAGTTATACGCCATTTTCATATGGCCAAAATATTTACAATTTCAAAACATAGTTATCATCAGCGTAACCTATACATGCCATATCGAGTCCAAAATATAACTATACGAAAAAGATCGATAGTGTGATGAACTGCTGACGATCCCCGAGTCGATGGCCAAAATCAACAATCTATAAAATAGAGAAATAAAGAACAGAGTAAGCTTTCAAAGCTTAGTAAGTTTTAAGCATCACAAACAATTAAAGACTTATCGAACATCGAAACATTCATTCACACTTAAGTATCATTCTTTAGTACTAATAATTCACAAAAATCATTGACTGAATGTACATGAGTACATAAAAAAATTTTAACATATAATTCATATACAAATATACCATGACCGATTAAATCATTCTCATATTCACAAATATAACCATCAATCATATTTATATATATATTCTTCTTTGATGCTAATGATTCACTTCGAAATCAACTCACAGATGAGTAAGTAATACGTACCTGAACATTTTAAATGTATAGTACTTACTCGACGATGGTTTACTGCGAACATTCAATATCGTAATCTTACTTAACTTACTGGAATTAAGCCTTTTAGGTCTTAGGACTTCAAACCAATTACCAGCACAAGCCTACGGGAATTTAAACCTGGTACGATACTAGCTCGAAGCCTGCGGGACTTTAGCCCGGAAATATTTCCAGCACGTAGCCTGCGGACCTTAAGTCCGGATATAATTCCAGCACATAGCCTGCGGACCCTAAGTCCGGATATAATTCCAGCACATAGCCTACGGACCCTAAGTCCGGATATACATCACTGAATGTCATGCATACTTATTCGCAAGAAAATTCAATTCACATAACATCTCACAATCATAGTTCATTTATTCCATTCGAATAGTAGCATAACATGGGCACCATTCATATAACTTTTGGCTCAATAACATACATAAGAATATATGTCCATTTACTTTCCGAGCTTAACTTCTAATGTCTATTCGGCTTTAAGCCTTAAACATAAATTATTTGTCACTCAACTATATTCAAATAGAATCAATAGATCGCAGTACAGTTATCATACACATATCAAGACATTATCAATTACGTACTAAATGTGACTATTCAAAACTTACCTCGGATATACTTGAACGGTTGCGGAAAGGCTACTCAATTACTTTCTCTTTTCCCCTATCCAACTTCGACCCTCTTTGCTCTTGAGCTTAAATTCAAAAGTTTTAAACTAGTCATTATTCGACTACTCAATCATTTCTTCAGAAATATAATATATATATTCGACTTTCACACACATAGATCATAGTAAGTTTATAAGAAAACATTAAACAACTCATTAACAAATTTTTATCAATGATTACCACATAATCAAAAATTCACAATAAGCTGTCTTCCTAAGCAACAGTCACCAAATTATTTATAAGTGGAGCTAAAAAACTCCAAATCAATTACCGTAAAATTTCCCTGAAAATAGACTCATATATCTTTTATCCATAAAATTTTCAGAATTTTTAGTTTGGCCAATCAATAACAGATTTTTCTTAAAGTTTTCCTCTGTTTCACTATTTGACTAATCTGACCACCCTTTATTACGAATCAAATTTCTAATTGTACAGAAGTCAAAATATGTTCTCGTTGATTTCATTTGAAACTAGACTCATTAAGCTTTAATTAAATAGTTTATTCATCTTCTAACTCCACTCTCACAATTTACGGTGATTTTCCAAAATCACTTTACAGCTACTGTCCCGTTCAGATTTATTACAATATACTAAATCACAACTCTTTGCATTCATATTATTAACCAAATATAGTTATGCAACCAAAACACAAATCATATATACCTTGTAATATGCATATCAAAATAACTCCAACCATGATCGGATATAATCGAATTTAAACATGAAAATTAAGCCATTTTCGAACTCCTATACTAAATCAATACATACCAAAAGCTAATTTTTACATATACGTCAACTCGAACCTAAAACCATAACCGAATACTCAAGTACATATTATCTATTCTATTATTACAATTTATGCACATGTGGCTAAAACAAATTGAACCATTTTGAACACAAATATCAACTAAAAATACAACCATTTCCATATGTATATTTTACTCATGCAAAAACCATAACCGAATCAACCATAGATACCACCCAAATCATCAAATTTTTTTAACACACCTAACTACTCAAAATCAACCTTTCATACACTCATATCTAATATCATAGGTAATGCCAAATGTTCAAATTCAACTAAATTTAAAGATTTAACCTTCATCATTTTAATTAATCACTACCTATTCTTCAAAACTTCATATACAAGGTAATTAACACATATACTCATTTTATTTTATTCCCACCATGACCGAAAGCTCAAATTCTCCCAAAACTCAAAATTTTAACATGGGTTGAAATAAGAACTTGATAACTAACTTAAAAACAACTAAAATTTTAAGAACTAATAAAAATTCTTACCTTGATTTAAGCCTATGGTAACCGAATGAAGTTTTCTCCCCTTTCCTCTCTTACATTTTGGCCAAGAAGAACAAAGGTGAAGCTTTGTTTTCATCACCCATTTTCTTTTTAATAATTCATTACTAAATTAAAATTATAAAGCCATTATAATTAAATAATACATATATTCTATATAACATATCATCATGGCCGGCCACTACCTAAATAAAATGAATATTTGACATGCATGTCCATCCTCTTTGTCACATGCATTAATAGGCTACTTAAGATTAACCTATCACATTTCAGAATTTTCTCACATAAGTCCTATTTAATAATTTCACATACAATTGACCAAATTAAAACATGAAACTTTCACACATGCATGTACACATACAGTAAGCATAGGTTATAACGGTTAATTATTTTAATGACTCGGTTTTGTGGTCCTGAAACCACTTTTCGACTAGGGCCAAATTAGGGCTGTCACACGGAACTGGTTCTAATTTCAATTCTGAAGCCTTGGAGTCAAATATATAAGCTAGATACGCTTCACAACCCTTTCTAACATATTTCTGTACCGACATAGCTAAAATCATATTAGCTGTACCATCATATCTATCTGATTCTACTCAGACTATTTCATTATTCTGACATTTCAACACAATATGCTTCTGTCTACAATTCACAACAGCATTATGCAAAATTAACCAGTCCATAACTAGAATAACATCAAACTCATCAAATGGTAATAGCATTAAATTAGCTGGAAAGTTGCAATCCTGAATCATCAAAGGACAGTTTTTACAGACTTTATCAACTAACACATACTCACCTAAAGGATTCATTTCTTTGACCACAAATTCAGTAGACTCAAAAGATATTTTCTTGTTCAATACTGAAGTTTTGTATACATATGAATGCATTGAAACCCGGGTCAATCAAATCATTAACATTAGTATCAAAGATAGAAAATGTACCAGTAATTACATCAGTTTCCGATGCTTCCTCTTGAGCTCGAATCGCATAAGCCCTGGCTGGTGCCCGAGCCTCATATCTAGTGATAGAATCTTTCATTCCACTTTGACTATTACCTAAATTTCCACTATTTCTTGACGGTATCCCTTTCGTAGTCATGTTACTCAAATGAGCATTCTAAGCTTTCTCTATCAAATCTTACACGGCAGTCTCTAAGAAAATGATCATAGGAACCACATTTGAAGCACGATCTGTCTCTCAATTTTCACTCCCCGAAATGTCATCTATTACATTGTTGACATTCAAGTTTATTATTTCAAACACTACTCATGCTCACTACAAAAGTAGCCTGAGGTCTCGAACTCGAATGTTGCTTTCCTTTATCTCTTCCTGAGAATCCCTTTTTTTTATTTGATGGAGATGAAAATGACTTTTCCATAGGTCGTTTTCCAATGTCACAAGCCTTGAAATTTGCCTTTCTTTTAGCTTTACTAAGTTCTTCGGCTTTATGTGCTCGATCTACTAGAACAATGAATTCTTTCAATTCTAGAATTCTGACTAACAATTTGATATCTTCATTTAAACCATCTTCAAACCAAGTATACATAACAACCTCTAATGGTAAACATTCTCGAGCATATTTGCTGAGTCACCCGAATTCTTTTTCATACTCGTCTACAGTCATACAACCCTATTTCAATTTGAGAAACTCTTTTTATTTCTTCTTGAGAAACATCTGACTAACATATTTCTTTCTAAATTCTATCTGAAAGAAATCTCAATTCACACGGTCTTTAGGTACCACCGCAATCAAGGTATTCCACCACTAATACATTAAGTCTTTCAACAGAGATAGTGCACATTTTTAACATTCAACAGAGTACAAGACAATTCATCAAAAACCCTTATGCTTTCTAACCAAAACTTGGCTTTTTCAAGATCATCTTCAGATGTACCACAAAACTCTCAGCCCCATATTTACGTATTTTATCAACTGAAGTTTTACTTACACGTACTTGTTCCAAACCTTGAAGAATAATGAGGACAAGTTGGGGCACGGGAGGGGGTGGAGGTTGTTGAGCCATCGGGTTCGTTTAGAAGAAAGCTTCTTTTGCCTCACTTCCCTGCCCTCAGCTATGGGCCTACTGCAAGCTGCTCCGTATACGGAGACTTAGGCGTTACTCTCAACCTCACCAGAATTGGCTCGGTTGGATGACATCTTTATCTATACGAAAAATAGTTCAATTTGAGTCAAGAGATATCACACTATCACAGGTTATATACTGGCATGTATTTTTAGACTCTGTACATGCTGCGTCTAGTTCGAGTATTGACTAAACTATAGCTTTGATACCACTAAATGTAACACCCCTAACTTGTCTCTGTCACCGATTAAGGTTATGAGGCATTACCGTTCAAACGAAAAACATTTAACATTATAATATAAAACAAATCAAATTTATTGTAAATCATTCATTCACATGCATTTTGTCCCTAAATCGAGCCTTTGAGGCCCTAAAAATAGCTTGAAGCAATTCATGACTAAATTGAAACAAATAGAAGTTCTAAGAAAAAGATGCAAAAATTGGAAAATAGGGGTCACATGGTCGTGTAACTTTCGAACAACGGGACAGATGGTCGTGTCCCAGCCTGTGTCCTCAGCTGTGCAACTCTCTGAGTTACCACACATGCCCGTGTGCTAGGCCGTGTGCTAGGCCGTGCAACTCATTGACTTGAAACATTAAAATTTTACAAATGACACACGGCCATGTGACAGCCCGTGTAAACCCAAAATTTACCTAAAAATCAACTCATTTCAAGTCCAAATCATACGTAACCATTCAAACCATTTAGGCATACATTAAAAGGGTTCAAACATCATTTAAACATACATAAACATGCCATTTCAAACATCCTAAATAACCTAACCAATATGTCATTCAAAAGCACCACAATTGTATCAAACATTAAAAATCATACCAAAGCAATTTGACCATATTTCAAACACACAACCTAGTTCACTTAACTACTATACATTCTTCCATAATTGACCAACTTTAACCCATCACAAACATACCATAAGAACCTTATTCAGAAGCCCTTAAAAGTAACCAATGTGACATAACTTGATAAGGCTTTAAAGTGCAACACCCAACATAACCTCGAAAGCTTAAACATACCAAAACATACATTACAGAGATCCTATACATGTCATTATTAACCTTGGCCAAAATACACAAAATCTACCAAAATGGTTGTTGGATAGTGTCACAAGTCTCCAACGAGCTTCCAACTGATCAAGCTTCCGGTAATCTATAAAACAAAGGAAAGTAACTACGTAAGCAACGAGTGCTTAGTAAGCTTATATAAACTTAAACATAACATACCATTTCATTTATACAATTCTTAGATTAAGCATAAATCATCACCAATGCCATATGCTTACTATAAGCCTATACAATATCATCCAACTCACAAGTTAGTACACTTGTTCATGATACAAATGAATTCAATGATAAAATAAGTTGATTTCCAAATGTAAATACATTATTTAGCTCATAAATATTTTCATAACAACATGTTTCATTCCATTTGAATATTTACCATTTCATTCCCTTTTCTTACCTATTGAACCAACTAGAATTACATTTGATACTCGGGAAAGCTCACACATAGTGCGCCTTTACATAGAACTATAACATTTCCTTTACATCAATGCTTACACAAGCTATAAAATGGGTTTACTCACACGAGCTGTGGGTCAGAATGTTAGCTACATGATATTGCTCACACAAGCTGTGGAGAATCCGCAAGAAATGCAAGACCTTAGTCATCGGTAGGACATTCAAGACCAACACCGGAAACATTAAATCCCTAATGACATGTCATTTGTATTCTAAGAATTCTTAAGGTTCAACTAGGACTCATTATCCGTCAATTCATCATAGCATTGATATATTTATATTCAAATTCACTTATACTAAAACAACATAGTAAATAGTTAATTTAGCTAACATTAAAACGATTATAGTTTGTACGAACTTACCTCAACAACTAGGGTTGTAGTAGTAGAGTCGAACTAATTCGAAGCTTTAGCTTTCCCTTGATTTAAGTCTAATTGTGGTTTATCTTGATCTCGATAACTAGGATTGTAGTAGTAGAGTTGAACTAATTCGAAGCTTCAGCTTTTCCTTGATTTAAGTTCAATTGTGGTTTATCTTGATCTAAATAAATAATTTGATTCAATTAAGTACTTTTAGTATTCAATTTAATCCATAGTTCATATTTATGCAAAATTACAAAATTACCCTTAATACTTTGACTTTCCACAATGTAGTCCATAAGATCATAACATAAAGTCTAACCATTTTAACTAACCAAAGTTACAAGGGACCTTGAAACAACCCATAATTTCAAAAAATTCATAACAAAACCCATGAATTTATACTTTTAACAATTTCATCCCTATTTCCAAAATTCATCAAAAATCACTTAATAAAACATGTTTATTTTACAACAAGGATTAATAATCAATCAAGTATCATCAAAACATATTCAAAAGCATACATGTAAAGTCCCTCAACCTTTAACAGTGTTGCAATTTAACCTCAGGCTAGCTAGATTAAGCTAAAACAAACTAAAAAACATAAAAATCATTAAAAATAGGGCTTCAATACATACCATGCAAGGGAGAATAAAGCTTAGCCGAACCCTATCTATTCTTCCATGGATGAATCAATTTGAATAAAACAGACATGAGAAAGATGATGATTTTTAGCCTTTCTTATTTGAAGTTTATTTACCAATTTACCAATTTACCTTTATTGTTAATCAAAATTTTTAAAAAAACCTTGTCCATGCACATCCAGTAACTCCTTAAATGGTATATTTCCCATTCAAGTCCATTATTTTAAATTTTCATAGCTGTTTGACCCCTTTAACTTATAGAACTCGACTTTACACCTTTTACGATTTAGTCCTTTTCACCTAATTAACTATTGAAGCTTCAAATTTTCTTAATGAAATTTTAATAGGACCTTAATATAATCTCATAGAAATTGAATAAATAATAAAATAATAATTCACTGATCAAAATTGTGGTCCTGAAACACTATTTTCGACACCACTAAAAATGGGTTGTTACATGAATTGCTTTGAATTGAGCATTATGGATATTGAGCTATATGTTTGAATATTTGTACTAATGTTATATGACTTTGAAAATGGATGTCAGGGTTTGAATAATTTAAGTTCATTAGCAATTTTTGATAAGTTGAGGCAAGTTAAAATTAAATTTTAACTATGGACTTACTATGCTTCATAAGCTTACTTGTTTTATTTTGTTTCGTTTTTGTAGTTATCATTTTGTGGAATAGTTCGGGCAGATCAGCTGCAATGCTCACACTATCCAGACACTTTTCGATAGCTTTTGTCTTTGAGTTGTTTTGGTTGTGGCATGTATACAGCGTTTGATGTAATTAAAGTTAACATGTTAGTTTATTTGTATTTAAGTACATATATATATGGTCATGTTTAGTAAGTTATGTGTTTTGTTGGTATTAATGTGGTATGGTAATGTTTGTGCCTATGTCTAGATATTGCTTTGAAGTAGTACTCTTAATGATGTTTGAAATGTGTTATAGTCAATTTAGTAAGTGATACAAGGTGTTGGTTGTCTTAGATTTTTTCTTATGGTTTATGTTTGATATTAGGAAATGGTTACATGGTGGTAAATTAAATAACATATGCATGATGGTAATCTTTTAGGTGATATAATAATGGTATATGTATAAAAATTGTGGTGTCATTGAGGACACATTGGTTTGGCACATAGTTGCATGGATTTGGTATGTTTTGATGTGCTAAATGTGATTTTGAATAGGTCACTTTGGTTAGAAATTGGATGTCTTGGTGTCCAAGTTAGAATTGTTGTTTTAGCTTGAAAATGAAGAAATTTAGCTGCACGTGGTGTAGGACATGAGCTATCACACAGTCGTGCGCCACACATAGTCACACCATAAAGCCGTGTGTTAATTTAATTTTAGGTGCAGGTTTCACACGACCTGCGACACCGTCGTGTGACCTAAGTCAGTGAGTTACACGGCCTAACACACAGGTTGAGACACGACCATGTCCTTGAGCCACATGACCTAGACACATGGCTGTGTGACCGTTGTTTCCAAAATTTTTAATTTTTCCATATTTTAATGTTTTGATCCAATTTGGTCCTTGTTGTTTCCAAACTATTTTTAGGACCCCATAAGCTTATTTTAAGGACTGAAAATGAAATTTTGCTATGAATGAGTTGTAAATTCAAATGTTTTTAGTTAAATGAAGAAATGATTGGGTAAATTTTTGAAATTGTTTTGATTTGTGTTGTAATACTTCGTAACCTTAATTCGACAACGGAGATGGAATAGAGGAGTTACAAAGACAACTTTGAAAAATTAACAGACATTAATTCAAGGGCTTGAAAATTAGATTGGACAACTCACTAAATTAGTTTTGAAAAGATAGGAAGGTAGTTTACCTAGTAACACTGAAACTAACATAAATGAGTGAGTCCACACAATCACTGTTCGATGTGTGGAAGGGTTAGTCAAGCTTGAAAAGAAGGTGAATCTAAAAGTTGTTGAGAAAAATGACGAGGTTAAGGAAAGCAAGAAAGAGTATAAGTCAGTTTAGAGAATATAAATCACAAATTCCATATCTGGCAGCACTGAAGCAAGACCACACGAAAGAATAGTATGGTAAATTTCTTGAGCTTTTAAAAAAATTGCATATTAACTTACCTCTTGTTGAAACTCTTTCATAGATGCCTAAATATGAAAAATTTTTAAAAGATGACTTGTTAAGAGTTCAATAAGGATTGCTTAGCCATTCTCCAAAGCAAACTACCCAACAAGCTTAAAGATCCAGGGAGTTTTTATTATTCCTTTTCTTATTGGTAGTTTTAATGTTGAAAAAGCTTTGGCTGATTTGGGGATAGTATAAATGTTTTGCCTTATAAAATTCAAACAACTTGGTCTCAGAAAACAAAATCTACTAGGATGAAGATTCAATTAGTTGACAGATTAATTAGGTATCCTAGGGGTATTATTGAAGATGTACGTGTTAAAGTCGATAAACTTATATTCCCTGTTGATTTTTTATATTAGATAAAGATGAAGATATTAAGGTACCCATGATATTAGGTTAACCCTTTTTAGCCACTACTAGAAATATTGTTGATGTGGGTAATGGGAGCTTGTACTGAGTGTAGGTGATGAAAATCTTACTCTTCAAGCATGTGATTTTGTTAGAGTTCCTAGTGATCGAGATTATTCTTGTTATTCTGTTAATGTTAATAATCATGTGGCTTGACATTCTTTATAGGAATTTACTAACGAATATATGTTCAAACCGTATTAGTTTGAAGGTGATAAAAATCAACGAACGAGTGGAGAGTGAATTGTGTAGCTCGATGAATTAGATGAATGAAAAACAAAGGATAATAAGAATCTAAGAACGGTTAAAGAACTAAGCAATGTCATTGTGCGCATGAAAAGAGGACGAACCAATTCAAAGTTGAGGACAAAGTGTTACTAGACAAATCAGGTTCACAAATGTTCCCTTCAGAGCTTAAGTTAAGAGTGTCAAACCCATCTTTGGTACAAAATGCATTTCTATAGGGAACCATTGAGGTAACACACCTTAATTGTGGCACATTCAAGGTAAACAGTTTTAGTCTCAAACTTTTTTTTGGTGGCAATACTGACAACGAGAGGGAGGAGCTTCGGCTCCAAGATCCACCTTAACTGTTAGCTAAAAAGGGAAGTCGAACTTAGAATCTAAATAAGCACTTCTCAGGAGGCAACCCGAGTGTTTTTATTTTACTTATTTATTCATTTTAATTTCATGTTATTTAAAAAAATGAAAAAAAAACTTTTGAAAAGAAAATTTTAAAAAATTCATATTTTTTTTTCAAAAATTAAAATCAAAAGAAAAGAAAAGAAATTGAAAAAAAAAACACAAAATATTTACATTCATTTTTTTATTACTTAAAAAAATTGAAAAAAAAAGACTACACAGGTTAGGGTTATCCGCACGGCCTAGAGATATGGCCATGTGAGACACACAACCTGTCACACACGTGTGTGGTAGATTGTGTGACTCACATAGCCTCGTGCAAAGGCGTGGGAAAAGCAAACTAGCATTGTACACAACTTGGACACACGACCAAGTCTTAGGCCGTGTCGATACTGGGCTTATTGTTACCTATTTTTTTACTCACACAACTTGGGTGATTTCATACGACCTATCCACACAGCCGTATGACTCACATGACCATGTAACTTTTTTTTCCTCTTTAAAGCTAGATTTTTTTTCTTTTGTATTTTTGTTCCTTTGTTCCTCCCTACCACAAGCCCTATTTTTATTTTTTATTTTTTATTTTCTAGATTTATATCTTTTAATTTATTTTAGCATGTATTTTTTTGTTATGTTTTTTCAATTGTTTTTTTTTCTAGTTTGTAATCTCTTTATCTTATTTATTTTTTTGTTCACTTTCTTATTAGTTTGCTCGAAAACATGTTCTTCATTCAGAATCTCCTATAATTCCTGATTTCACTATTTTGACGAATTCATCCAAATTTAGGGTAGTTTCAGTTCTCTCCCTCCCTTCTAATGTTTTGCTTATTCTATTTATATCTATTTATACATTGAGGGCAATGTACATCTCAAGTGTGGGGAGATTGTTTAGATGTTTATGCGATAAAATCCCTGAATTTTTGTTTGTTTTAAAGTAAATTTCTCACAGCTACCATTGAAGTGATTTCTTTTAACTTGGACCTTTTATTGATTCTGTTTTGGGATTAATTTGTGGATTTTTGTGCATTGTGTGATTTATACTTTAAGAAATGAGAGAGTCAAGAATGATAGGTTGTTTTTCAGAAATTATTGTTTTAGGTTGTCTCCCTAAACTGAAATATTATCTTGAAATTTTAAATTTAAAAGTTTGACATAAAAACCATAATTTTTTGTGAGCTTTTGAGCCTATAGAGCATATATTTTTCGTGCTCATTTTATTTTTGGTTGTGAGTATGTCAACTTGATTTGTTATTCTAGAACTTGCTTTGGTTATACATGTTGAGACTACATTATTGATTTGATATGTTCAAATGATATAGGAACTTAGGATTTAACCCCTTTACTTGTAAAAAGCTTGCTTGTTGTATTATCCCTTAGTAAACCTCATTGATCCTAACACATATTTTTCTTTTAACTCATCAATTTTAACCCATAACATATAACCCATATCTATGTTGTAAATTCTCTCTTTTATTGACTCCTTTTTTTGTCAAGATTTGATATGGTTAACTGTCTGACTATGTTTCATTATTTGTATTGCTTAATTTTATTTTGTTCTCTAAAAAAAACAGAAAAAAACAATAAATATTTTTTTGATTGAGCTTGAATAGTTAGTTTTGTATTGTGTTGAAAAGCTCATTTTTGTTATTTAGTTCTTGTTTATGGGAATTCATTTAATTCAACAACTGGTTTTATTTTTCTAGTTTGATTACTTATCAATTCGACTCTCGATTATAAAAAACTTTTCTAACATTTTCCATAGCCTTAACCTAAACCCATTACAACCTTGTAAAGACCTCTTGATTTTTGTGTCATCTCATTTAAATAGTGGTGGAGATTTGATTTTCAAGCAAGCCTATGGTACTAACATTTCTCGTTTGACTGTTAATTGCATGTTACTTGAACCTTAAACACTTTGAATGCTTTGAGTGAATCTTTAGTGAGTATGTTAACTCTTGTTGAGTTTGGATTTTAGGTCATTATTGAGATAGGGGAGACACCTAATGTTTTTAAAGCTTAAAAATTCTCTACTTAGATTGCTTGTACTGTTTAGTGTCATTTTAGTGTGAATTTCCAATACATGATTATCTATAAATTATCCTGAGACGTTATCGATGAGAACCATAAATTGAGAGAAGTTAACTTGAATATGGATTGAGAATTTTGCTTGAGGACAAGCAAACGCTTAAGTGTGGGGATATTTGATAGGTGCTAAAGGTAACATGTTTTAATCTCATTCTTAATGTGTTTTTGGATGATTATTTGATGTAATTGTGAATTTTATGCTCCTAATCCTTAAATTTCATGTTTTTATACTTAGGAGACCATTTGGGAGCAAAAGGAGCAAAAAGTAAGTGAAAACTGGAAAATCAGAGCAAGTTATAAGAGCCACACGGGCTGGACCATTTCACATGGCCGTGTGAGCCACATGGGCTACCATACGGCCATGTGGAAAGCCATGTTTTTGGGCATTCTAAGACCTATATATGATAAAAATAAGAACATAGCAGTGAGTCATCATAGAATACTCAAGAAGACAACTCAAAAAACACTATTGAAGCCGATTCTGAAGCAAATTTCCATCAAGATTGAAAATTCCATTTTGATTTCTTTGGAGATTATTATGCGTTTCTTTGTTTCTTATGGTTATATTGTATTTTGGATTTTTTTATTTGCTAGCATGAACTAATTTCCTAAATACTAGGGAGATAAACCCTATAATGGATTCTGTGATTTGATTTTTATTTTACGAAATAAAGACTTAGATCTTGTTCTCAATTATGTGTGTTTAATTCTTGGTTTAATATTTATAAACTATTGATCCATATTTGATGTACTTAAATCAGAGTAGCAATAGACCCTGTTTAAGAGTAGATCTAGCGTAATTGAGTGGAATTCATGCAATTCTAAAAACAAGACGACATTAATCTACCATATTAGAGTCAAACCTAATAGGGGAATCCATAAGTCGAGTTAGTGCAATGATAATGGCTTTAATTAGAAAGAAATTTCAATTAATCAACTTAGAGTCAGTTGCTCTTATTCTTGAAGAGAGACGTTAGCATAATTTAGTGATTTCTATGGATTAAGGCACTAAGTAATTGCATAATTTAGTTAATATTTTCCTAGGTATTGTTTCTCTTGGTTGTTTGCTAGATTATTTTCCTGATTTTTTCTTTGTCGTGTTTGTAGTTAATTAATTTAGTTAATTTTAGCTTTTAATCTATGTAACGTCCCGTATCCGAGACCGTCGCCGGAGTCGAACACGAGGTGTTAACAGACTTAATTCATTACTTAAACAGCTCAAACAATTTATTTTTAAAATTTTTAGTCAAGCTAACAATCTGCGTCATAGTCGCTTAAAAATTCTTATATTGAGTTACAAAACTTGAAATCCAATTCTGTAAATTTTACCTGAAACTAGACTCATATATATATTTATTAATTTTTTTATAGAATTTTTGATCAATCCAATTAGTATAGTTTATTAGTTAAATTCTCCCCTGTTTCAGGGTTTGACTGCTCTGACCTCTATGTATTACGAATCAAATATCTCCCTGTACAGAGTTTCAATGACTATGCCGTTTGTTTCTAATAAAACTAGACTCAATAAGGAATCTGTACATATATATCATTACTTCTAATTATCTTTTAAAAATTTATGGTGAATTTCCAAAATTAGAACAGGGGATCCAGAAATTGCTCTGGCCCTGTTTCACAAAAATTTAAACATCTCATAAAATGTAACTCATATACCTGTTTCGCTTCTTCCATATGAAAGTAGACTCATCAAGCTTCGATTCCATAACTTATTCATTTTTTAATTCCATTTCTACTATTTTTAGTGATTTTTCAAATTCACGTCACTACTGCTGTTTGAATCTATTTTATGGTAAATTTTACTTATTTCATGGTTTCCATGGATTAGCTAGTAATTTGACATACATAACACCAAATATGATCATGATTAGCCATTCCAATGGCTAATCATTACCAAGCATTTCCATACCACTCAATAACCATATCATAAGACCATATATACAAAATGATTATAATGCTATACATGCCATACTCAAAATATGCAAGCCATTATGCCAAGATGGTATACGGATATAGTGTGAGCATGCCTCTGACCGTTCCCGATTTCCGAGCTGGCTTGTCAACACTACAAGGAATGAAAAGGAGGAAGTAAGCATAAATGCTTAGTAAGCTCACATGCAAATAGCAAGTAACACAACTATATAAGCAAACATAAAACATCATTTGCATGATCATCACCGAGACATTCATATCACATTTTCATTTATCATCTTACCATATTGTTGTTATATCGAGTTTTCAACCCGAGGGTTAAGTACATACCTGTTCAAAGTATTCATTTCACAACACTTACCAATACGTCCCTTTCATCTCGTGTATTCCTCCGCTTGAGTAAAATTTTACCCGTTGAACACATCGGAATATAATTCGGATACATGGAAAGTTTGCACATAAGTGCCACATATGTAGCCAAGCTACTATGTAACCCGCCCATAAGCGAAATCAGACTCAAATCAACGAGCTCGGGCGTTCGCATCCATGAGTGAACTCGGACTCAACTCAACGAGTTCGGATGCCTAGTTACATTTCACGAACTCAGACTCAACTCAACGAGTTCGGACATTCGCATCCATAAGTGAACTCGGACTCAACTCAACGAGATCGGATGCCCAAATATCCTAGTGACATGTCACTTGTATCGTAATCCATTCCTAAGGTTCAACGGGACCTTTTTCCCAATCATGTGTCTCAACCATCTTCTACGGAATGCCGTTACCGATACTCGGTAGTATTTCACATTTTCCAAGTATATCACATAATTTGACATATTAACAAACAATTATCACAGTATCATATTTCATAATAATTATCATATCGTTTAAATAACATTAAAACATTTAAAATAATAACTATGTTACCAACATTTACATATGAACTTACCTCGTATGCAAAAATGGCTACTTTTACCATTTCGTCCACAACTTGGTATTTTCCCCATTTTAGCCCGAATTTTAGTTTTCCTTGCTCTATCATTTAAAATATAGTCTAATTAGGACTCACATTATTCAAATTGACCCAAAATCATATTTTGGAAAAATTACAATTTTTCCCCTAAACTTTTGCATATTTACACTTTTGCTCCAAAGCTCGTAAATTAAACTTCAGCCTATTTTCTTATCTTTTATGACATTCTGATCATTTTTCCCTTCTATGGCAACATCAAATTCTCACTCTAACATGTACTTATGACTATTAGGTATTTTTACCGATTAAGCCCTTTTGCTCGTTTTCACTTAAAACCAAGTAGCACAAGTTGTCTAACATAATTTAAAACCTCATATTCTATCATAAAACACCAAAATACACAAATTTCACCTATGGGTATTTTTCCAAATATAAACCCTAGGTTAAATTATTGCTAGCATAAGCTAAATCGAGCTACCAGGACTCCAAAAACGTAAAAATCATTAAAAACGAGGCTAGAACGGACTTACAATCGAGCTTGGAAGCTTGAAAAACCCTAGCCATGGTTTCTCCTTTCTATATTCGGCCATGGGGTTGAAGATGAGCAAAATTGGCTTTTAATTTTGTATTTTAATTCATTTTACCCTTAAATGACCAAAATGCCCTTACTACTAAACTTTCCAAAAATTCCATCCATGTCCAATTTTTGTCCATAGACTTAGAAATTGGTAAAATTGCTATTTAAGACCTCCTAATTAATATTTCAAAACAATTTCATACTAGAAACTTCTAGAATGCAAGTTTTACAAATTATTTGATTTAATCCCTAATTTCAATTTAAGCACTTTATGCATAAATTTTCTTCACGAAATTTTCACACAATCATGCAATCATATCATAGACCTCAAAATAATCATAAAATAATTATTTCTATCTCTGATTTTGTGGTCACGAAACCACTATTCCGACTAGGCCCAAAATCAGGATATTACAATCTATCACTCAAATTTATTGGTTAAATAATAGAAAGACAACAATTACTAGTACTTTTAGTCTTCGTGGGAAAAATATCTTTGTTCATCGTAGCTATAATATTAATTCATAGGTGCACTTACCTTAGTCAAATTTTTAATTAGTTTACGACTGCATCAACGACCATGTGGTAGGACATCTTTGTTTTACGAATTAACACTCTGAACTGCGGGAAAACACAATTTTTAGGTTTTTTGTGCATTCTAAGGCATATATATGACTAAAATAAGAAGATAATAAGAGTCATCATAGAATACTCAAGAAAACAACTCGAAAAAGCACCATTAAAGCCAATCTGAAGCAGCTTTCCTTCAAGATTGAAGATTCCCAGTTGATTTCTTAGAAGATTTTCATGAGTTTCTTTATTTCGTTTGAATATATTGTTTTTGGAATATTTTTATTTTCAAGTATGAACTAATTTTATAATTACCTAGGGAGATGAACCCTATGATGAATTCTGTCATTTGATTTTTATTATACGCAATAAATACTTAGATATTGTTCTTAATATGTGTGCTTAATTCTTGGTTAAATATTTCTAGACTATTGATCCAGGTTTGATGTGCTTAAATCAGAGGAGGAATAGGCCTTGTTTAAGAGTAGATCTTGCGCAATTGAGTGGAATTGCATGCAATCCTAGAAATAGGACGACATAAATCTGCCAGATTAGAGTCAAATCTAATAGGGGAATGCATAGATCGAGTTAATGCAACATTAGGGGTTTTGGTTAGAAAGAAATTTTAATTAATCAACCTATAGTTAGTTGGTTTTATTCTTGAAATAGATATTAGCATAATTTAGGGATTTATATCAATCAAGTTACTAAGTAAAGAAATTGCGTAATTTAGATTGATAATGATAGATGAAATCTAGGTGAATTCTTTCCTGGGTATTGTTTTGCTTCTTGGTTATTAATCGATTATTTTCTTGTTTCGTTCTTTATATTTTTCGTAGTTAATTAATTTAGTTAGTTTTAGTTTTAATCAATCATTCGAAATTTTTGGCTAAATAATAGAATGACGATAATTATTAGTACTTTTAGTCTTCATGGGAACAATATATGTGCTCACCGTAGCTATACTATTAATTGATAGGTGCACTTGCCCTAGTCAGATTTTTAGTTAGTTAATGACACATCAACCCTCCCATTTTTCAAGCGAGCCTTTGGGTATGGGCAGGTGGCCTGACCCATGAGAAGGTCCATTAGGATGTTGTTAAACCAAATTTTGTATAGAAATTGTATAAAATGAGCGCAATGATATAAATACCCTTTGTTTTTTATTAAACTAGTTTTTTCCTACACAATTTTTCCTCGTAAATTTTGTTCCAAATTTATAGTTATTGTTTAGAATTTTCTAGTGCATATTTGTTGTTCACCGTCATAAATAATTATGTTACAATAATCAACACACCAATCACGTGAAGGAGAGAATTAAACAAGTGGTGGCACATCGGAAATACACTTGAGACCGTAGGCTTCCGGAGCTAATGGAAGAGCCAGAACCTGTACCACCAAAGGTACAAAGAAAGAAGGCAATTTCAATTTTGACAGCTTCAATGAGTGAAGAAACAACCCAACGTATAGAGCCATACCTAGAGTATAACACCACATGCAACTATGAATACAGGAACTTAATGAGCCACCTAGTCAAGCAATTCGGCATAAAGTCGTTCTGATGCCCACAACCACCTCCATTTTGGAAAGCTCCATCTAACACCACCCAACCATCCACTGCCAAAGGAAAGGAGAATATGGTTAATTCAGATGAGGACACCTACATCGAGGAGTTTAATGAGGACAATTTCGCTGAACTTTGAAGGAGTAATTTTTTTAAATTTTTCTAATGTTAGTTAGATTTTTATTTTGACAAAAAACATGATTTTTATGCTTAGATGTCTTTTAATTTTAATTTTTGAAAAAATTTTCATCCTTTTCTCTGTAGGAACCCCATATTTTGATGGCACAAAATTTTCGAGCTAAACCGAATAGGACAAGATGACCCAACATCAATTAAGGCACTGACACGCTAAATCAGGTAATCTTATTCCTTAGTTTTATTTTGAGCACATTAGGGACAAAATGCTAAATAAAGTGTGGGGGATGACATAGAATTTTTAATTTTTAATTTTTATTTTTTCATTGTTATTTTTATTAAATTTTCATAATATTTTTAGTTAAAATTTTGTTGTTGTTCTATTTATGTTTGAGCTTCTAGAAATACAAGTGATTGGTTAGGAGCTGTACATCGGCTGCTTGTTTAAACTATAAGTTTGACCTAAGAATAAACTTGTGACAGCCCTAATGTGACCCTAGTCGGGAAGTGGTTTCGGGACCGCTAAACTGAGTCACCAAATTATTTGAATATGATAATTATTGTCTAAAATATGTGAATATGAATGTGTGAAAGTTTTAGGCTTCGATTTAGTTAATTGCATGTGAATTTAGTTAATAGGACTTATGTGTGACACTTTTGAAATGTGATAGGTTAATCTATAAGGATCTATTAGTGCATGTAATCAAAAGGGTGGACTTGCATGTCAATTTCCCTACTTAATTAGTAGTGGCCGGCCATGACAATGAGGGTGGAAAAAATATGATGGGTAAAACATGTCATAAACATGTTGTGTTAATGCTTTATGTTAGAAATAATAAAATAAGGAGCATGGTAATAAAAAAATGAAAAAGAAAATGATGAAGAAAAAAAAAGAAAAAGTTCTCATGTTGTTTAACTTGGCCGAATAGAAGAAAGAAAAAGAAGGGAAAGAGCTTGGAGAAAATCGGCTATGGTGGTTCACTAGACTAAGGTATGTTGATGTTGTTCTATGAGATTCATGCATATTTTTAGTTGTTAGCTTGAGTTCTACCTAGCCCATGGTTTAAATCTTTGCTATGAGATGGAGATGATATTCGGCCATGGGTGTTGTCTTCTTGGTTGGTGTTTGATGTTGTGGTGATGAGGCATGAAGATGAGCTAAGTTTCGGCTAAGGTGGACTTATGTTGATGTCATTTGCATGCTAAGTGTAAAGCTTTGCAGTGATACATGTGATGGTGATTGATGACTCTTGGATTTTCTTTTAGCATTTTTGAGTTAGACATTAAGTTCTTTGTTTAACCCATGACCAAAATTGAAATGGTATGGTGTCTTGATGCATTCCGCCATGGTAGGAAGTAGATGAGAATTGGTAGTAAGGTGAAGTGCAAATGTTAGTATTTGATTACTAGTGTATATATATGTATTAGCCAAGTTTTGAACTTGAAACAAAATGGTATGTAGTCAATACAAGTAACCATATTTGTAGGAAGTATTAAGCATATAATCGGCCTCAACATAGACATGCATATTCGGCCACATGAGGTAGATTGGTGTTGCATGTATTCGGTTAGAGGCAAGCATATTGATGCTTTTATCTTGGCTTAGATAATCGGCTAAAAGAGAGTGTGGGCTAATATGTTGAGTTGATTCATAATTTCATATATATGTAACTCTAATGTCTAATGTATATATGGGTTAAGTACCTTGAGCTTCTCTTTCTGATGTTCAAATGATTAAATCAATTTATTTGTTAAATTAAGCTCACGAGCAAAGGGGAACTAAATCCGATAAAGGGAAGGAAAAAGTGATCGAATAGCCGTCGAAATCATTCGACAACATTCGAGGTAAGTTTTCAAGTAATGGAACTTAGATTATGATTCGATTAGGTCATGACATATAAGTATGACAAATAAAAGGTGATATAATGATTCTACTTGAATTATATATTGAGGTGATTAGTTTATACCTAAGATGGGTAGCCGAATGTGTATAGAGATCATGTTATAAAGCCAATCAAAATCGTGCTCTTTGTATGTGGCTATTGAGCCGAAATTAGTAAGTGTGATAAGTGTCTTGTGTTTGAGCTTTGGTAATGAAAATGAAATATGGATGTGTCATGATTTATTGATATATGTGCATGGTTATTCGAATGATATCCGGGCTAAGTCCCGAAGGCTTTTATGCTAGTGACTATATCCGGACTAAAATCCGAAGACATTTGTGCGAGTTGCTATATCCGGGCTAAGACCCGAAGGCATTTGTGCTAGTGACCATATCCGGGCTAAGTCCCGAAGGCATTTATGCTAGTGACCATAACCGGGCTAAGACCCGAAGGCCTGTGCGAGTGGTTATATCCGGCTAAATCCTGAAGATACTTGGGTTTGGGAATGAGCGATCTTGCTGTAATAATTTCAATTAATACGCTCGAAAAATCCCAACGATGAGGTAAGTTTTGTATATGCATTGGAATAATTGATTCCTTTTAAACAGTGTTCGCTCAATCGATTAACAAGCTTCCGGCTTTTAGTCAAGTTGATTCCTTATGTATGAATATAAGGGTTGGAAATGTGAAGTAGGTATGATTGTGAGAATATGTGTATATGAAATTATTCGTTTAGTCAGATGAATGCTATATTTTAGTTGTGCATGATTTCCTTACTCAAAACTTACTAAGCATTAAATGCTTATTCCGTTTCTTTGATTCTTTGTTTTATAGATTTTGGTTCGTCAGCTATCGGACTCGGGAGTGTCCAAGTCGAAGTCATCCACACTATCAAAGCCATTGTGGTGCTCTTTTAGTTGAACTCTGCTAATGGCATGTATAGGACTATCCTTGTGTTATTAGTCAAGTACTTTGGCTTTGTATATATTTGGATAGCCATGCAAAAATGGCTTATATATTTTGAGCATAGTGTTATAATCATTTTGTATGTATATGGTTATTGAGAGGTGTGGATATGTTTGGCAATGATTGGCCATTGGAATGGTTAATCATGATCATATTTTGTACTATATATGCTGAAGGTCTAGTTGAATCATGGAAACTATGTAATAGGTAAAGTCTACCTTAAAGGCAGATGCTGACAGCAGCAGTGATGTGAATTTGAAAAATCACTAAAAATAGTAGGAATGAAATTAAATAGTGAATAAATTATATAATCGAAACTTGATGAATCTAATTTCATATGGAAGAAACGAAACGATCATATAAGTCGTATTTTAAGAGATATTTAAGTTTTCATGGAACAGGGCCAGAGCGATTTCTGGATCCCCTGATCTGGCTTTGGAAATTCACTATAACTTAACCAGAGATAATTAGAAGTCATTCCATATATGTATAGATTTCTTTTTGAGTCTAGTTTCATTAAAAACAAACGGCGTAAGTATTAAAGCCCTGTACAGGAAGATATCTAAGTCGTAATGCATGAAGGGCAGAGTAGTCGAACCCTGTAATATGGGAGATTTTAACTAATAAAATATACTAATTGGCCTGACCAAAAATCCTAGAAAAAGAATTGTAGATGGACATATGAGTCTAGTTTCAGGAAAAATTTACGAAACCGGTTTTTGAGTTTTAGAACTCGAGATATGATTTTTAAGGTGACAGTGACGCAGTTAGCTAGCTTGTCTAGAAATTTTAAATGAACTGTGTTTTACAATGAAATAAGTCCGCAAATACCTCGTGTTCGACTCCGGCAACGGTCTCGGGTACGGGGTGTTACAATTTTATTGGTATCAGAGCTACGGTTTAGTCGATTCTAGGACTACCGTAATACGTTTGGGTCTAGCTATACATGCCATTATGTGATTATTTGATAGTGTGGTGATTTCTGACAATTGGAAATGTGTTTATTTATAGTAATGGATCCCGATCCCAACCGAGCGGTAGCTGATGATCTTGAGAGTGTAGCGCCTGCTCCCGTGCAAGGGACAGCACCGGCGGACTCTCAACCTATTGCTAGTAATCCGAGCGATAAAGCTAGACAAGCTTTTTATAGCGTGATGAATGATTGGTTCAACCAATACATTCGAACTAATACGGCTGTTCCACAACCCCCATTCCCGACTGGTACAACCCCCGCACCTGCAATGCCTCCGGTCACTGACCAAATAAGGTCAAATAAGCCCCCAGTTGACAGAATCCAAAAACACGGGGCTACTGAATTTAAAGCTACGGACAGCGACGACGCCGAGCAAGCTGAATTTTTGTTAGATAACACTATTCGGGTACTTGATGAACTATCTTGCACACCCGATGAATGCTTAAAGTGTACTATCTCCTTGCTACGTGATTCTGCCTACTATTGGTGGAATACGTTGATTTCTGTTGCGCCCAGAGAGCAAGTAACTTGGGATTTTTTCCAAACCGAGTTCCGAAAGAAGTATATCAGTCAAAGATTCATTGACCGAAAACGGAAGGAATTTCTTGAGCTTAAACAAGGTTCTATGCCGGTTACCGACTATGAACAAAAATTTGTGAGGCTTAGCCGGTACGCACGAGAATGCATTTCTTCAGAAGCTGTGATGTGTAAACGTTTCGAAGATGGACTGAATAATGATATAAAGCTGTATGTTGGCATTTTAGAAATCCGAGAATTTGTGGTACTTGTCGAGCGAGTTTGCAAAGCCGAAGAGCTCAGTAAGGAGAAAAGGAAAGCTGATATGGGAGCAAAGGAGTTTCATAAGAGATCTTCGGGAAAGCCCTTCCAACAGTCATCGAAGAAATTTAGAGATGACTTAGGCTGGTCTAGAGACACTTCGGATTTTTCTAGACGAGATCGTGACCGACCCCCTGTGAGTACACGAGTCACTTCGGTCGCCAGTGTTGGAAACGATCGTCGAGACAGAACGGAGTGCCAGTATTGTGGTAAATGGCATTCGGGGAGTTGTAGATTCCATGACCGCTCCTGTTATAAATGCGGATCAGCTGACCATTTTATCAAGGATTGCCCGGGACCGTCTGAACAAAATGTAAATTAGAGTGGGAAACCAGGTGCTACTGCTGCTCGGGGTAGACCGTCTAGAAACATGGGCAATGCTAGTGGCGGTCAGAGAGGATCTAGAGATGCTACAACCAGATCTGAGGCTCGTGC
The DNA here is from genome assembly GCF_007990345.1 of Gossypium hirsutum. NCBI lineage: Eukaryota > Viridiplantae > Streptophyta > Magnoliopsida > Malvales > Malvaceae > Gossypium > Gossypium hirsutum. Next base: position 51,731,258 of record NC_053434.1, read on the forward strand.
GCCTGCTAGGGCTTATGCTATACGTGCACGCGAGGATGCTTATTCGCCTGATGTTATTACCGGTACTTTCACTCTCTTTGATACTAATGTGATTACTTTGATTGACCCTGGTTCTACTCATTCTTATATATGTAAAACCTTAGCAACCAGTAAGACTTTACCTGTTGAGTCTACTGAGTTTGTAATTCGGGTGTCAAATCCCTTGGGTCGTTATGTGCTTGTCGACAAAGTGTGTAAGAAATGTCCCTTAGAAATCAGAGGTTACTGCTTTCCGGCCAATTTGATGCTTTTGCCGTTTGATGAATTTGATGTTATCCTCGGTATGGATTGGCTAACCGTTCACGATGCAGTTGTAAATTGCAAAAGAAAAACTATCGATTTGAGGTGTGCAAATAATGAGATGATTCGAGTTGAGTCTACTGACTTGAATGGGTCGCCATCTGTAATACCATCGATGTTGGCTCAGAAATATGTAAGAAAGGGGTGCGAAGCATACCTTGCGTATGTACTTGATGACAAAGAGTTAGAAAAGAAGCCTAAATCTGTGCCGGTGGTTTGTGAATATCTGGATGTTTTTCCCGAAGAATTACCGGGTTTACCACCGGTTCGGGAGGTAGAGTTTGGTATTGAACTTGTACCTGGGACTACACCAATTTCGATAGCTCCGTATCATATGGCACCAACAGAATTAAAGGAATTAAAAGCTCAGTTGCAAGAGTTGACGGATAGAGGTTTCGCTCGACCAAGTTTCTCACCTTGGGGGGCACCAGTATTGTTTGTGAAAAAGAAGGACGGAACCATGAGGTTGTGCATCGACTATCGTCAGCTGAATAAGGTGACAATAAAGAATAAATATCTGATACCGCGCATTGATGATTTGTTTGATCAACTAAAGGGAGCCTCAGTGTTTTCAAGGATAGATTTAAGATCGGGTTATTATCAGTTGCGAATTTGAGATTCGGATATACCCAAAACAGCTTTCAGAACGAGATACGGTCACTACGAGTTCTTAGTGATGCCGTTTGGGCTCACTAATGCCCCTGCGGTATTTATGGATCTGATGAATCGGGTCCTCAGACAGTATCTGGACCGGTTTGTAGTTGTGTTTATTGATGGCATCTTGGTCTACTCAATAGATGAAACCAAGCATGCTGAGCACCTGAGATTAGTGTTGCAGATTTTACGAGATAAGCAGTTATATGCTAAGTTCAGTAAGTGTGAGTTCTGGTTAAGAGAAGTGAGCTTCTTGGGTCATGTGGTATCCGCATCGGGTATTCGAGTTGATTCGAGCAAAATTTCAGCCATACTTAACTGGAAGCCTCCGAGAAATATTACTGAGGTTCGGAGCTTTTTGGGACTTGCTGGTTACTACCGACGGTTTGTAAAAGGTTTCTCGATGATAGCCACACCAATGACGAAACTACTTCAGAAAGATGTTAAGTTTGAATGGACAGAAAAGTGTCAGAAAAGTTTCGATCACTTGAAAACTCATTTGACGGAAGCTCCAGTACTAGTGCAGCCTGAATCAGGCAAGGAGTTCGTCATTTACAATGATGCATCCTTACTTGGGTTGGGTTGTGTATTGATGCAAGAAGGTCGAGTTGTAGCTTATGCGTCGAGGCAACTAAAGCCACATGAGAAAAATTATCCAACCCATGATCTCGAACTGGCTGCCATCGTATTCGCTTTGAAAATATGGCGACATTACTTATTTGGTGAGAAGTGCCATGTATATTCGGATCACGAAAGTCTCAAATATTTGATGACTCAAAGAGACTTGAATCTGCGACAAAGACGTTGGCTTGAGTTGTTAAAAGATTATGAGCTTGTCATTGACTATCACCCGGGAAAGGCTAATGTGGTTGCGGATGCTTTGAGTCGTAAATCACTGTTTACTTTACGATCGATGAATGTACACTTGTCTGTTCTATCCGACAATGTGTTAGTAGCAGAATTAGAGGCTAGACCATTGTTGATTCATCAAATTCGTGAAGCTCAGAAAGTCGATGATGAATTGGTTGCAAAACGGACTGAATGTGTTTCAGATAGGGAATCAGAGTTTCAAATTGATGACGACGATTGTTTGAGGTTCAGAAGTCGTTTGTGTGTTCCAAGAAATTCAAAACTTATTTCGATGATTCTGAACGAAGCTCATAGTAGCCGAATTTCAATTCACTCGGGGAGTACGAAAATGTACAACGATCTGAGACGTCAGTTTTGGTGGCATGGTATTGAACGAGACATTTCTGATTTTGTTTCGAAGTGCTTAGTATGTCAGCAAGTGAAGGCGGAACATCAAGTGCCTACGGGTTTACTTCAGCCGATCATGATACCTGAATGGAAATGGGATCGAGTCATGATGGATTTTGTATCTGGGTTGCCAGTGTCGGCAAGTAAGAAAGATGCGATTTGGGTTGTTGTTGATAGACTGACTAAGTCGGCTCACTTTATCCCCGTACGCACGGATTTTTCATTGGATAAACTAGCTGAGTTGTATGTTTCTCAGATTTTGAGATTACACGGGGTACCCATTTCTATTGTGTCGGATAGAGATCCAAGATTCACCTCGCGATTTTGGAAGAAATTGCAAGAAGCTTTGGGTACCAAGTTGCATTTTAGCACCGCTTTTCATCCCTAAACCGATGGTCAATCCGAGCGGATAATTCAGATACTCGAGGATATGTTAAGATGTTGCATCCTTGAGTTTAGTGGTTCATGGGAACGGTATTTACCTTTGATTGAATTCGCTTACAACAATAGTTTTCAATCAAGTATTAAGATGGTACCTTACGAGGCTTTGTACGGTCGTAAATGCCGTACACCATTGTTTTGGACCGAGCTCTGTGAAAGTAAGATTTTCGGAGTTGATTTGATTAAAGATGCTGAGCAGAAAGTAAGAATAATTCGTGAAAGTCTGAAGGCAGCATCCGATCGTCAGAAGTCGTACGCGGATTTAAAACGAAGAGATATTGAGTATCAGGTAGGAGACAAAGTGTTTCTTAAGGTTTCACCTTGGAAAAAGATACTCAGATTTGGCCGTAAGGGCAAACTGAGTCCGAGATTCATTGGGCCGTATGAAATCTCCGAACGAGTTGGTCCAGTTGCATATAGGTTGCTTTTACCCCCTGAACTTGAAAGGATTCACAACGTTTTCCATGTTTCGATGCTTCGACGTTACAGATCTGATCCTTCGCGCATACTTAGTCCATCAGAGGTTGAAATTCAATCTGACTTGAGTTATGCAGAAGAACAGATTCGTATCCTAGCTCGTGAAGTGAAAGAGTTACGAAACAAAAGGGTTCCGTTAGTAAAGGTGTTATGGCTCAAACACGGAATCGAAGAAGCTACTTGGGAGCTGAGAACTCTATGAGAGAACGATACCCAAACCTATTTACCGGTAAGATTTTCGGGGACAAAAATTTCTTAAGTGGGGGAAAGTTGTGACAGCCCTAATGTGACCCTAGTCGGGAAGTGATTTCGGGACCGCTAAACCGAGTCACCAAATTATTTTAATATGATAATTATTGTCTAAAATATGTGAATATGAATGTGTGAAAGTTTTAGGCTTTGATTTAGTTAATTGCATGTGAATTTAGTTAATAGGACTTATGTGTGACACTTTTGAAATGTGATAGGTTAATCTATAAGGATCTATTAGTGCATGTAATAAAAAGGGTGGACTTGCATGTCAATATCCCCACTTAATTAGTAGTGGCCGGCCATGACAATGAGGGTGGACAAAATGTGATGGGTAAAACATGTCATAAACATGTTGTGTTAATGCTTTATGTTAGAAATGATAAAATAAGGAGCATGGTAATAAAATAATGAAAAGGAAAATGATGAAGAAAAAAAAAAGAAAAGTTCTCATGTTGTTTAACTTGGCCGAATAGAAGAAAGAAAAAGAAGGGAAAGAGCTTGGAGAAAATCGGCTATGGTGGTTCACTAGACTAAGGTATGTTGATGTTGTTCCATGAGATTCATGCATATTTTTAGTTGTTAGCTTGAGTTCTACCTAGCCCATGGTTTAAATCTTTGCTATGAGATGGAGATGATATTCGGCCATGGGTGTTGTCTTCTTGGTTGGTGTTTGATGTTGTGGTGATGAGGCATGAAGATGAGCTAAGTTTCGGCTAAGGTGGACTTATGTTGATGTCATTTGCATGCTAAGTGTGAAGCTTTGTAGTGATACATGTGATGGTGATTGATGGCTCTTGGATTTTCTTTTTAGCATTTTTGAGTTAGACATTAAGTTCTTTGTTTAACCCATGACCAAAATTGAAATGGTATGGTGTATTGATGCATTCGGCCATGGTAGGAAGTAGATGAGAATTGGTAGTAAGGTGAAGTGCAAATGTTAGTATTTGATTACTAGTGTATATATGTGTATTAGCCGAGTTTTGAACTGGAAACAAAATGGTATGTAGTCAATACAAGTAACCATATTTGTAGGAAGTATTAAGCATATAATCGGCCTCAACATAGACATGCATATTCGGCCACATGAGGTAGATTGGTGTTGCATGTATTCAGTTAGAGGCAAGCATATTGATGCTTTTATCTTGGCTTAGATAATCGGCTAAAAGAGAGTGTGGGCTAATATGTTGAGTTGATTCATGATTTCATATATATGTCACTCTAATGTCTAATGTATATATGGGTTAAGTACCTTGAGCTTCTCTTTTTGATGTTCAAATGATTAAATCAATTTATTTGTTAAATTAAGCTCAAGAGCAAAGGGGAACTAAATCCGATAAAGGGAAGGAAAAAGTGATCGAATAGCCGTCGAAATCGTTCGACAACATCCGAGGTAAGTTTTCGAGTAATGGAACTTAGATTATGATTCGATTAGGTCATGACATATAAGTATGACAAATAAAAGGTGATATAATGATTCTACTTGAATTATATATTGAGGTGGTTAGTTTATACCTATGACGGGTAGCCGAATGTGTATAGAGATCATGTTATAAAGCCAATCAAAATCGTGCTCTTTGTATGTGGCTATTGAGCTAAAATTAGTAAGTGTGATAAGTGTCTTGTGTTTGAGCTTTGGTAATGAAAATGAAATATGGATGTGTCATGATTTATTGATATATGTGCATGGTTATTTGAATGATATCCGGGCTAAGTCCCGAAGGCTTTTATGCTAGTGACTATATCCGGACTAAGATCCGAAGGCATTTGTGCGAGTTGCTATATCCGGGCTAAGACCCGAAGGCATTTGTGCTAGCGACTATATCCGGGCTAAGTCCCGAAGGCATTTATGCTAGTGACCAAATCCGGGCTAAGACCTGAAGGTCCTGTGCGAGTGGTTATATCCGGCTAAATCCCGAAGATACTTGGGTTTGGGAATGAGTGATCTTGCTGTAATAATTTCAATTAATACGCTCGTAAAATCCCAACGATGAGGTAAGTTTCGTATATGCATTGGAATAATTGATTCCTTCTAAACAGTGTTCTCTCAATCGATTAACAAACTTCCGGCTTTTAGTCAAGTTGATTCCTTATGTTTGAATATAAGGGTTGGAAATGTGAAGTAGGTACGATTGTGAGAATATGTGTATATGAAATTATTCGTTTAATCATATGAATGCTATATTTTAGTTGTGCATGATTTCCTTACTCAAAACTTACTAAGCATTAAATGCTTATTCCGTTTCTTTGATTCTTTGTTTTATAGATTTTGGTTCGTCAGCTATCGGACTCGGGAGTGTCCAAGTCAAAGTCATCCACACTATCAAAGCCCTTGTGGTACTCTTTTAGTTGAACTCTGCTAATGGCATGTATAGGACTACCCTTGTGTTATTAGTCAAGTACTTTGGCGTTGTATATATTTGGATAGCCATGCGAAAATGGCTTATATATTTTGAGCATAGTGTTATAATCATTTTGTATGTATATGGTTATTGAGAGGTGTGGATATGTTTGGCAATGATTGGCCATTGGAATGGTTAATCATGATCATATTTTGTACTATATATGCTGAAGGGCTAGTTGAATCATGGAAACTATGTAATAGGTAAAGTCTACCTTAAAGGCAGATGCTGACAGCAGCAGTGATGTGAATTTGAAAAATCACTAAAAATAGTAGGAATGAAATTAAATAGTGAATAAATTATGTAATCGAACCTTGATGAATCTACTTTCACATGGAAGAAACGAAATGATCATATGAGTCGTATTTTAAGAGATATTTAAGTTTTCGTGGAACAGGGCCAGAGCGATTTCTGGATCCCCTGATCTGGCTTTGAAAATTTACTATAAATTAACCAGAGATAATTAGAAGTCATTCCATATATGTATAGATTCCTTTTTGAGTGTAGTTTCGTTAGAAACAAACTGCATAAGTATTGAATCCCTGTACAGAAGGATATCTAAGTCGTAATGAATGAAGGTCAGAGTAGTCGAACCCTGTAATAGGGGAGAATTTAACTAATAAATTGTACTAATTGGCCCGGCAAAAAATCCTAGAAAAAAAATTGTAGATGTACATATGAGTCTAGTTTAAGGAAAAATTTACGGAACTGGTTTTCGAGTTTTGGAACTCGAGATATGATTTTTAAACTTACAGTGATGCAGTTAGCTAGCTTGTGTGGAAATTTTAAATGAACTGTGTTTTACAATGAAATAAGTCTGTAAATACCTCGTTTTCGACTCCGGCAATGGTCTCGGGTACGGGGTGTTACAAAACAATTTTGTTTTATTTTCATTTAGATTAGTTAGTTCAATTTATTAAACTCTAATTAGGAAAAATGAGTTAAATGTACCAAATGACATATGCATTTATTAAACTCTACTATCTCTATTATCATCATACCTTCTCAATTCCACAATCAAGTGATTCATGCTATATTAATTCAAATACAATTCAACACATACATTAGCAATGTAGTTGTACTATTTACACGCAACTTACCTCGAATTACAAAATGTGGCAACTAGCCGATTTAGTTAATTTGCTTGGCTTTCCCCCGATCTAGGTTCGGATTTGGAAATTCTCAATCTAAAATAGCAAAATGCACTCATTTAATCACTAAATAAAATTAAGCAATTAAGCATTCACATCTTCAATAAAATGACCATTTTGCCCCTAGACTTTGGCAAAATGACCATTCTGCCCCTATGTTCAAAAATTAATTTTTATTGAATTTCTTTGCATCTTAAGCCTAGCCGAACTATTTTTACTCCTATAGCAACCCCAAATTCCCTCTATTTCACACATTTATCATTCATTTTACGACTTGTGCAAAATAGTCCCTTTAGGTGTTGTCCTGGTAACACCTTTCACAAAAGTTGTCTATTATACAACTAAGACTCATATTCTTCCATAAAATTTTAGAAAACACCCTAAATGCCTTCATAGAAAAACCCTAGACCTTCAACCATTTTTGCAAGATATACCCTTCATTTGAGAGCTCATGCTTCAAGGGTTTCAAAAATACAAAAACAATCAACAAAGGACATGGAAATCACTTACTTGTGAGTGCTTCAAGTTGCTGAAAATTTTTGAGCTCTCAAACCCCCTTCCATGGCTAATTTCAGTGGAGAAAAGAGATGAGAAAAGGATGATATCATCCTTCTTTATTTTATTTCTATTTTAGTCAAAATTGGTCACCTAACCCAACAAATTTTGAAAATTTGACAACATATGTCTCCTATGGCCGGCCACTCTATTTCTAGGGATCTAATTGCTCTTTAAAATCCCCTAATTTTTCTTCTCTAATAAAGTAACACCTTTAGCTATCAAAATAGAACTTTTGCACTTTATGCGATTTTGTCCTTTTTCTCAATTGGGCTCACAAACCTCAAAATTAACTCACCAAATTTTTCATGCACTATTATAAACATGCTATGACTCCAAAATAATAATAAAATAATTTCTCTGATTTTTAATTTGTGGTCTCGAGACCACTATTTTGACTAGCCCCAAAATCGGGATGTTACACCCAAACTTTACCATCAACCTTCTAAAACACTTACACACATATATCAACCAATTTCAAGCATTAAACCAACCAGACATCATTAACATATATGATATATCATCACATATATTCATATAACCAAACTTACCTTTTCATTAAGGCATATAGTTCACCTTAATTTAACCTAACCATACCATACACATATATATATTAAAGTAATAAAACTTTGTAGTAATATACCAAATCAAACATCACTAGCCATACCAATGGCTAGATTACAAACATCCATTTACAAGTCATCATTTGACCAAGTTAACTTATACATGCCATTACACCAAAATAAGTTTACTATTATACCAAAACAAGCTAGTGGATAGTGCGATGATGCTCCGACCGATCTCCAACCTTTACGAGCTTTCGAGCACTATAAAATAGAGAAAATAAAACCTTGTAAGCATTTAATGCTTAGTAAGTTCGTATAATAGGAATTAAACTTACCAATCATACTCATTTAAATAAGCATAACAATATCATGCTTCCAAAAAAAATTAGAAAATTCGCCTAATCACATATTCTCAAATAAACAAGTTAGTCACATAATTCACATATACATCAATTAAACATAGATGAGCTCATCATGTTACAAACTTTCAAGTATTTTGGGAACATTCGAGATATAATTCATTTAATCTCATAGTTTTTCATTTCAGGAATTTATCCGTTGAATCATTGAAATTTCGATGGATACTCAGGTAGTACACTCAAGGTCTATAGAATTGTAAACCGTCACTCATAATCATCGCACCCTTTAGGGCACTTAATCAGGGAGCACACTCTTCAGCCACATATTAGGATACTCAAATGAGCCATATAACAGGACATTTATCCGGGCTAAACAGAAACTCATAAAAGTTTTATTTAGGGAGCTCACAGAGTTTAACAGCTAACTCCAAAGAGTTAATATCAGGGAGCACCAGATAAGGAAATAGGGAGTTCAAGTGAGCCATGTCAGGAAGCCCATAAGAGCTTATATCAAGACGCTCACGTAGAGCTGCATTTGTGTCCGTTTTAAATGCTATATCACAACCGATTGAATCATATAACAGAACGATCACAAAGAGCTGCGGTAGTGAGCAACACATGCAGGATCACTACCGATCAGGATGCTCGCAGGAACTATATAACAAGATACTCGAGAGGGCTTATAATAAGATTGCTCATCTGAGCTATATTCTATCCGCAACATATGCAATACCACATCTAATACGAGAAATCATGTATCCATCGATTTTCATTATTCAAACGAAACTTAACATTTTCCAAACATTATTGATCATGTGATTATTTCATACCTTTTTAACATTTATATAATTCATATAAACACATAACACACTCAATTCAAGCATAAAAATAAACACAATTTAGTTACACGAGCTTACCTCGACACTTGTTTGCATATGAAAATCTACTAATCCGAAACTTTTTCTTTTCCTCGATCTAGCTTCAAATTTGAGTTGTCCAAATCTATATAAATGAATTTAATCATCAATTTATCACATTTCATATTCAATTGGATTCAATTTACATCCTAGGCAAAATTACCATTTTGCCCCTATACTTTTCAGAAATGACAATTTTGTCCCTAGGCTTGAAAAATGAAATTCATACAATTTAATCCTTATTCCAAGCCTAACCAAAATTTTCATATAATATTTACAGCACTTCTATTTCTCAAAATTCAAAATTTTTCCATAACTTTTACATCTTTACAATTTAATCCCTAAATCATAATTTATCAAAATTGTGACAGCCCTAAAGTGACCCTAGTCGAAAAGCGATTTCGGGACCGCTAAACCGAGTCACCAAATTATTTGAATGTGATATTTATTGTCTAAAATATGTGATTATGAAGGTGTGAAAGTTTTAGGCTTCGATTTAGTAAATTGCATGTGAATTTAGTCAAAAGGACTTATGGGTGACATTTTTGAAATGTGATAGGCTAATCTACAAGGACCTAATAGTGCATGTAATCAAAAGGGAGGACTTGCATGTCAATTTCCCCCCTAATATGTAGTGGCCGGCCATGAGCATGGGTGGACAAGATGTTATGGCTAAAAACATGTCATAAACATGTTGGGGTAATGCATTATGTAAGGATTAATAAAATAAAGAGCATGGCCAATAAAATATTAGTGTTAGTAGGATGAGAAACAAAAAAAAGAGAAAGGATGTGTGTGATTTTCCCCCCCATTGCCGTGAGTTGAAGGAAAGAAAAACAAAACAAAAAAAAAGTGTTCATCCTTTGGTTCATCCTTGGCCAAAAATTTTAAGGAGGAAGGAAGAAGAAAGGTTGAAGAGGTTCGGCCATGCATGTAACTAGGCTAAGGTATGTTTGATGATGTTCCATGAGATGCATGCATGTTTTAGTTGTTAGCTTGAGTTCTACCTAGCCCATGGTCTAAATCGTGCTATGTGATGGAAATGACACTCGGCCATGGATGCATCATTCTTGCTCGGTGTTGATGTTGTGTTGGTGAGATATCAAGTTATTTTTGTGACCAAGTTGAGATTTGAATTTTTGGAATGAGTAAGGTTTTCGGCTATGGTAAATATAAGGGTGATGGATGTTGTGTCATGCTAAATCTAGATGAACAATGTTAGTGCTTATACTTGATATTCATGAGTTTCTTTCTTGGTTTTACCTCAAACCCATGAAGTATTTTAATTGGTGTTGTTAGAGGTTTCGGTCATGGGATTATAAGCTTGTTAGTATTTGATTACTAGTGTATAAATGCGTATTAGCCAAGTTTTGAATTTGAAACGAAACGGTATATAACCAATACAAGTAACCATACTTGTGGGAAGTATTAAGCATATAATTGGCCTCAACATATACATGCATACTCGGCCACATGAGAAGATTAGTGTTGCATGCATTCGGTTAGAGGCAAGCATATTGATGCCTTTATCTTGGTTAGGACAATCGGCTAAAAGGGAGTGTGGGTTAATATGTTGAGTTGATGCATGATTTCACATGTATGTGACTTTAATGTCTAATGTATAAATATGGGCTAAGTGCCTTGTGTTCCTCTTTTCGATGCTCAAATGATTAAATCAATTTATTTGTTTAATTAAGCTCAAGAGCAAAGGGGATCTAAATCCAATAAAGGGAAGGAAAAAGTGGTCGAATAGCCATCGAAATCGTTCGACAACATCCGAGGTAAGTTCTTGAGTAATAGAGCTTAAATTATGATTTGATTAGATCATGTTTTAAGCAAATCAAAATCATGCTATTTGTGTGTGGCTATTGAGCCGAAATTGCAAGAGTGATAAGTGTCTTGTGTTTGAGTTTTGCTAATGAAAATGAAATACGAATGTGTCATGATTTATTGTTAAATGTGCATGGTTATTCGAATGATGTCCGGGCTAAGTCCCGAAGGCTTTGTGCTAAGTGACCATATCCGGACTAAGATCCGAAGGCATTTGTGCGAGTTACTAATTCCGGGCTAAGCCCGAAGGCATTGGTGCGAGTTACTAAATCCGGGTTAAGTCCCGAAGGCATTTGTGCGAGTTACTATAACCGGGCTATGTCCCGAAGGCATTTGAACGAGTAGCTATATCCGGTTAAATTCCGAAGGTACGTGATTCGGGAATGAACGATCTTGCTGTAAAAATTTCAGTTAATACGCTTGTAACATCCCAACATTGAGGTATGTTTCGTATGTGCTTTGAATTAGTTGAGCCCTTACAAATAAGTATTCGCTCAGTTGATAAATGAGCTACCGGTGTGACAGACCAAAATTGACCCTAGTCGGGAAGTGGTTTCGGGACCGCTAAACCGAGTCACCGAAATGTTTGAATGTGATATTTATTGTCTAGAATATGTAATTATGAATGTGTGAAAATTTCAAGCTTCGAGTTAGTAGATTGCATGTGAATTTAGTCAATAGGACTTATGTGCGACATTTTTGAAATGTGATAGGTCGAAGCATAAGGACCAATTAGTGCATGAAATAAAAAGGGGGGACTTGCATGTCAAATTCCCCCCTAATTAGTAGTGGCCGGCCATGACAAGCATGGTAGACCAAGTGTGATGGGCAAGACATGTCATAGACATGTTGTGTTGGTGCATCATGGGTGGAAAAAAATAAAATAAGGAGCATGGGCATAAAATAATGAAAGGGAATATGATGAAAACAAAAAAAAAAGTGTGTGGTTGTTCCCCCCCCATTGCCGTGTGTTAAAGAAAAAAAAGAGAAAATTTTGTTCATCCTTTTTCATCTTCATTTGGCCGAAAATTCTAAGGAAGGAGGAAGGAGTTCTTGCTTCATGTTTGGTTTGGAAGAGGATTAGGAGGAGGTTTGGCCATACTTGTATCTAGATCAAGGTATGTTTGAGGTTGTGCCATGAGATTCATGCATGTTTTTAGTTGCTAGCTTGAGTTCTAATTATCCCATGGTTCAAATCTTTGCTATGTCATGGGGATGATATTCGGCCTAGGTAGATTTTGTGTTAATGCCATTGCATGCTAAATATGAAGCTTGTTAATGATGCATGTGATGGTGGATTGATGATTCTTGAATCTTCTTTTTAGCATTTTTGAGTGAGCACATATGTGCATTGGTTGCTAGATGGAGAAGAATCGGCTAGCAAGTTGTGTGCTAAGGCCGAATATAATTTTTGTATATTAATGAGTAATGCATGTGTTAAATTGATGGAAAGGGAGAGGATGCTTTACTAGTGTATATATGTGTGTATTAGCCAAGTTTTGAACTTGAAACAAAAGGGTGTTTAGTCAATACAAGTGACCATACTTGTAGAATGTATTAACTGTTGAAATCAGCCCCAACATAGACATGCATATTCGGCCATAGGAAGGAGATTGGTGTTGCATGTATTCGGTTAGAGGCAAGCATATTGATGCTTTTGTCTTGGCTTAGAAAATTCGGCCAAGGGGGAAAAATTAGCTAAAATGTTGAGTTTGATTCATTATTCCGTACATATGTGACTTTAATGTCTAATGTACAAATATGGGCTAAGTGCCTTGTGTTCCTCTTTTCGATGCTCAAATGATTAAATCAATTTATTTGTTTAATTAAGCTCAAGAGCAAAGGGGAACTAAATCCGATAAAGGGAAGGAAAAAGTGGCCGAATAGCTATCGGAATCGTTCGACAACACTAGATCATGTTTTAAGCAAATCAAAATCATGCTCTTTGTGTGTGGCTATTGAGCCGAAATTGCAAGAATGATAAGTGTCTTGTGTTTGAGTTTTGTTAACGAAAATGAAATACGAATGTGCCATGATTTACTGTTAAATGTGCATGGTTATTTGAATGATGTCCGGGCTAAGTCCCGAAGGCTTTGTGCTAAGTGACCATATCCGGACTAAGATCCGAAGGCATTTGTGCGAGATACTAATTCCGGGCTAAGCCCGAAGGCATTTGTGCGAGTTACTAAATCCGGGTTAAGTCCCGAAGGCAATTGTGCGAGTTACTATAACCGGGCTATGTCCCGAAGGCATTTGAACGAGTAGCTATATCCGGTTAAATTCCAAAGGTACGTGATTTGGGAATGAATGATCTTGCTGTAAAAATTTCAGTAAATACTCTAGAAACATCCCAACATTGAGGTATGTTTCGTATGTGCTTGAATTTAGTTGAGCCCTTACAAATAAGTATTCGCTCAGTTGATAAACGAGCTACCGGCCTTTGGCTAAGTTGATCTTTTGTGTATGTACATAAGGGTTGGTAATGTGAAGCAAGTATGATATCGAAATTTTGTGCATATGAAATTATCCGTTTAGCTATATGAATGCTATACTTTTGCTGTGCTGGAATTCCTTGCTCAAAACTTACTAAGCATAAATTGCTTACTCCGTTTCTTTGATCCTCTATTTTATAGATTTTGGTTCTCCAGCTATCGGACTCGGGATTTTGAAGTCGAAGTCGCCCACACTATCCAAGCCCCCCCCTTTTTGGTACAATTTTGGTTGAACTTCGAAATGGCATGTATAGGACTACCCGTTTGTTGTGGGTCATGGACCCTTTGGACTTGTATAATTTTGGATAGCCATGCGAAAATGGCTTATATATGTTTGAGTATAATGTTATAATCATTTGGTATGGATATGGTTATTGAGAGGTGTGGATATGCTTGACAAGGATTGGCCATGGGAATGGTTAATCACTATCATAAATTGTGCTATTTATGCAAAAAGGGCTAGTTGAATCATGGAAACTATGAAATAGGTAAAGTCTACCTTAAAGGCAGATGCTGACAGCAGCAGTGATGTAGATTTGGAAAATCACTAAAATAGTAGGAATGGAATTAAATAGTGAATAAATTATGTAAACGAACCTTGGTGAATCTATCTTCATATGAAAGTAACGAAACAATCATACGGACAGTATGTTAAGAGATATTCAAGTTCTTGTGAGACAGGGCCAGAACGGTTTCTGGATTTCCTGTTCCGAATTTGGAAATTCATTAAAAATTAACCAGAGACAATTAGGAGTCAAGCCATATATGTATAGATTCCCCTCTGAGTCTAGTTTCTATAGAAACAAACGGTATCTGTATTGAAGCCCTGTACAGGGAGATATCCAAGTCGTAATGTGCAAAGGTCAGTGTAGTCAATCCCTGTAACATGGGAGACTTTGACTAATAAACTGTACTAATTGGCCCAACCAAAAATTCTAGAAAAAAATATGTAGATGGGCATATGAGTCTAGTTTCAGGGAAAATTTACGGAACTGGATTCCTAGTTTCTGAACTCAAGATATGATTTTTAAAGCGACTAGTACGCAGATTGGCAGTGTCTGGGAAATTTTTTTTAAAGTCTGTTAACACCTCGTGTTCGACTCCGGTGACGGTCTCGGGTTCGGGGTGTTACATTTGATTGGTATCAGAGCTACGGTTTAGTCGATTCTAGGACTACCGTAATGCGTTGGGTCTAGCTATACATGCCATTTTATGTGATTATTTGATAGTGTGGTGATTTCTGACATTTGCAAATGTGTTTATTTATAGTAATGGATCCCGAGCCCGACCGAGCGGTAGCTGATGATCTTGAGAGTGTAGCGCCTACTCCCGCACAAGGGACAGCGTCGGCGGACTCTCAACCTAATGCTAGTAACCCGAATGATGAAGCTAGACATGCTTTCTATAGCGTGATGAATGATTGGTTCAACCAATACATTCAAACTAATACGGCTGTTCCACAACCTCCATTCCCGGCAAATACCACCCCCGAACCTAGAATACCTCCGGAAACTGACCAAATATGGTCAAATAAGCCCTTAGTTGACAGAATCCGAAAACATGGGGCTACTGAATTTAAAGCTACGGACAGCGATGATGCCGAGCAAGCTGAATTTTGGTTGGACAACACTATCTGGGTACTCGATGAGCTATCTTGTACACCCGATGAATGCCTAAAGTGTACTATCTCCTTGCTACGCGATTCTGCCTACTATTGGTGGAGTACTCTGACTTCTGTTGTGCCCCGAGAGCAAGTAACTTGGGAGTTATTCCAAACTGAGTTTCGGAAAAAGTATATCAGTCAGAGATTTGTTGATCAAAAACGGAAGGAATTTCTTGAGCTTAAGCAAGGTTCTATGTCAGTTACTGATTACGAGCGAAAATTTGTTAGACTTAGTAGATACGCTCGGGAATGTGTTTCGTCCGAGGCTATCATGTGTAGACGCTTCGAGGATGGGCTGAATGAAGATCTAAAAATGTTCGTTGGCATTCTTGAAATACGAGAGTTCGTAGTACTTGTCGAGCGAGCTTGTAAAGCCGAAGAGCTTAGAAAAGAAAAACAAAAAGTTGATGTGGGAACTCGAGAGTTTCGTAAAAGATCTTCGGGAAAGTCTCTTCAACAGGCATCGAAGAAATTTCGAGATGATGTGGGCTGGTCGAGAGGCACTTCGGGCCTTTTTAGACGAGATCGTGATCGACCCCCTATGGGTACACGAGGCACTTCGGTCGCCAGTGTTGGGAATGAACGTCGAGACAGAACGAAATGTCGATATTGTGGTAAATGGCATTCGGGGAGTTGTAGATTCCCTGACCGCTCCTGTTACAAGTGCGGATCAGTTGACCACTTCATTAAAGATTGCCCGAGGTTGTCTGAACAGAATGTAAATCAGAGTGGGAAACCGGGTGCTACCACTGCTCGAGGTAGACCATCTTGAAATACGGGCAATGCTGGTGGTGGTCAGAGAGGATCTAGAGATGCTACGACCAGATCCGAGGCTCGTGCGCCTGCTAGAACTTATGCTATACGTGCCCGCGAGGATGTTTCTTCGCCTGATGTTATTACCGGTACTTTTACTCTCTTTGATACTAATGTAATTGCTTTGATTGACCCCGGTTCTACTCATTCTTACATATCTGAAACCTTAGCATCCAGTAAGACTTTACCTATTGAGTCTACTGAGTTCGTAATTCGGGTGTCAAATCCCTTGGGTCGTTACGTGCTTGTCGACAAAGTGTATAAGAAATGTCCCCTAGTAATTCGAGGTTCCTGTTTTCCGGCGGACTTGATGCTTTTGCCGTTTAATGAATTTGATGTTATTCTCGGGTTGGATTGGTTGACCGTGCATGATGCGGTTGTGAATTGCAAAAGCAAGACTATTGAATTGAGGTGCGCAAAGAACGAAGTAATCCGAGTTGAGTCTACGGACTTGGATGGGTTGCCAGCTGTAATATCCTCAATGTTGGCCCAGAAATATGTAAGAAAAGGGTGCGAAGAATACCTTGCGTATGTACTTGATGACAAAGAATTAGAAAAGAAACCCGAATCTGTGCCGGTGGTTTGTGAATACCCGGATGTTTTTCCTGAAGAATTACCGGGTTTACCACCTGTTCGGGAGATAGAGTTTGGTATTGAGCTTGTACCTGGGACTACGCCGATTTTGATGGCTCCGTATCGTATGGCACCAACCGAGTTAAAAGAGTTGAAAGCTCAGTTGCAAGAATTGACGGATAGAGGTTTTGCTCGACCAAGTTTCTCACCTTGGGGTGCACCAGTATTGTTCGTGAAAAAGAAGGACGGAACAATGAGGTTGTGCATTGACTATCGTCAACTGAATAAAGTGACGATAAAGAACAAATATCTGTTACCGCGTATCGATGATTTGTTCGACCAACTGAAGGGAGCCTCAGTGTTCTCAAAAATAGATTTGAGATCGGGCTATTATCAGTTGCGAATTCGAGATTCGGACATACCCAAAATTGCCTTCAGAACGAGATATGGTCACTACGAATTCTTAGTGATGCCGTTTGGGCTCACTAATGCCCCTGAGGTATTTATGGATTTGATAAATCGGATCTTCAGACCATATTTGGATCGGTTCGTAGTTGTGTTCATTGATGACATCTTGGTCTATTCAAGAGATGAGACCGAACATGCTGAGCACCTGAGACTAGTGTTGCAAATTTTGCGGGATAAGCAGTTATATGCTAAGTTCAGTAAGTGTGAGTTCTGGTTAAGAGAGGTTAGCTTCTTGGGTCACGTGGTATCCGCATCGGGTATTCGAGTTGACCCAAACAAAATTTCAGCCATACTTAACTGGAAACCTCCAAGAAATATTACCGAAGTTCGGAGCTTCTTGGGGCTCGTCGGTTATTACCGACGATTTATAAAAGGTTTCTCGATGATAGCCACACCAATGACGAAGCTACTTCAAAAGGATGTTAAGTTCGAATGGACGGAGAAATGTTAGAAAAGTTTCGATCAACTGAAAACTTATTTGACTGAAGCTCTAATTTTAGTGCAACCCGAATCAGGCAAAGAGTTTGTCATTTATAGTGACGCATCCCTACTTGGGTTGGGTTGCATATTGATGCAAGAAGGTCGAGTGGTGGCCTATGCGTCGAGACAATTAAAGCCACATGAGAAAAATTATCCGACCCATGATCTTGAACTAGCTCCCATCGTATTTGCTTTAAAAATATGGCGACATTACTTATTTGGTGAAAAGTGCCATGTATTTTCGGATCAAAAAAGTCTCAAATATTTGATGACTCAAAGAGACTTAAATCTGCGACAAAGACGTTGGCTTGAGTTGTTGAAAGATTACGAGCTTGTCATTGATTACCACCCGGGAAAGGCTAATGTGGTTGCGGACGCCTTAAGCCGGAAATCATTGTTTGCTTTACGAGCAATGAATGTGCACTTGTCTGTTCTACCGGACAATGTGTTAGTAGCTGAATTAAAAGCCAAACCATTATTGATTCATCAAATTCGTGAAGCCCAGAAAGTTGATGATGAATTGGTTGCAAAACGGGCTGAGTGTGTTCCAAACAAGGAATCGGAGTTTCAAATTGATGATGATGATTGTTTGAGGTTCAGAAGTCGTTTGTGCATTCCAAGGAATTCGGAACTCATTTCGATGATTCTGAACGAAGCCCATTGTAGCCGAATGTCAATTCACCCGGGGAGTACGAAAATGTACAACGATTTGAAACATTGGTTTTGGTGGCATGGTATGAAACGAGACATCTCCGACTTTGTTTCGAGATGTTTAATATGTCAACAAGTGAAAGCGGAACATCAAGTGCCTTCAGGATTACTTCAGCCGATCATGATACCCGAGTGGAAATGGGATCGAATCACAATAGACTTTGTGTCCGGACTGCCATTGTCAGCAAGTAAGAAGGATGCGATTTGGGTTTTTGTTGATAGACTGACTAAGTCGGCTCACTTTATCCCCGTGCGTACGGATTTTTCATTGGATAAACTAGTCAAATTGTATGTTTCTCAGATTGTGAGATTACACGGGGTACCTATTTCTATCGTGTCGAATAGAGATCCGAGATTCACCTCGCGATTTTGGAGGAAATTGCAAGAAGCTTTGGGTACCAAGCTGCATTTTAGCACTGCTTTTCACCCCCAAACCGATGGTCAATCTGAGCGGATAATTCAGATACTTGAGGATATGTTGAGGTGTTGCATCCTCGAGTTCAGTAGTTCATGGGAACGGTATTTACCTTTGATTGAATTCGCTTACAACAATAGTTTTCAATCAAGTATTAAGATGGCACCTTACAAGGCTTTGTACGGTCGTAAATGCCGTACACCATTGTTTTGGACCGAGCTCGGTGAAAGTAAAATTTTCGGAGTTGATTTGATTAAGGATGCCGAACAGAAAGTAAAGGTAATCCGTGAAAGTCTGAAAGTAGCCACAGATCGTCAAAAATCATATGCGGATTTGAAACGAAAAGACATTGAATATCAGGTGGGAGATAAAGTGTTTCTTAAAGTTTCGCCTTGGAAAAAGGTACTCAGATTTGGCCGTAAGGGCAAGTTGAGCACGAGATTCATTGGGCCATACGAAATCTCCGAACGAGTTGGTCCGGTTGCGTATAGATTGATTTTGCCCCCTGAACTTGAAAAGATTCACGATGTCTTTCATGTTTCTATGCTTCGACGTTATAGATCCGATCCGTCACATGTGATTAATCCCTCAGAAGTTGAAATTCAATCTGACTTGAGTTATGAAGAAGAACCGATTCGTATCCTAGTTCGTGAAGTGAAAGAGTTGCGAAACAAAAGGGTTCCGTTAGTTAAGGTGTTATGGCTCAAACACGGGATCGAGGAAGCTACTTGGGAAACCGAGAGCTCGATGAAAGAACGATACCCAAACCTATTTACCGGTAAGATTTTCGGGGACGAAAATTTCTTAAGTGGGGGAGAGTTGTGACAACCCAAAATTGACCCTAGTCGGGAAGTGGTTTCGGGACCGCTAAACCGAGTCACCAAAATGTTTGAATGTGATATTTATTGTCTAGAATATGTAATTATGAATGTGTGAAAATTTCAAGCTTCGATTTAGTTGATTGCATGTGAATTTAGTCAATAGGACTTATGTGCGACATTTTTGAAATGTGATAGGTCGAAGCATAAGGACCTATTAGTGCATGAAATAAGAAGGGGGGACTTGCATGTCAAATTCCCCCCTAATTAGTAGTGGCCGGCCATGACAAGCATGGTAAACCAAGTGTGATGGGCAAGACATGTCATAGACATGTTGTGTTGGTGCATCATGGGTGGAAAAAAATAAAATAAGGAGCATGGGCATAAAATAATGAAAGGGAATATGATGAAAACAAAAAAAAAAGTGTGTGGTTGTTCCCCCCCCCATTGCCGTGAGTTAAAGAAAAAAAAGAGAAAATTTTGTTCATCCTTTTTCATCTTCATTTGGCCGAAAATTCTAAGGAAGGAGGAAGGAGTTCTTGCTTCATGTTTGGTTTGGAAAAGGATTAGGAGGAGGTTTGGCCATACTTGTATCTAGATCAAGGTATGTTTGAGGTTGTGCCATGAGATTCATGCATGTTTTAGTTGCTAGCTTGAGTTCTAATTATCCCATGGTTCAAATCTTTGCTATGTCATGGGGATGATATTCGGCCTAGGTAGATTTTGTGTTAATGCCATTGCATGCTAAATATGAAGCTTGTTAATGATGCATGTGATGGTGGATTGATGATTCTTGAATCTTCTTTTTAGCATTTTTGAGTGAGCACATATGTGCATTGGTTGCTAGATGGAGAAGAATCGGCTAGCAAGTTGTGTGCTAAGGCTGAATATAACTTTTGTATATTAATGAGTAATGCATGTGTTAAATTGATGGAAAGGGAGAGGATGCTTTACTAGTGTATATATGTGTGTATTAGCCAAGTTTTGAACTTGAAACAAAAGGGTGTTTAGTCAATACAAGTTACCATACTTGTAGAATGTATTAACTGTTGAAATCGGCCCCAACATAGACATGCATATTCGGCCATAGGAAGGAGATTGGTGTTGCATGTATTCGGTTAGAGGCAAGCATATTGATGCTTTTGTCTTGGCTTAGAAAATTCGGCCAAGGGGGAAAAATTAGCTAAAATGTTGAGTTTGATTCATGATTCCGTACATATGTGACTTTAATGTCTAATGTATAAATATGGGCTAAGTGCCTTGTGTTCCTCTTTTCGATGCTCAAATGATTAAATCAATTTATTTGTTTAATTAAGCTCAAGAGCAAAGGGGAACTAAATCCGATAAAGGGAAGGAAAAAGTGGTCGAATAGCTATCGGAATCGTTCGACAACACCCGAGGTAAGTTCTTGAGTAAAAGAGCTTAAATTATGATTTGATTAGATCATGTTTTAAGCAAATCAAAATCATGCTCTTTGTGTGTGGCTATTGAGCCGAAATTGCAAGAATGATAAGTGTCTTGTGTTTGAGTTTTGTTAACGAAAATGAAATACGAATGTGCCATGATTTACTGTTAAATGTGCATGGTTATTTGAATGATGTCCGGGCTAAGTCCAGAAGGCTTTGTGCTAAGTGACCATATCCGGACTAAGATCCGAAGGCATTTGTGCGAGATACTAATTCCGGGCTAAGCCCGAAGGCATTTGTGCGAGTTACTAAATCCGGGTTAAGTCCCGAAGGCAATTGTGCAAGTTACTATAACCGGGCTATGTCCCGAAGGCATTTGAACGAGTAGCTATATCCGGTTAAATTCCGAAGGTACGTGATTTGGGAATGAATGATCTTGCTGTAAAAATTTCAGTAAATACTCTAGAAACATCCCAACATTGAGGTATGTTTCGTATGTGCTTGAATTTAGTTGAGCCCTTACAAATAAGTATTCGCTCAGTTGATAAACGAGCTACCGGCCTTTGGCTAAGTTGATCTTTTGTGTATGTACATAAGGGTTGGTAATGTGAAGGAAGTATGATATCGAAAATTTGTGCATATGAAATTATCCGTTTAGCTATATGAATGCTATACTTTTGCTCTGCTGGAATTCCTTGCTCAAAACTTACTAAGCATAAATTGCTTACTCCGTTTCTTTGATCCTCTGTTTTATAGATTTTGGTTCTCCAGCTATCGGACTCGGGATTTTGAAGTCGAAGTCGCCCACACTATTAAAGCCCCCCCTTTTTGGTACAATTTTGGTTGAACTTCGAAATGGCATGTATAGGACTACCCGTTTGTTGTGGGTCATGGACCCTTTGGACTTGTATAATTTTGGATAGCCATGCGAAAATGGCTTATATATGTTTGAGTATAATGTTATAATCATTTGGTATGGATATGGTTATTGAGAGGTGTGGATATGCTTGACAAGGATTGGCCATGGGAATGGTTAATCACTGTCATAAATTGTGCTATTCATGCAAAAAGGGCTAGTTGAATCATGGAAACTATGAAATAGGTAAAGTCTACCTTAAAGGCAGATGCTGACAGCAGCAGTGATGTAGATTTGAAAAATAACTAAAAATAGTAGGAATGGAATTAAATAGTGAATAAATTATGTAAACGAACCTTGATGAATCTATCTTCATAGGAAAGGAACAAAACAATCATACGGACAGTATGTTAAGAGATATTCAGGTTCTTGTGAGACAGGGCCAGAACGGTTTCTGGATTTCCTGTTCCGTCTTTGGAAATTCATTAAAAATTAACCAGAGACAATTAGGAGTCAAGCCATATATGTATAGATTCCTCTATGAGTCTAGTTTCTATAGAAAGAAATGGCATCAGTATTGAAGCCTTGTACATGGAGGTATCCAAGTCGTAATGCGCAAAGGTCAGTGTAGTCGATCCCTGTAACATGGGAGAATTTGACTAATAAACTGTACTAACTGGCCCAACCAAAAATTCTAGAAAAAAATATGTAGATGGACATATGAGTCTAGTTTCAGGGAAAATTTACGGAACTGGATTCCAAGTTTCTGAACTCAAGATATGATTTTTAAAGCGACTAGTACGCAGATTGGCAGTGTCTGGGAAATTTTTTTTAAAGTCTGTTAACACCTCGTGTTCGACTCCGGTGACGGTCTCGGGTTCGGGGTGTTACAACCGGCCTTTGGCTAAGTTGATCTTTGTGTATGAATATAAGGGTTGGTAATGTGAAGTAAGTATGATATTGAAAATTTGTGCATATGAAATTATCTGTTTAGCTACATGAATGCTATACTTTGGTTGTGTCTAAATTCGTTGCTCAAAACTTACTAAGCATTTAATGCTTACTCCATTTCTTTGATTCTCTGTTTTATAGATTTTGGTTCTTCAGCTATCGGACTCGGGATTTTGAAGTCGAAGTCGCCCACACTATCAAAGCTCCTTTTGGTATACTTTTGGTTGAACTTTGAAATGGCATGTATAGGACCACCCTTTTGTTGTTGGTCATGAACCCTTCGGTATTGTGTAAATTTGGATAGCCATGCGAAAATGGCTTAAATATACTTTGATCATAGCATTATAGTCGTTTTGTATGTTGTCCGTCGAGAGGTATGGAAATGTTGGCAACGGTTAGCCATGGGAATGGTTATTCATGATCACTTTTGATATATGTTTGACAAACTCTAGTTGATCCATGAAGGATCATGAAATAGGTAAAGTTTACCTTAAAAATAGATGCTGGCAGCAGCAGTGATGTGGATGTGAAAAATCACTAAAATAGTAGGAATGGAATTAAATAGTGAATAAATTATGTAATCGAACCTCGATGAATATATTTTCATAGGAAAGTAACGAAACGTTCATATGAACAGCATATTATGAGATGCTAAAGTTTTCGTGAGACAGGGTCAGAACGGTTTCTGCATCCCCTGATCTGACTTTGGAAATTAATTATAAATTAACCAGAGATATTTAGAAGTCATTACATATATGTATAGATTCCTATTTGAGTCTAGTTTCTATAGAAACAAACGTCATCAGTATTGAAGCCCTGTACAGGGAGATATCCAAATCGTAATGCATGAAGGTCAGTGTAGTCACACCCTATAATAGGGGATACTTTAACTAATAAACTGTACTAATTGGCCTGACCAAAAATTCTAGAAAAAAATATGTAGATGGACATATGAGTCTAGTTTCAGAGAAAAATTATGAAACTGATTTTTGAGTTTTAGAACTCAAGATATGATTTTTAAGGTGACAGTGACACAGTTAGCCAACTGCCTGGAAATTTTTAAAATGGACTGTATAAGTAAATGAATTAAGTCGGTTAGCACCTCGTGTTCGACTCCGGCAACTGTCTCGGGTACGGGGTGTTACAAAAATTCACTTTGTAAAAGTTGTTTATCTATCAACAACATTTCATTTTCTACCATAAATTTCAAAATTTCAGCATATTCATCCATGGAAAAACTTTGATACTTTAATAACTTTTCAAATTAATCCCCAAAATAGATAGATTAAGCTATTCCGATATCAAAAATATAAAAATGACTAAAAACGGGACAAGAATACTTACCCAATTAAACTAAGAAAGCTTTTTTTCTCTTTCCTAGGGTTTCCATGTATATTTTTGGGGATGAAGATGATATAAAATGATAATATTTCTATTTAATTATTTATCATCCATTACTTTTTTCACTTTCCAATTTAGCCCATGCCTTTTTCTAATTTTCCATGGATGATTCATCAAAAATATCTACTAACTTTTCTTTAATGGTCTAATTACCATATAAGGACCTCATGTTTTGAATTTCATAGCTATTTGATACTTATAGCAACTAGAACTCAACTTTTTCATTTTATGCAATTTGGTCGTTCCCATAATTAAACACATAATCGGTAAAATTTTATTATCAGGAGTTTCGTATAACAATCCTATCATAATGTAGACCATGCAATAATATTAAAAATATATTTTCTTTCTAGCTCGGATTTGTGATACCAAAACCACTATTCCGATTTCACTAAAAATGGGTTGTTACAACTCCCACTTAAGAATTGTTGTCCTCAAAAATCTAACCAATAAAAAGATTTGGGTATTGCTTTCTCATGGTATCCTCTTGTTCCCAAGTAACTTCTTCAATCCCATGTCATTGCCAAAGAACTTTCACTAATGCTACATTTTTATTTCTTAACACTTTTATTTCACATGCCAGGATTTTAATCTATTCCTCACTGTAAGTCATATCAGGCTGAATCTCAACTTATGTTGGAGAAATTACATGTTAAGGATTTAACCGATATCGTCGTAACATAGACATATGGAAGACATTATGAATTTTGTCAAGTTCTGGTGGTAAAGCCAATTGATATATAACAAGTCTGCTTCTTTCAGTAATCTCATATGGTCCGATGAATAGTGGACTCAATTTTCCTTTTCGACCAAACAGGAGAACTTTCTTCCAATGTGATACTTTTAAGAATACCTTATCACCTACCTGAAATTCTTTTTTTTGTTTAAGATCGGCACAAGACTTTTGATGATTAGAGGCTGCTTTCAAACTATTTTGAATTACTTTCACATTTTCTTCAATTTCACGAGCTAAGTCAACTCCGTGTATCTTTTTCTCACTGAGCTCTGTGAAATATAATAGAGTTCTACATTTACGACCATACAAAGATCCATATGGTGCCATTTTAATACTAGACTCATAACTATTATTGTATGCAAATTTAACCAGAGGCAAATACTTTTCCTAATTACCTTCAAATTTCAAAATACAACACCGAAGCATATCTTCCAAAATATGTATTACACATTCGGATTGGCCATTAGTCTGAGGATGGAATGCGGTACTAAAATGTAACTTTGTACGCAAAAGCTTATTGCAATTTGTTCCAAAACCGGGACATAAATCGAGGATCTTTGTCTGAAATAATCGAAACTAGCGCTCCATGTAGTCTAACAATCTCGGGAACATATAATTCAGCCAATCTTTCTAAGGAAAAATCCATCCGTACTGGAATAAAGTGTGCAGACTTTGTCAACAGGTCGAAAAATACCCAAATGACATCTTTCTTCTTCGAAGACAGGGGTAATCCTTATACAAAATCCATTATAACTCTTTCCCATTTCCATTCCAGTATTGTAACTGGTTGTAATAATCTCGAAGGCACCTGATGTCCAGCTTTTACTTACTGACATGTCAAAGATTTAGATACAAATTCAGAAATATTCTGTTTCATTCTTGGCCAACAGTACATCTTTTTTAGATTATTGTACATTTTGTTATTACCAGGATGAATAGACATGGTACCATTATGAGCTTCAAATAGAATCTTCTGTACCAGTTTTGAATCCTTCGGTACACATATCCTTCCTTTTAATAATAAACAATCATTATTCCCAATCTGAAATTCTGAATCAAGAGTCGACTCACACTGTATCCATTTTTCTTGTAACTCACTATCATGTTTTTGAGCTTGACAGATCTATTACAGAAATGTCAGTTTACCTTTTAACTTAGCTATAATTGAACCATCATCAGATAGAGACAATGAGTATTCATCACTCACAAAGAAAATAGAGATTTTCTGTTAAAGCATCTGCAACCACATTGGCTTTTCCGAGATGATAGTCAATAACCAAACCATAATCTTTTAATAATTCAAGCCACCTGTGTTGTCTCAAGTTTAAATCTTTCTGTGACATCAAATACTTCAAACTTTTATGGTCAGTCAATATGTGACATTTTTCACCAAACAGGTAATGCCGCCAAATCTTCAAAGCAAACACAATGGCTGCCAATTCAAGATCCTGTATCGGGTAGTTCTTTTCATGTGGTTTTAGTTGTCCTGAAACATAGGCTATTACATTACCTTCTTGCATCAATACACGGCCTAAACCATTTAATGATGCATCACTATAAATTACAAATTCTTTACCTGATTCGGGCTGAACTAACATAGTTGCTTCTATCAATAAAGCTTCCAATCTGTCAAAACTCTGTTAACATTTATCAGACCACTCAAATTTCACATCCTTCTACAACAATTGAGTCATCGGAGAAGCTACCATTGAGAATCCTTTAATAAATCTCCGATAATACCATACTAATCCTAGAAAACTTCTAACTTCAGACATGTTTTTTGGTGGCTTCCAATTGACAATGGCTGAAAGTTTATTCGAATCCACCCTGATACCTTCAGCCGATACAATATATCT
Organism: Gossypium hirsutum; assembly: GCF_007990345.1. NCBI lineage: Eukaryota > Viridiplantae > Streptophyta > Magnoliopsida > Malvales > Malvaceae > Gossypium > Gossypium hirsutum. Next base: position 51,758,094 of record NC_053434.1, read on the forward strand.
AAGAAAACAAACTTCCCGTAGCCAAAATTCACATTTACTAAATTTGGCATACAATTGTTTCTCACGTAGAATTTGTAACACTATTCTCAAATGTTCAGTATGCTCATTTTCATCTCGGGAATATACCAAAATATCATAAATAAATACCACCTAAACCTGTCTAAATACGGTCTGAAGATTCTATTCATCAGATCCATAAATACCGCAGGTGCATTTGTCAAACCAAACAGCATCACAAGAAACTCATAATGCCCATACCTGGTTCTAAAAGATATCTTTGGAACATCTGATTCCTTTACTCGTAGCTGATAATAGCCAGAACGAAGATCAATCTTTGCAAATACAATGGCACCTTTCAACTGGTCAAATAGATCATCAATTCGAGGCAATGGATACTTGTTCTTTATTGTGACTTTGTTTAATTGTCTGTAGTCTATACATAATCTCAATGATCCATCTTTCATCTTCACAAACAGAACCGGTGCACCCCAAGTTGAAAAACTGGGTTGAGCAAAGCCTGTGTTAGCCAATTCTTGCAACTGTGGTTTCAATTCTTTCAATTCGATAAGAGCCATTCTATAGGGTGTTACGGATATCAGTGTTGTCCCTGATACAAGATCTATAGAGAACTCCACCTCTCTAACTTGTGGTAAACCAGGTAATTCCTCCAAATATACATCAGAAAATTCACAAATAACCTGTACTAATTGAATCTTTGACTCTGATACTTTAGTATCCAACACATATGCAAGATAAGCATCATAACCCTTTCTGACATATTTCTGTGCTGATATTGTTGAAATCACTTTAGATAATTCCTCTAGTTTATCAGATTCAACATGAAGTAACTCACTATTCTGACACTTTAACACAATGTATTTTTGTTTACATTTCACCATTGCATCATGCTGAGTTAGCCAATCCATTCCCAAAATCACATCAAATTCATCAAAAGGAAACAACATCAGATCAGCCAAAAAACAATGCCACAAATTCAATGAATTCAACAAGTAAATTTTTAACAGAAGCTAAATTGTGCATATGTATGAATGTGTGAAACTAGGATCAATCAAAGCAGTAATATTAATATCAAGTAAAGAAAATGTATCAATAATGGCGTTTGGTGCAGAAGCATCTTCTCTAGCACGCATAGCATATGTCTTTGTCTGTGCTCGTGCTTCAGATTTAACTATTGAATCCCTTGTAGTACCTTTACTACCATTAACATTTCTGGGGTGACGGGGTGGTCTGCCTCTCGAGGCGGGATTACTCAGCTTCGAAGTTTGATCAATATCATTTTCAACTCTTTTCGGACAATCTATGAGAAAATGATCAAGAGAACTACATCAGTAACAGGCTCCACTTCTCAAACTACACTCCCCAAAATGAAATTTGTTGCAGTGTTTACATTTCAGTTTGGGGTTACCAACACTTCCAACACTCGTTACAGATGGAGACAAAGATCATGAGTTAGAGCACTGAGAGCCCTGCTCTTTTCCAGAATATCCCATTGATATGGTAAAAAGATCATGGTACTTCTTTGATTTCTTTAAAGTAGATGATTGTAACTTGCTCATATATCTTTTACCAGAAACCCAGGCTTCTTTCTCTACTTGCTTCTTTTCTTTACTTAATTCCTTGGCTTTGTGTGCTCAATCAGCTAATACCACAAATTCACTTAGTTTAAGAATTTCAATCAATAGCTTGATATCTTCATTTAATACCTCTTCAAAATGTTTACAAATATCAGGATCAATCGGGACCCATTCTCTAGCATACTTGCTCAATCTAACGAATTCTCGTTCATATTTAGATATAATCATGTTTCCCTGTTTGAGCTCTAAATTTTTTTTCTTTTTAAGATCTAGAAATCTTTGACTGATGTACTTCTTTCTGAATTCAGCCTGGAAGAATTCCCATGTAACATTTTCTCTTGGTACAACTGAAATCAAGGTATTCAACCAATGGTAGGTTGTGTCTTTTAATAAATAAACTGCACATTTTAGGCTCTCAATTGGTGTACATGATAATTCATCCAAAACCCTGATGGTATTTTCCAGCCAAAACTCAACTCTCTCTAGATCATCTTTGGCAATAGCCCTAAATTCTTCTGCCACATATTTTTAGATTTTATCTACAGAAGGCTTACCGATTCTAACAGGCTCAACACCTTGTGGCACTTTAAGAACCGGTTGCTGAGCAGGTGGGGAAGGTTGTTGTATAGCAGGATTTGTTCTCAAATATTCAATGAACCACTCATTCATCATTTGAAAGAAGGCTTCTTTTGTCTCCTCAGCTCGGCCCTCAAATATGGACCAATATAGATACAACTCATTGAATGAAAGCTTGGGCAGTACTCTCAGCTTCCTCGAATTCAGCTCTAGCTTGGTTGGATGACATTACTATATGAAAAACACATTTAAAAAATTGGTCAAGAGATATAACACTAATAAAATTATATAATGACATGTATAGCTAAGCCCATACTTATTACGTTAGTCTGAGAATCAACTAAATAGTAGCTCTGATATCAATAAATGTAACACCTCTAACCTGTATTCATTGCCAAAATAGGGTTACGGAGCATTACTAGAGTTTACAGAAAAATTTTATTTAAATCATGTCATTTACTATTCATATCAAATTAATCATATTGTCCCTTCAATGGACCTTCGAGGCTGTATTTAAACATTAGAATCAAGTCAGGATTAAATCGAAAACTCAGAGAATTTTTTGTAAAATTTTAATTTTTTTCATATACAGGGGTCACACACCCGTGAGAGTAAATCGTGTGGCTCACACGGCTAGATGAAGTGCCCATGTCTCAGGCTTTATGGGCATTCGATATGAGGCACATGGCCATGTCCCAGCCCGTGTCCTTATCCGTGTAACTCTCTAACTTGTGTCACATGGCCAGCCACACACCCGTGTGCTAGGCCGTGTGGCCAATTAAATTTTCAAAAATTAAGTGCAACTTTCGCACGGCCAAGATACACACCCATGTTCTAGGCCGTGTGTCACACACGACTGAGACACGGACCCTTGTCTCTGCCCGTGTGGCCAATTCTGAGCATTCTATTTCTCAATTTGAAGATGAGGGGACACACGGCCAAACCACATGCCCAAGTGTTAGGCCGTGTGTCACACACAGTCAAGATATAAGCCTGTGTGTCTACCCATGTGGACAAAAATAAGGCCATTTCCTAGCCTTATTTCTCACCAAAACTTTACCATCAACCTACCAAAACACTTACACACATATATCAACCAATTCCAAGCATTAAACCAAGCAAGCAACATTAACATACATAATATATCATCACCTATATTCATATAGCCAAACTTACCTTTTTTGTTAAGGCATATAGTTTACCTTAATTTAATCTAACCATTCCATTCCAGACACACATATATATTAACATGATAAAACTTTGTAGTAATATACCAAATCAAACATCACTAGCCATACGAATGGCTAGATTTCAAATATCCATATACGAGTCATCATTTGACCAAGTTAACTTATAGATGCCATTATTTAACTTATAGATGCCATTATACCAAAATAAGTTCACTATTTATACCAAAACGAACTAGTGGATAGTGTGATGATGCTTCGACCGATCTCCAACCTTTTTGAGCTTTTGGGCACTATAAAATAGAGAAAATAAAACCTTGTAAGCATTTAATGCTTAGTAAGTTCGTATAACAGGAATTAAACTTACCAATCATACTCATTTAAATAAGTATAACAATATCATGCTTCCAAACAAATTAGCAAATTTGCCTAATCACATATTCTCAAATAAGCAAGTTAGTCACATAAGTCACATATACATCAATTAAACATAGATGAGCTTATCATGTTACAAACTTTCAAGTATTTCGAGAACATTCGAGATATAATTCATTTAATCTCATAGTTTCTCATTTTAGGAATTTATCCATTGCATCATTGAAATTTCGATAGATACTCAGGTAGTACACTCAAGGTGTACAAAACTATAAACCTTCAACTCATAATCATACGTACCCTTTAGGACACTTAATTAGGGAGCATAGTCTCGAGCCACATATCAGGAAACTCAGATGAGCTATAACATCCCAAACCTAACCCAGACGTTATGGCCAAATCTAGCGATGTCACATGTTAGGGTGTTTGAAAAACTAAGTTTCTACGATAAATCCATTTCTGTTAAATTACTTTTCTTATCTCTTATTAATTCCAAAATCCTTACTCATTTAATCGATTGTTTTAAACATAATTCATTGCAGAAGCTTTTAAAACCATTTTAAGGAAATTGTGTGTTTAGAGAAAACTTTGCCTTTTTGAAAAACCGAGTTCAAGAAAATGTCCCAAAAAGTCCCCAAATTATATCCAAATATAACATGGTAAATAAACCATAATCATAAATTGTAAATTGTAAAAGTTCAAAAATTGTGGTCACCATCGAGTCCTTCGTCGCTTGATCCGTCTAGGTCTAGGGATTACCTGTGCACATTAAACAGAGAGGGGTGAGTTTACGTAAACTCAGTGTGTAATCCCACAGAAAATAAAAAATAGTAAACACAGTGCATAGTCAAAAATAGTCTTGGGCCTAGGCGCCTTTCAGTATCAGTATCAGTATGCACAAGGGCCTTAGTCCATCACAGTATCAATAACATATATACAATATTCAGTAACCAAGTCCTACCCAACCAGCCTCTGCACACCATCTCCGTCCAACCCTACACTCTATGTGGGGATTAAATCAATCCACCTATCCCTACACTTCAGGTAGTACCGAATGTGGCACAAAACAATAGTTTGCAGCTGAGCTGCCAGTATATTAGGCTTGAGAGCCTTTCAGTACACTTCTTCCAAATAAGATCAACCCAACCCCATACAATGTAACATACAATACATGACATGTTATCTCATGATATCAGTACATATAATTAGTAATGTATACATGCATACTATCATCATGCTCAATATATATCCCTCAATCTGTCCATTCACACAATTAGGGGTCTAAGTAATACTTACCAACCCTACAATAAGTTCACAGTCGAATTGGGCGACCCGTGCAACCTTAGTAATCAATTCAATGAAAATGGGCTCACACGCTTATTTGGCCTGCCCGTGAAGGCCCACACACCTGTGTGGCCCACACGACCCAAATTTGCCTTCGCCATGTGGATTACATGGCCTGGTCCAAAATCCTACACACCTGTGTGGTTTACCCCTGTGGACCCACACGTCTGGGTGGTTTACCCATGTGGACCTACATGCTCGTGTGGTCCACACGGCCAAAATTAGTCTAGCCTTGTATCGCACACAGCCTGCCTGGCCATCACACAGCCGTGTCATACACACACCATTAGGCCTTGTCGTACACACGCCCTTGTTAGGGTACACGGCCTACCACACGGGCGACCACATGCCCGTGTTGCATCGACAGTAAGGTTTTTAGCTTTCATTGAAACCTCATTTTTTGTGCAATCGAGTACACACCTAGTTCGTTTTCGACGCTACTACAACTACAAACACTCCAAAACCTAAAAATCAGTATACCAACGTTTAGAATCAGATGTAACACATGGTTAAGCTGAACCATGAAGTCGACAACAATTCCATGTATAGAAGCCATTACTTAACCCAATACTCCAAACCTTTCGATTACGATTTCGCAAGATAAAAGCCTCGTTCCTCGCAATTTGTTGTTGCCAAAACCCAAAAATTAGACTGATGAAATCAACACCTCATCTTAGAAACGCACAATGTGGAAACCCTCTCTTAACTCAATTAAAAACTTACCTCCAAATACAAAATCCAAAACTGAACGCACCAAAAATCGAAGAAGATCTAAAAGAGATTAAATAAAAAGGGGGAAAAAAGACAGAAAGTAAGAGGAAAAGAAACGTCAGAGAGAAAGGAATTTTTTGGAAAAAAGAAAATCGACAACAACAATCCTTAATTTCTCTCCACTACCCCACTAACCAGCAACCTCTCAGAATTCCTGTTTGACTGAAACTCTCTCAGTCAAACAAGAAAAAATAAACTCTCACGCTTGCATAGAGATTCGAACTCCAGACCTCCAACTCACCAACACACATTTTGGCCACCAAACCAGCAGGCCTATTCTGATATGGAATTACAAATGATTAAATATAAGCCCACTAAACAAGTGTAAGGCTTACATAAAAAAAAGTACCAAAATTAAGCTAAGGATAGGGCTTGAACCTAAGACCTCTCAGACACTCCCAAGGTACTTAACCACTAACGCAGACAGATATTTGTCATAGATTCACGAAAAGAAAAATAAAAAATTTGAGGCGTTAAAACTTTACCTCCTAAAAGAAAATTTTGGCCTTGAAATTTACTTGATCAGAACAGATGACGATACTGCTGATGCATCGCATCCTCAGGCTCCCACGTGGCCTCCTCAGTGCTATGATTCCGCCACAGTACCTTCACTAAAAGGATATACTTCTTTCAAAGAACCTTTACATCGCGACCCAGAATCTGAACTGGCTCCTCCTCGAAGGTCAAATTTGGCCTAACCTCGATCTCCTCAAAAAGGACAATGTGAGTAGGATCAGAACGATAGTGCCTCAGCATAAAGACGCAAAACACACCATGGATACGATCCAACTCTGGAGGTAACTCTAACTGATAAGCGACTGGTCCCACTCTCTTCAGAATATGGTAAGGTCCAATAAACCTAGGGCTTAGCTTGCCCTTACGACCAAACCTCAGGATCTTCTTCCATTGCGAGACATTAAGAAAAATGAAGTCCCCTATAGAATACTCAATCTTGCATCTTTTCAGATCCATATAAGACTTTTGTCTATCAGATGCCGCTTTCAAATGATCCTGAATCAGTCTAACCTTATCCTCTGTCTCAGAAACCAATTCGGGACCCAGAACATGTTGCTCACCCAACTCAGTCCAACATAAGGGAGTGCGACACTTATGACCATATAGGGCCTCGTAAAGTACCATATGGATGCTATATTGGTAACTATTATTATAAGCAAACTCTGCTAACAACATATAATCCTTCCAAATACCTCGAAAATCAATAGCACATGTCCTCCAGTATCTGAATCACCCTCTCTGACTTACCATCGGTCTGAGGATGGAATGCAGTACTAAAGTCCAATCTTCAACCCAAAGCCTCATGTAACTTTTTTCGAAACTAAGATGTAAAGTGAGGATCCCTATCAAAGATGATCGAAACCGGTACCCCATGCAATCTCACTATCTAAAAAATATAAAGCTTCACTACCTTCTGAAAAGAATAATCTGTCCTAACTGGGATGAAATGTGTAGATTTGGTCAATCGATCCACGATGACCCATACTGAATCCTTCTTGGTTGGTGTCAAGGGCAACCAACTAACGAAATCCATCGTTACTCGCTCCCACATCTATAGTGGAATTTAAACCAGCTACAGCAAACCCGAAGGCCTTACCCTGCTAGTATGTCAGACATCTAGCCACAAACTTAGTAACCTCTCGTTTCAATCCTAGCCACTAATACAACTCTCGAAGATCTCGGTACATCTTATTTTCACTAGGGTGCATAGCGTAAGGGCTACTATGCGTCTCTCTCAGTATAGATTGTTTCAAATCAGCATCATTTGGCACACATATCCGGCCTTGGAAGCACAACACACCTTCAGAGTTCAACCCAAAGTTCGTAGTGCTACCACACTCAATCTGTCAGAACCACATACCCAAAGACTCATCCTCTAGTTGTTTACCCTTAATCTGCTCGATCCAAGTTGGTTTGACTTGTAGCTCAACCAACAAACTCCCATATTCGAACAAGCTAAGTCGAGCGAACATCACTCTTAGATCTGTCATAGCTCTACGGCTCAATGCATTGGCCACCACATTGGCCTTGCCAGGATGGTACTCAATGGTATAGTCGTAATCCTTAAGCAGCTCAACCCATCTACGCTGCCTAAGATTTAGCTCCTTCTAAGTAAGGAGGTAATTGAGGTTATTGTGATCAGTGTAAATGACACATTCTCACCATACTGATAGTGGCTCTAGATTTCTAGAGCAAAAACTACGGTGGCCAATTCCAAATCGTGCGTCGGGTAGTTCACCTCATGCGTCTTAAGCTGATGAGACACATACACTACTACTTTACCATTCTGCATCAACACATATCCCACTCCGACATGTGATGCATCACTATAAACTGTGAACTCCTTTCCAAGTTCAAGCTGTATCAAAACAAGAGCCTCAATCAGTACAGTCTTGAGCTTCTCGAAGCTCTCTTGCTACGCATCAGACCAGATGAATGGTACACCCTTACATAGAAGCTTAGTTAAGTGTGCTGCAATTAGTGAGAACCTTTCCACAAACCTTCGGTAATAACCTGCCAGCTCCAAAAATTTGCAAATCTCAGACACATTCTTAGGCTACTTCCAATCCAATACAGCCTCAATTTTTTTTAGGATCAACTCGAATTCCCTCAACAAACACCACATGACCTAGAAATGTTACTTCATGTAACCAGAACTCGCACTTGCTAAACTTAATATAGGCTATTTTTCCCTCAAAGTCTGAAGAACAATTCTAAGGTGCTTGTCATGTTCATCCTCAGTCCTTAAATAAACCAATATTTTATCGATGAACACCATTAAAAACTGGTCCAAATAGGGCAAAAATGCTTAGTTTATCAAATCCATGAAAGTTGTCAGTACATTAGCCAGTCCAAATGGCATCACTAAGAACTTGTAGTGACCATAACGAGTCCTAAACGCTGTCTTATATATGTCAGCCTCCTTAACTCTCAACTAATGGTACCCAAACCGGAGATCAATTTGAGAGAATACTGAAGCTCCTCAAAATTGGTCAAACAGGTCATTGATCATCGGTAACGGATACTTGTTCTTAATGGTCAGCTTATTCAGTTGCCGATAGTCAATACACATCCTCATGGATCTATCATTCTTCTTAACAAACAGTACCAATGCTCTCCACGGAGACCCACTAAGGCGGATGAACCCACGATCCAACAACTCCTAAATCTAAGCCTTAAGCTCTATATGCTCTTTCAGTGCCTTTTGATAGGGAGCGATAGACACTGGAGCTGTACCAGGGAAAAGCTCAATCCCAAACTCCACTTCTCGATTCAGAGGTAAAGCCGGAATCTACTCAAGAAAAATGTTCGAAAAATCCCTTACAGTGAGGATATCCTTTACAATAGAGTCCATAGAAATGGAAACACTCACGTAAGCCAAGTACGCCTTACATCCCTTACGAACTAGTTTCTCAGCTACCAGTACAAAGATCACGTTAGCCAAGTAGTTCCAATATTCTCTAATTATGATTACCTCATCCTCCTCCTCAGTTCTCAAAATGACCCTCTTGGTCGCATAATCTAAGTTCACACGATGCTTGACCAAACAGTCCATCCCCAGAACCAAATCGGACTCCCTAAACGGAAGCTCCATTAAGTCGGCAAAAATGATTGCCCTTTGAACCTCTAATGGTACATTTTTAAATAACTTACTAACCCTTATAAACTGCCCCAACGGACTTAGTACAGTAACCTCGCTGCTAGTACTCTCAACCGATAACCCTAGATTTTCAAAAATAGAGTAGGTAATATAAGAATGGGTAGATCCTATGTCTATCAGAGCAACATATGGTACATCAAAAATAAAGAACGTACCAGTGATAACGTTAGGAGCATCTCTGTCCTCTCAGTGACGAGCAGTATAAACCATATCAGGCTGCCTCACCTCAGTCTATCCAGTATCTTTGCTCGACGCTCTCTATCCACGGCCCATACTATTACCATCCCTAGCTTGACCACAGCCCCTCTGAGGCTGCTGTGCTACCTTTTGTGGCTGTGCAGTACCTGTACTCTAAGCTTGCATCTTATCAGCCTTTAACAGACACTCCCTAATACGGTGAGCCAATGATCCACACCTCAAACACGCCTCAATCCTCCTTCAACATTCGCCCAGATGGCGTCTACCACAGTCAACACATGGTTATAGTCTAGTAGCAGTAATAGGGGGCCCAGCTCTAAGTAGCCCATCAGATCTGGCCTTTTTCTTAGGCCTTTGCATAGTACTCGAGGACTCTGAATCCCTCTTCTTTTTATCCTTCTCTCTGTCATGGTTTTGGCGCTCAGCGTGCTTAACCTCCTCAGTGATTTTCGCCTTCTCAACAAGTAAAGAAAAACCACGCTCCCTCTGCTGAGCTATCAGGACTCTCAAATTATCCCCGAGGCTAACTTCAAAGCGGATACATCGCTCATACTCAGTCGCCACCATACCTTGCACATAGCAGCTCAGTCCTAGGAATTTGGCCTCATACTCGGCCACAGATCAATCTCCCTAAGTAAGGTTCAGGAACTCCCTCCTACGGGCATCCACATAGCTTGCCCCCACATATTTCCCCTGGAAGGCAGTCTTAAAGAACTCCCAGGTCAGACGTTCAGGTTGAGTGCCCTCCTTAACAGTCAGCCACCACTGGTAAGCCTCATCTCCCAGACTGCACCCTTTAATTTCTACTTGGGGGTGCAATCTAGATCATCCATCATCCTCTCCATGGCCTCAATCTAGTATTTGGCCACAATAGGGGAGACCTAGTGACACTTGTAACAGCCCGATTTTAGCTAAATCAGAATAGTGGTTTTGGAACCAAAAATTTGAGGTCATAAAGTTATTTTAATATTATTTTTGGTGTTTACAGCATGTGAATATATATGTGTGAAAATTTCGTGAGCTAATTTTACTGTTTAATAGCTCAATTTGAGAAAAATGACTTAATCGCATGAAACGCAAAAGATGCATGCTATAAGTTAAAAGTGTTTAATTGCTATGGCTTATTAAATGAAAGGTCCGTATGTTGTAATTAGACCATTGATAGTGGAATTTGACATAAATGGGCTTAATAACATGAAATTTGATGGCTTTTAATTAAGGTTAATTTTGTAATTAAATAAAACAATGAAAATAAATAAAACAAAAGATGAAAACATGTTCATCTTTTTTTCTTTGAACCAAAAATATAGAAAGAAGAAAGCTATTAGGGCTCACATTTTCGGCACACATTGATCTTGATTAAGGTATGTTCTTTGCTCGATTTTTGATGATTTTTACGTTTTTGTGATTGTTGCTTTGAGTACTAGCCAGCTCGTGCCTTAATTTTTGAGTTTGTTGGTGATTTTGTAAAATGAAATTGATGATAGTTGGATGTTTTTGAATGTTGATGATGAAATATGAAAGTTTGGTGTTTGATATACATGTTTTGTAAAGTGATTTTTGACAAAAAATGTCAAATAAGGATTTAATTGTGAAATTTACAAATTGAAGGGTTGAAATGTGAAATAAATGAAAGTTTTGGGCTGTCAGGGGTCCCTATGAAATTCAGGTAGGATGTAATTGGATTTAATTGTGTGAATTTTGTGTATTTTTGAAATAAGGACTAAATTGTAAGAAATGTGAAAGTTTAGGGCTAAAGTGTAAATTGGCTAAAATATGTGTTTGTGGATGAAATTTATTGATTTGGTGATTAAATGGTTTAATTTTGAATACATATAGATCAAGAAAGAAAGAATTGAGAATAAGATCGGGGAAAATTGAAGGTTATTAAGTAATCGATCTGATTCGTCAATTTCTAATACGAGGTAAGTTTGTAAGTGTTAATTTCATTATAAATGAATGTTATATGCTTTGCTATTGCATAAAACGTGTTTATGAGACGTCTGATAATATTTGGATTGTGAACACGACTATACGTAAGTGTTCAACGATGAATCGACAAGCCAAACTTCTTGGTTAAACTTTAAGTATAGTGATGATGATATTGTAATGTCATTAAGTTAATGCATTGGATTCAGGCCAAGATATCGGCACTTCGGGTGCGAATAATACCTTGATTTGGCTATGGGTCATGATATAGGTATTCTGAGAGGAGTTACCTTGATTTGGCTACGGGCCATGGTATAGGTACTCCGGGATAAGTTACCTTGGTTGGGCTATGGGCCATGGTATAGGTACTTATCGGTTGTGATCCTTGAGTATCCAATTTTTATTCTCAATGGTCCTATGGGTAAAGAAATGACTTGTTTGAGAAAAAGGTTAGTACGAGGTGGTACAGGTATGTACAGAACCTATTTGAGTACTACATTGAGAAAGTGCAATGAGATGTTAATGAATCATGTTTTAAGACATGATAGGACGGTTTGTGTTAATGAGATGTTGTTTTGGTACTCTGTATATGGTTGAATTATATTTATTTGATGAATAGAATTGCTTAACAGCGAACTTACTAAGCCATGAAGCTTACTGTGTGTTATTTGTCTATGTTTTATAAATAGTCAAAGCTAGCTTGGACTCAGGGATCGTCAGGACCATCATCACACTATCGATCATTTGTTGGTACTTTTAAAGCTTGTATATACAGTATATGGCATGTATAGGTTAGTGACATTTTGATATATTCTGAGCTATGATGTTAGTCATGTGATTTGGCTTGTTAATGATGTAAATGTTGGTATGTTTTTAGCCATTTAAGTTGGCTTAAGTTATGTGTTTGATAAGTGATATATGGGATGCATATAATGCCTTACATGTTGGCTTGTTTTGGTATGTTTATCATACTTATGGATATAGTTAAATGGATGTTGATTTTGTTAATTATTAATGTTTTAGGAATAATAAATTGTGATGATTTTGGTATAATGCTTTTGTATGTTTTGAATATGGAATTAAATAGTTGAAATGGTTGTGAATAGATTTCATGATATTAGTATGAATTGGTATGTTTTTGGTTGCTTAAAGATGTATTGAAATGATGCTATTTTGATTACTATGTGTGTTTGTGGAAAGGGTGGCAAATTGGCTTTTCAAATAGCCTATTTTTGTCTATACGGGCAGAGGCAGAGGCGTGTGTCTCAGCCATGTGCGACACACGGTCATATTACATGACCGTGTGTCCCCTGGGGTAGCACTACGAATTAAGACAGTATACCCTACAGGTTTGACACAGCCTAGACACATGAGCGTGTCTACTAGTCGTGTGTGTCACATGGACTCACACATGGGCGTGTGACTGACCGTGTGACATAAGTCAGCATACCCCCTAAAAGGCACATGGCATAGCACACGGGAGTGTGAGGCCATTTCAAAGGGTGCACGGGCTAGACACACAGACGTGTCTTCGGTCGTATGGTACAAGTCAGTATGTATACCCTATTTTCACATGGCCAACACAACGGGCGTGTCTGGTGGTCGTGTGAGGCACACGGCCTATTCACACGGGCATGTGACCTTTGATTTCATGAAATTTTTCTAAGTGTTCAAAAATTTTATATGTGATTGGTTTAGTCCCGAACCACTATTAGCTTGTTTTAAGGTTTCGTAAACCTATTTAAAGGACTTTGTATATGTGAATGAATGATATGCGATATTGAATGTTTGATAAATGTTATATTGTCCAGTAATGCCACGTAATCTTATTCTAGCGACGGATATGGGTTAGGGGTGTTACAACACCCCTGAAGAGCTTAGCTCCATTAGACTGGAGTTGTTTTGTAACTAACCCACGGCCCCCAGAGCCAGTATTGGGCCTAGCAACCCTCTCCAGTATACTTAACATAGACTGGGACAAAATGTTGTCCTCAGCCATGCGATCTTGAGACCTAGTTTCAGTAGCAGGGGACACTGGCGTCTCACTCGTGTCCAGATTTGGCATACTACCTAGTGATGAAGACTCAGCTCGAGCCCCTCTACGACTTCTACCGCAGCCTCTAATACCTCGTCTGTGGATATGTCGTACACTCATGACTAGTCAGGTTTACCTATGTTACAAATTTTATGAATCAGATATGGTTTCAGTATTTATTAGCAAATATTTTATGTAAACAGTTTCAGTAATTCAGAGTGATTTTCACAAATCGCAGTCTCTCTCTGTTTTGCTACAGTCTCAGTTTTACTATAGTTTCAGTATACACTGCCTAGAGTGCTTTCACAGTATACTACTTACAATAGTTTCAGAATGTACTATCTACAATATTTTTATTTTAAACTTATCACAGTTCTGGAATACTTACAAGATCGCCGTTGAAGACTAGATGTACTATATTCTCAGTCATATCATTTCAATTCATCTGAAAATCAGTTCTTAAAAACCAAGTTTTAAAACCCAAAATCCATAGCTGAGTTTTGCAACCTGGCTCTAATACCACTAATGTAACACCCCAAACTTGACCCAAACGTTATAGCCGAATCTGGCAATGTCACATGTTAGGGTGTTTGAAAACTAAGTTTCTACGATAAATCCATTTCCATTTAATTATTTTTCTTATCTTTTATTAATTTCAAAATCCTTACTCGTTTAATCAATTGTTTTAAACATAATTCGTTACGGAAGCTTTTACAACTCTTTTGAAGAAATCGTGTGTTTAGAAAAAAATTTGCCTTTTTCAAAACCAAGTTTAAGCAAAAGTCCCAAAAAGTCCCCAAATTATATCCAAATATACCACAGTAAATAAACCATAATCATAAATTATAAATCGTAAAAGTCCAAAAACTATGGTCACCATTGAGTCCTTCGCCACCCAATCCGTCTAGGTCTGGGCATTACCTGTGCACAATAAACAGAGAGGGGTGAGTTTATGTAAACTCAGTGTGTAATCCCACAGAAACAAACAACAGTAAACATAGTGCACAGTCAAAAATAGTCTTAGGCCTAAGCCCCATTTAGTATCAGTATCGGTATGCACAAGGGCCTTAGCCCATAACAGCATCAGTAACTGATAAACAATATTCAATAACCAAGTCCTATCCAAGAAGCCTCTACACACCATCTCCGTCCAACCCTACACTCCATGTGGGGATTAAATCAACCCACCCATCCCTACACTCCAGGTAGTACCGAATGTGGCACAAAATAGTAGTTTGCAGCTGAGCTGCCAGTATATTAGGCTTAAGAGCCTTTCAGTACACTTCCTCCAAATAAGATCAACCCAACCACATGCAATGCAACATACAGTACATGACATGTTATCTCATGATATCAGTATATATAATCAGTAATGTATACATGCATACTATCATCATGCTCAATATATATCCATCAATCAGTCTGTTCACACAATTAGAGGTTTAAGTAATACTTTCCGACCCTACAGAAGGTTCACAATTGACTTGGGCGACCTGTGCAACCTTAGCAATCAATTCAATGAAAATGGGCTCACACGCCAATGTGGCCCACACGGGCCAAAGCAGTCCAACCTGTGTGTTGCACACGGCCGTGTCTTGCGATGCACAACCTAGCCTCATTCAACACACGCCCATGTTAGGGCATTTGGAACGCCGGTGCCTCCAAGGCGCAGCAGAAAAATAAAATAATTAAAAACATTCCGGCGATCCAAACTATGGATCGATGTGTAAGGAACATATCGGGGTGATAAAAGGTTTCGAAATTACCGAAACTTCAATCTGAGTAGACAGTGACGCCTAGGCAACGAGAATCCTGAACCACTATCGAACCAAGCCGAAACCTTTCTGATGTCGGCCTCTACGTAGTCCACCTAGTTGACAATGAACGGTAGAAAAATCTCAGAAACTATTTTAGTGATTTTTATGCTCGACGGCTGCTAAACCCTTTAGCATAGTTTCGGGCTTATTTATATATTATCTCTTTAGGGTTTTTACCCTTGCCATATATAACACCCTTTTAATTGGTATATCTTTTTAATGAATATTAATTTATTAAAATTAATCTGAACGTAATAATCATCATTAAAATAAATATAATAATGTTTAACCGAAAATTATAATTACATTAATTATAATAAAGATTTCGGTAAACTATATTTATTTAAACTTATATATGAACCAAATTCATATACTAATGAAATTATGTTCTGATTATGTGTACAACATCCTTGTACGTATAGTATGTTCAACAATTTGATTGCCCAATTAAATTAATTCTATAATTAATTTAATTCATCTGACAATCAGAATACAATACCAACTATGTTTTACTCCGTTCATTTCAACCATAGGGTGTGACCCTATAGGTTCTTGTAATGTTAACAGTAATATTAGAACGATTCTAATGTTACAAACAATGAGTGGCATCTAGCAATGCATCATTGCTACTTAAGTTACGAGAAGTCATGATTCGACATAACCTTTTGTGATTAACCTTTCATGCATTAATCCTTAAGTCCTATATCTTTGGAACGGACACAAGTCATGGAATAGTCACACTTGCATAGTCCATCCCATGTTTCTTGATACCTTAAGTGAATTATGATACACAAATAAGTATGACATCTCATATCAACTTATTTGAGCATGGCCTTGCATTTCTAGTCTCACTCAATCAAGTGGCCTAAGATATTACTCCCATTATGTAGGAGGCACTTATCCTATATTGATCAACCATATCCCTCTACGTAGATTGTGGTATATCCAACACTAGTCTTTATAGAACAACCAGTTACGATGTTCGTTTGACTGTATCAAAATATACAACTCACGATGTTGGGATAATGATGATCTCAAGTATGAAGATCATATACATATTAATCACTATGAGTCATGTTGTGACAATTACATAATAATCCAAGAAACATACTTATAGCAGGTCAGTCCAATATGTTGTTCTCTAACACAAATATTCATGCAATGATTTTGACACTCCATATCAATGACAACTCTTTATCATCAATCAACTACATGTTAGTCTTAATGCATTATTGTTGTCCTAGCCAACAATAATACTTGACTAAGGATCTTTTAAGAATAATCATATTATTCTCAGGACATTATTATAAAACAATTTATTTATGTACACAGAAAAGAAACTGAAATAATAATGGCAACGCCTTATATCAATAAACATGATAAATCAAGTATGTCATTACAACCATCTCGTGATTGATCTTTGGGTATACTCTTACAATGGCACCCGGCCTACCACACGGGCGACCACACGCCTGTGTATCATCGACAGTAAGATTTTTAGCTTTCGTCAAAACCTTGTTTTCTGTGCAATCAAGTACACACCTGGTTTGTTTTCGACGCTACAAGTATAAACAGTCCAGAACCTAAAAATTAGTATACCAACATTTAAAATCAGAGGTAATACACGGTTAATCTAAACCATGAAGTCGACAATAGTTCCATGTACAGAAATTCCTTACCTTAACACTCGAAACCTTTTGATTACGATTCCGCAAGATAAAAGCCTTGTTCCTTGCAATTTGTTGCTGCGAACACCCAAAAATTAGACTTACGAAATCAGCACCTCATCTTAGAAAGGCACAATACGAAAACCCTCTCTTAACTCAATTAAAAACTTACCACCAAATACAAAATCCAAAACTGAATGCACCAAAAATTGAAGAAGATCTAAAAGAGATTGAATAAAGAGGGGAAAAAAGGGGTAAAAAGCAAGACGAAAAGAAACATCAGAGAGAAAGGAAGTTTTTGGAAGAAGAAAACTGATAGCAACAATCCCTAATTTCTCTCCACTACCCCACTAACCAACAACCTCTCAGAATTCCTGTTTGACCGAAACTCTCTCGGTCAAAAGAGCAAAAATATACTCTCACACTTGCACAAGTATTCAAACTCCAAACCTCTAACACACCAACACATATCTTAACCACCAGACCAACAGACCTATTTTGATATGGAATTACAAATGACTAAATATAAGCCTTCTAAGCAATTGTAAGGCTTACATCAGAAAAATACAAAAATTAAGCCAAGGATAGGGCTTGAACCCAAGACCTCTCAGACATTCCCAAGGCACCTAACCACTGAACTAGACAGATATTTTTCATAGATTCACGAAAACAAAAATAATAAATTTGGGGCGCTACATGAGCCATGTAACAAGATGCTTATCCGGGCTAAACAGGGAACTCATAAGAGTTTTATTTAGGGAGCTCATAGAGCTTAACAGGTAACTCTGAAGAGTTAATATTAGGGAGCACCAAATAAGGTAACAGGGAGTTTAAGCGAGCCATGTTAGGCACCCCATAAGAGCTTATATCAAGACGCTTACGTATAGCTGCGTTTCTGTTTGCATTATATGCTGGATCACAACCGATCAAATCATATAACAGGATGCTCACAAAGAGCTGCGGTAGTGCGCAACACATGTAGGACCACTATCGATCAGGATGCTCGCAGGAACTATATAACAAAACACTTGAGAGGGCTTATAACAGGATTTCCCGTCTGAGCTATATTCTATCTGCAACATATGCAGGACCATATTCAATACGAGAAATCATGTATCCATCGAATTTCATTATTCAAACAGAACTTAACATTTTCCAAACATTATTGATCATGTGATTATTTCATACATTTTTAACATTTATATAATTCATATAAACACATACCACACTCAATTCAAGCATAAAAATAAATACAATTTAGTTATACGAACTTACCTCGACACTTGTTTGTATATAAAAATCTACTAATCCGAAACTTTTTTCTTTTTCTCGATCTAGCTTCGAATTTGAGTTGTTTGGATCTAAATAAATGAATTTAATCATCAATTTATCACATTTCATATTCAATTGGATTCAATTTACATCCTAGGCAAAATTACCATTTTGCCACTATACTTTTCATAAATGATAATTTCATCCCTAGGCTCGGAAAATGAAATTCATATAATTTAATCCTTATTCCATGCCTAACCAAAATTTTCATATAATATTTACAGCACATGTATTTCAAAAAATTCATAATTTTTCCATAACTTTTACATCTTTACAATTTAATCCCTAAATCATAATTTCATCAAAATTCACTTTGTAAAAGTTGTTTATCTATCAACAACCTTTCATTTTCTATCATAAATTTCAAAATTTCAGCATATTTATCCATGGAAAAACTTTTATACTTTAATAAATTTTCAAATTAATCCCCAAAATAGATAGATTAAGCTATTCCGATCTCAAAAATATAAAAATTACTAAAAAAAGACAAGAATACTTACCCAATTAATCCAAGAAAGCTTGTTTTCTCTTTCTTAAGGTTCCCATGTATATTTTTAGGGATGAAAATGATATAAAATGATAATATTTCTATTTAATTATTTATCATCCATTAATTTTTCCACTTTCCAATTTAGTCCTTGCCTTTTTCTAATTTTCCATGGATGATTCATCAAAAATATCTACTAACTTTTTGTTAATGGTCTAATTACCATATAAGGACCTCAAGTTTTTAATTTCATAGCTATTTGATACTTATAGCTACTAGAACTCAACTTTTGCATTTTACGCAATTTGGTCCTTTCCATAATTAAACACATAATCGGTAAAATTTTCTTATCAAAATTTTCATATAGTAATCCTATCATAATGTAGACCATGCAATAATATTACAATAATATATTTTCTTTCTAGCTCGGATTTGTGGTCCTGAAACCACTATTTCGATTTCACTGAAAATGGGTTGTTACACTAACTATTTGCACAATCAATAGGAGAGCAAGTACGTTAATATAATAAGTTAAAAGATAAACTTTATGCACTAACAATAATCCATCGATTTTCATATCCACATTCAATTAATGATTAGCCTTATTAACCACGTATGGGTACAGGGACATATACATAGATGGAACCCATAACACTCTATAAATATGCGCGTAAATGCCATGAGCATCAAAGCTCAATGTGTGTAATCACGCGAATCCCTTAACACTCCAGTATAATACACACAAGTGCCAAACTTCCATCAAACACTCAACACATCCTATGGTATGCCAACTATATTCGAATATTATCCATAATAGTTTAATAAGGCATTTAGAGTTTAAATACATGTTAATTCAATATCAACTTTCACTATCTAATTTATTCCAATTAATACGACGTGATCACATTCAATTAAAAATCTCACCCAATGAAACTTACCTCATAAAATTACATCATGTCAAGCATTCAAGTGCTTTGAAACATAACGATTTTATGGTTAAAATTAATGTTAGTGAAACATAATCTAACTAGAATATCAATAAACACAAAAGAATAAAAGCCAGAATGGTTAGCATAAATTGAAAGTCGTTATTCCTTAACGACTTTTTCCTTTCCTTTATCTTTCAAGTATTTCCTTGTTTACATTCAGTATTCAAGCAATAAATTAAATTCATACATACAATTGCACTTCAAAAACACCAAATATAAGCATGATATGCGCCTAACTGAAAACCTGACTCCTTCAAGCTTTATGAATCGAAATTTGTGTAACTTGGATTCTCCCTGATCAAAATCAATTTCCTTAATGGAAATACACCTTAGAGACTTAAATTCATTCAAAACTCACTGAAAGCTCAAAACCTAGCATTATCTTCTTCTTCAAATTCTCATTCGTTCAATAATGGTGAAACACTCAATCCTTGGAAAAGTTCCATTCTCTCTTGATTTTTGCTTAATCTAATGTATTCTAAACATATTCTTATAAAAAAATATAATCCAAAAATGATAATAAAAAAAAGATAAACCAATGCCCTTAATCCCAAAAATGAAAATTACTCACAAATAGAGAAAAATAGAGAATAAATTGAAAAAGCATGTTTAATGATCAAAATTAATAATTTGATGATAGAAACCACTTATACTTGATGAAAATTTGTTGGAAAATCAAAGAATTATTCAAAACCCTTGAGAGAATTTTAAAGAGAATTTTTTGGAAGGTTTTTGTTGCGAAGTGGCCATTCATGTAGTAGCAAACTCAACCTACAAAGCCACGAGCTCACTTGAAGTTTTTGAGCTCTACTCTTGTGAGCTCATTTAAAAATGTGAATGTGAGCTCTCTTAAAGCTGTGAATTTATCAAAGTTGTGAGCTCATTGAAAGCTGCGAGCTTACCTAAAGGCACGAGCTCATCAAAGCTGGGAGCTCAACTCAAGTTACGAGCACATCAAAGTGTGAACTGTTAAAGGTTTTTGGTAAACCCCCAGTTGAAGTGCAAGCTAGATTCCTATATTTTGGTATTGATTTTTGGTTTAAATCTGCTTATTAAGGTTAACATGTTGAAATAAGCAGAGTTAGTACTAAAATGACGTTGTTAAGTGCTTATTTACCTAATCAATTTGGGTACAAGTTTACTTTCATTTTTTCAAGATAAATTTTGTGAGTTTAGTTGAAAACTTGTAATCATTTCACATACATATTATAGTCTTTTTGGAATGAAATATGATGAGAATTTGATAGTAGTTCATTAAAAATCTGCTAAGTATTTTTCCTTATTTTCTCTCTATTTTTCATTATTCTATTCTCTTAACTTCTCAAAACATCAACAATTGGTATCAAGAGCCTAAGTATTTGAGGGCCTTCTACATGAGTGTTGATTGTATTTTGCTTGTATTGTAATGTCATCTAGAAGTTTGAGAACCTGAAGATGAAAGAGATTAAAATAGTCAAGTAGCATGTAGACAGGATCATGTCCATTGTCAACAACATAAGGGCGCTTGGCAATCAATATAGTGATCGAATGGTTGTTGAAAAAGTCATCACAACATTGCCAGAGAAGTATGAATCTAAGATCTCATCCTTAGAGGACTCAAGAGACTTGACAACAATCTCTCTATTAGAGCTCATAAATGCTTTATATACATAGGAGTAAAGAAGAGCAAGCATAAAAGAGGGGTTCGAAGAAGGTGCTTACTAAGCAAGGAACAATGAGAGTCTATGTTCTTCAAGCAACAAAGGTAAGAAGAAATGGAATCAAACAAAAGCAAGGCCAAAAATAGATGGTGAGAAGAAAAGTATCCACCATGCTCTAATTGCAAGAAGAGGGGTCATTTAGAAAAGTTTTGCTGGACCATACCTAGTATGCAGTGTAAAAACTATAAGCAATTTGACCATGATGTTGAAATTTTTAAAAACAAAGTGCAAGAGCAACAACAGTAGTCTAATCAGGCTCAAGCTGCTAATGAAAATCAAGCTCAGTAGGAGCTCGCATTCATTGCTTCATGCTTCGCAGTCAACAACGAAGACAAGAAAAACTGGTTGATTGCAAGTGGTTGCACAAACTATACGGTTTCAGATGAAAGCATCTTTAAGGAGATCGATAGATCCTTTAATTCGAGAATCAGAGTTGAAAATGGCTAAATCATTGAAGCCAAGAGAAAGGGAGATGTTAAGGTTAGCACTCCTGCAGGTACAAAAGTTATTACTGATGTTCTTTTTGTACCTGATATAGATCAAAACTTGCTCAGTGTTGGTCTGCTTGATGAGAAGAATTATTCTGCTATTTTTTAAAAGAATAAATATGTTGTATTTGATTCAACTAGTCATGAGCTTATGTTAGTTAAAACAAGTGATAAGCTAAATTGGAACTTAGTTACCTTTAAAGCTTACTCTAGTTCAACTGATGGTACTAAATTGTGGCACAAAAGACTAGGACATGTCAATTACATATCACATGGTATGTTGTATAAGCATGGTTTGGTTGAGAACATGTCTAAAGTAGTTGAGCAAACTAGAATGTGCAAAGATGTCAGTTTAAGAAGCAAGCAACACTTCTATTTCATGTCAACAAGGCATGGCTAGATATTGAGAAGCTACATTTAGTTCACATTGATGTATGTAGACCAATAAAGACTGCTTCACTTAGCAATAACAGATACTTCATTTTGTTTATTGATGACTACACTAGATACTGTTGGGTGTATTTTTTGAAGTCCAAGTCTGAAGTTGCTAAGATTTTCTGGAAGTTTAAAGATGTTATTGAGAATTAATCTAGTTGCATGCTAAGAATACACAGGTCAGATAATGGGACCGAGTATACTTCTAAAAAGTTTAAATGGTTTTACGAAAACACTGGGATCAAGCATCAGTTGACAAACACATATGCTCCTCAACAAAATGGTGTATGTGAAAGGAAAAATATAACAGTAATGGATATGAAAAGAGTGTTTTCAGTTATAGAAACTAGCTCAGACCCAAAACCCAACATTTACATAATTCGTTCCAACATAGAGGAGTACGACACCTACAACTATACAAGGCCTCGTAGGGTGCCATGTAAATACTATATTGGAAACTGTTATTGTATGCAAATTCAGCCAACAACAGATAATCCTCTAAACTACCTCGAAAATCTATTACACAACCCCGAAGCATGCCCTCTAGAATCTGAAGGACTTGCTCAGACTGTTCATCGGTCTTAGGATGATACACAATACTAAAATTAAGGTGGGTGCTTAAATCCTCATGGAGCTTTTTCTAGAACCGAGATGTGAACCGCAGATCTCTATCAGAGATGATTGAGATTCGAATCCCGTGCAGCCCCATGATTTCAGCAATATACAATTTAGGTAACTTCTACAGGGAATAATCTGTCATTATAGGAATAAACTAAGTGGACTTGGTCAACCGATCAACGATGACCTAAACTGAATCTTTCTTATTAAGGGTTAAAGGCAACCCACTAACAAAATCCATTGTTACATGCTCCTACTTCCACTGGGAATCTTAACTGGCTGAAGCAAACTAGAGGGCAATTGATGTTCAGCCTTAACCTTTTGGCACGTCAAATAGTGGGACACAAAAGCAACTACTTCCCGTTTCAGTCCGAGCCACCAATAGAGTTCTCAGAAGTCCCGATACATTTTGTTCCCACTAGGATGCATAGCACATGGACTACTATGCGCCTCCTATAGGATCGATTGCCTTAACTCCGTATCATTAGATACACAAATCCGACCTCTAAGACACAAAACATTATCGTTATTCAAGCTAAAATTAGAAGTTTCGTTCAAACCAACTTGTTGCAGTCACCAAACTAAGGACTCATCGCTCAATTGTTTTGCTCAAAATTAGAACTGTGTGTGTCCAGGCTATGTTCCATATAAATTGGAAATAAGGACATGACCTCCCTAATGCATGAATTATCTGAATTTGATTATACGAGAACTCTTTAATGCTCTATGACTAACATATGAAAAACATAATTGTATATGTACTATGATATTTGTTTCTGATATTGAACTGTACTATTTAATCATGAAATAATTTAGAATGACTGAACACGTATTGTGGTTATATGTACTCTGTATTTGCATAGGTTGGGATATTATGAAAAAGGAAGTAATCTACTCTGAATTAGTGGCTAAGCCACAATGCGTATAATTCTAAATCTAGCACTTTGTCGCATTTCAATCTAGCAGCTAAGTTGCATCTCTGTAAATGTGTCAGACAGACACTCTATGGTGTGTAGGGTTGGTTGGGCATTGAACGCCCTTACTGGTGTGTTGGAATAGCCGAAGACGATGTGTAGCAGATAGGGGTAGGAATCTTTGCATCTGAATCTAACCTATTCTATATGTGAAACTGAAATTACTTCTTCATATGCAATTGATTTGTTTTGAATCTAAATTGAAATTGCATCTGTTACTAACTCGAATCTTGGGATTCGGAAACTATCTGATAAACGTGTTCTAAATGAAGAAACATCTTTTATGCACTTAGTTCACAACTCATTTTTTCTTGGATTTCAGATGGTTCTCAGACTTGAACGGGCCGACTCCACGGGAGCTCGATCAAGCTTTTATCTTTCCTTTTAATACTACTATTAAGATTCCAGTATGCTATGATATTATGATGTTTGGGAAGATTCTATACCTAGTTGACCATTGTGTTTAATATCATATGCTAAATGGTTATTTTAACTACGTTATAAATATGGTATGTTTAATGTCGATGATGTAACCATCTGGACTTGGTCTGGACATCTAGGCTGGGTTTAGGGTACTACACATCTAATTTAAAAATACTCGATTTAAGAATCTGATTCAAAATTGAAGTTTTTGACGCCACTAGAATTTGGGTCATTGCATATTCATATTTGGAGCAGAGAACAATGTTGTGTTGGACAAAACCACAATGACATCTTCTTGAATACAATACCAATCGAAGACTCCTACGTGAACTTGTCTAACCTTTTTTAAAAATGACAGAACGTGGGATGAAGAAAAGATTAAATATGTTTTGGGAGAAGCTGCAAATCAAGACATCATTAGTAGATCCTTCTTAATTTGGTGGACAAGACAAACTAGTATTGAAGGACGACCCGATAGGCAAATTTTTAATCAAGGCAATACATAAATTCCTATGGGACCATTCAAACTTATCATCATCCTTGGAAGATTGGTACCAATTGTCTACCTATCAGAGAAAAGCTTAGAAATAAAAATATTCTACTCGAAACTTTTTCCTCTATGCAATAAGGGAATGGAAAACTTGAACATCTTGCAACAAGATGTTCTTTCACCAAAGCAATGCAGTGAAATAACGACAAGTTAAGAAGAGGCCCACCATCATTGAGGCTTAAAAGGCGTTCCCTCCCAAAGTTTTTGAAAATTTTAATTATACCTTTAAATTAAAAAATTAATGAGACCCTCAAAAATTTTAAAAATCCTCATTAAACTTTTGCAATTTTTTAGAAATTTCAATTATACTTTTATCTTTTTTTGTGTCAGTAGATTTTCACTAATCCTCTAAAATTTTTGAAAGCTTTAATTAGACCTACTAAAATATTTGAAAATTTTCATTAAAACCCTTAAAATTAAAAAAAAAAACTTTTAGCTACTCACATTTAATGTCAAGATCTGCGATTGAGATTAACAAATAAATGTATGGAGGACATTATCTGAGGAAAAAGAAGAGTAGATTGGAAACTTATCCCAACGAAGGAAGACGTAAAAAAATTGACACAAGAATTGGAAATTCCCAACCAAGAAGTGCACGATCCGAAAATGCAAAAGCAAGGGAGCTAGATTACTGGATTAGAGTGCAGCACAGGAGAACATATCCTTTAGCTGGTCTTAATATTGTTAAGGCTTTTGTTTTCTATGCATCCGTAATTTGCATTTGCCCCTCATCCCCCCAAAAAAGGAAAACGACAAGACTATTTTGGACCAACGTTAAAGACCCAACTCTTTGATTTTATCTGGCTTGTTTTGTATTGAAATTGTATTAAATATATAGAACATGAGAGATGGAGACTCAATTCCTGCAACAACAGCAAATAAAATGGGGTTTGGTTTCTGTTTTATGGCCTGTTTTCTCCACTCATGTCCTTTGCCTTTTTGTTCTTTCCACTTGTTTATTATAAATACATAAATCTACTATTGGAATATTATTTCAAGCATGTGAATCTTTTTTTCAAAAAAACAATTGCTGAAAAATGTTGAACTGTCTACCAAAAAGCATGTAATCTTTGGATTAAATATAATTCCAAAAAGCTTATTTAATGATAAAAATGTGAGAAATGAAAGTTTGGGCAAACAATTTTACTCTTATTTTTAATTTTAAGAAATATTAACCCAAAAACTACTTAAAATAAAAATCTATCTGGAAAAGCCACTATAACCAGAAATTATATGATAATAATCAAACTCAAGTCAATACTAATCAAATAATGGTTTAAATTAATGAAATTTTATGCACATGATAATTTTGTTTCCTGTTTGGCAATTTTCTAATATAGTAGTAACTTGCACGTGAAGATCGTTAAGCATTGAAATCTAACTTTAGAACTTTAATTTATACAGTTTTATTCATTAAAGAAACACTTCCTTTCCATGTTAATTTTCTGCCTCCAATTTGATGCATCTTTAGGAAAAAAAA
This sequence comes from Gossypium hirsutum, assembly GCF_007990345.1. Classification (NCBI taxonomy): domain Eukaryota; kingdom Viridiplantae; phylum Streptophyta; class Magnoliopsida; order Malvales; family Malvaceae; genus Gossypium; species Gossypium hirsutum. Next base: position 51,784,740 of record NC_053434.1, read on the forward strand.
AAAAAACTGTGGAGAGGCTGAGACAAAATAAGGTGTGCCGTCTCAGCATTTTTCATTGCTGGAAGTACCATGCCAGCTGTTTTGTTTTAACTTGAAGAATAAAAATAATATTAAAGCGTAAAAGCTCGAAACGAACATTAAAATATTATATGATGATATATACACTTAAGTCATTACCCAACAAATAATAAAAGAGGGGCGTTCATTTTTGAACAATTAAAGACAGACAAATAAAAATGCACGATTCTAACTTTGGTGGGGATTGCGGACCTGATAATTATTATGTATTTTGTTTCTTCGTATTAGACAAAATAAATAATTATGCCTTTGCTGTTGCATCAGTATTCTTCTTTTTATGTTGATCTCAATCTTCTAAAGCTGATACCATAGAATCCAGTCTAATTCCAATTAAACAAACAAAAATTTTCTTTTGAAGCATAAATCAAACCAAATTAACAAAAAGTAAATAATTACTAAAACCATAACACCATCCAATAACTACTGCAGTATATAAAAGAAATAACTTAGGCTTTCCTTACTTTGACACTTGTTCATTTTTTTTTCCGACATAATAATCCTCCTGGCCTTGGCTTCTAAACTTGTCTCAGCTTCAGATCCCAGCCCTCTTCAGGACTTTTGTGTAGCAATTAATGATACTAAACATGGTGGTGCGTTCTTTAATTCTTTGTTTTTCTTTGCGTAGTTTATATTTGCAATATATTCGTTTCGATTCTTAATAATAATTTTCTTTTCAGTTACGCAGTTTTTGTTATTCGCAAGTTTTGCAATGACCCAAAGCTTGCAAAAGCAGAAGACTTAAACCATTCGGGGACCAACAATGTGCAATCAAATTCTTATTAAATAAAATAAGAGATTGTTAGCAAGTTAAATTAAAGAAAATATATATTTTTTAGAAGATTTAGTATTTATTAGTATAATATATTTAACATTTATTAGCATAAGTTATTTGACCTACGAATTTAGCCTATAAATAAGCTCTTTTATAACATTAGGAAAAACACTCATTTAAATATTAGAATTCATAGTACTTTTTAATAATTTTGTGTTTATGTTTTGATGGTTCTTTAATTTTTGGGTTTAGTTTTTATCTCCATCTTTTGTACTCTCTGTTCTTTTGTTATTATAGTAAAATTATCTTTACCCATGATTTTTATCCTCTTTGGAGGAGTTTTTCCACGTAAATTTATGTGTTCAATTTCTCAATTTTTTCTGTTATTTTTACTTCTTCGTTACTTAATCAATTCGGTCCCAATAAGTGGTACCAGAGCTAGTTTAATTTTCATAGATCATCCCGTACAGAGAAGGTAGCAACAAAGTTTAACATTAAGAAGTTATATGATGTCATGGATTTCAATTTGTGGCATGTTCGAATTATGGGAATTCTCAACAACCCACGACACTGAAGTCTAACGAGGTGAGAAATACTGCAGGGGTAATTTTGTGTCTAGCACCAAATTAAATACACTCCAATGGCATTTTTTTCAAACTTTAGGGTTGTAACTTGGTTGCATTAAAGACACTTTTGATGTCAAACATAAAAGTTTCACATTTTATCATCTTTTTAGCTTCTCTTTTATTATATTTACCATTTTTAGGTTTAGAGTTCTTTCCTTTCTTAGCTTAGTTAGTTTATAGTTTCTTTAATTTTACTATAGCTTTAACTTTCTTGTAATTAGATACAAAAACTCTTCCTTATTTCTATTCAAGGAATCTAATAAATTTCAAATTTGTAAACCTGCAAAAGTGTAAAAATCTCAACTTTGGTTGTTCTTTCATCACCATTGATCCTGCTATCATCTTCCACAAAGACTCTATTAACAGTCACAAAGATGTCCTCAGCCTTCCTTTTTATGCTTTTTGTAACACCCCTAACCCACCTCCCTTGTCGGATTAGGGTCACGAAACATTTCTAAAAAAAAAATAGAACATTTAATTTCAATATAAGCAATTATGCAAGCTAACTATTATCATTCATTATTATACAAAAATTAGTACAGGCTTATTTAGTGTTCCCATTTCATTAGCTTGAACAACTGAGAATGAGAACTGCTATGCAATACTAAACATGGTTTTACACAAACTACCATCTTATCACAATTTATTTCCTCTTGAAAGTTAGAAGTTGGTTCACAGCAATAATATTCTGATTATTCACATTGGTTTATTAGATTATACTCTACCTACTATCATTGATGATATTAGTAGAATGATCTACTTTACCTAATTTAGGTTCGCTACTTCATTTAAAATCAGAGTAAAAATACTCTTACAGCCCTTAAAACAAATTTACGGGACCTTAAAAATAGTTTGAAAACAAATAGGTGCTAAATTGAAACAATTCAGAAAGTTTAGGGAAAATTTCAAAAATAACTTAAAAATAGGTGTCACACTGCCATGTGGTCAAGCCGTGTGGCATTCGATGTTGGGACACACGGCCATGTCCCAACCCTTGTATCTACCTGTGTAACTCATTGACTTGGGGCAGTCGGTCATGTCGTAGGCCATGTGCCAGACCATGTGAAACCTACACTTAAATTAACAAGACACACGACCTTGTGGCTAGGATGTGTGTGTCACACGGCCGTGTGATAGACCATATCTCAGGCCGTGTGTACCTAAATGTACCATCAAATGCAAGTTTACCAAAGAGTATTTACTTAGACATTAAGAAACTCATTTAGCAACCATTTAACCTTTTAAGATCACCATTAAATATGCTCAAAACATCCATCTTAAGTGCTTAACCAATGTACCCTCATTGGTACCACATTTTTATATTTTCAAACACATTAATATTAGATATCAACCATTCAAGCACTCATTCATATTGAATTATCATAATTGAGCTAATATTCTAGCTAATTAGGCTACCAAGTTTAAAGCTAAACATATGCAAAACATCAAGTTTAACTAACATACCAAGACATAACTTGAACTTCAACCATGTGAACATATAAATACCATTACACTTGGAACTCAAAGTATCATCACATTAACAAAAAAACCATCAACCAAAAGACCACCTAAGTACATGCCATAACAAAATAGAACATCACCACAACTTGAGAACGGGATCGTTGTTGGATGCTGAGTTGACGATACATTGAAAAGTACCTAACATGTGCACGGAAAAAAAAATCATGCACCGAGTATAACTTAGTGGTATTTTTATAATTTGAACAATTAAAACTTGATATAAATCATTAAGATGTAAAAATGCAAATAAATAATGTTATATAAAATATCATGTCAATAATACTAATTTACTCATTTGTTGTTCACATCCAACAAATGTTGCAAGTTCTAATACATGACAATAGCATTTAATATGGCATTTGATAAATAAATTCATACACTAGCATAATTTATCTACATTTCTAATTCATGAATTCATAGCTCATAATTTCACAATTTAGTCATTTTTCACTTCTAACTTAAAAATCTATCAATTTAATCTCTAAATGTAGCACGCCAAATAATTTTTTTCTGCTTCTATAAATTTTTGACACAACTGTGTATCTGCTTTAGTGGTTAAGTGTTCTAGGTGTGTGTGTGAAGCCTCAAGTTTAAGCCTTACTTTTAGCAAACTTTGTTATTTTTGGATCTAAGCCCTACCTTTGTTCTATGGGATTATATTAAATTATCTGTTAACCCATATCAAAATGAGCTTGCTGGTTCAAGTGGTAGGGGAACTGGGGTGTTAGAGGTCCTATGTTCGATTCCCTGCGTTAGCGAGGGTTTTATATTTTTGTTCTGTTATCTGATAGAGTTCCGGTTGAGCTGAAATTCTGAGGGCATTATCAGTAGTGGGTTAGTGGAGAAAATTAAGGGATTCTGGGAATATCCTTGTATTTTTTTATTATTTTCTTTTTTTTTATAAATTTCTCTTTTCTCTCTCTTCTAAAAATCCCCAAATCTCTCTGACTTTTTTTCCCTTTCGTCTCTCCTACATTGTTTTCACATTCAATCTTTGTTTCCCTTTTCTGTTGTTGTCATTTTCCTGATTCAATTGTTGCTTTTACGTTTCAAATTCTCCAATCGGATTGGTAAGTAAAAACTTGGTTTGTTAACGTTAAATTTTAATTTTTGGGCAATGTTAGAATAACCGATATTAGTGAGTAATCGATGAATTCTGTGAACGATTGTGTAGGTGAACGTGGTGAATCGGTGGTTTTCGCCTCAACTGTTTAACTTCCATATAGTCATTTTACGGTGGTAAGTGTGGAACATTGCTCGATTTAGTTGTTAATTTTGGTAAATCGTTTGCTTATAGGACTTTCAAGATTCTATTTTTAGATGTTGGTGGTCTTGAGAGCATTATTGCATTGAAATAGTACAAAGTGTGTACCTGAAACGCAAAAAATTAGGCTTCGACAAAAGCTGAAAAATTGTTCTGTCGATGCCACACGAGTACGTGGTCACCCATGTGCTAGGTCGTGTGTGGGAACACAGCCGTGTGATCGACGAAGGAATGGTCGTGCATAGCATACGGTCATGTGGTAGCTTAAGTGTGGCTAAGTGGGCTACATGGGCTAAACCAAGTTGGGTGTGTGGGCCACACAGGCGTGTAGGCCCAGACGGGCATGACGTATGGGCGTGTGGGTTCTTGGGCTAGGCCCATGTAACACCCCGAACCCGAATCCGACACCGGAGTCGAACACGAGGTGTTAACTGGCTTTAACCCCTTACAAAAATTTATTTTCCAGACACTGCCCCATCTGTGTACTAGTCGTTTTAAAATCATATCTTGAGTTTCAGAACTCGAAAATCAGTTTCGTAAATTTTTCCAGAAACTAGACTCATGTGCCCATCTATGTATTTTTTTCTAGAATTTTTGGTTGGGCCAATCAGTACAGTTTATTAGTCAAAGTTCCCCAAGTTGCAGGGATCGACTACACTGACCTTTGCCCATTACGACTGGGATATCTCCCTGCACGGGGCTTCAATACTGTTGCCGTTTGTTTCTATGGAAACTATACTCAGAGAGGAATCTGCACATATATGGTACGACCCCTAATTATCTCTGGTTAATTTATAATGAATTTCCAAAGTCGGAGCAGGGAATCCAGAAACCGTTCTGGCCCTGTCCCACTAAAATCAGATTATCTATTAATATACTGCCCATATGATCTTTTCGTTACTTCCTCATGAAAACAGACTCATCGAGCTTCGATTACGTAATTTATTCATCAATTAATTCCACTCCTACTATTTTTAGTGATTTTCAATCTCATGACACTGCTGCTGCCAGCATCTGTTACGAAAGTAACTAGGTCCATTTCATGCCTACCCTCGATCCAACTCAATCGAACATTCGTGCCATTTTCGCATGGCTTAAAGTTTACATGCCATAATTCAAACACAACGTACTAGCTTATACATGCCAAAATGATCTTCTAAGCACACTAAGAAGAAAGTACCAAAACTAGCTATCCGGTGTGATGACTTCGATGACGGCCCGACCCCGCAAAATTGATGAGTCCAAGCAACCTATAATGGGTGACAAGGAAACACCGGGTGAGTTTATAACTCAGTAAGTCATAAGCAATGCTCTACTATACATCAATAACATTATCACAAGAGGAACAAAATGGAATGAGACAATTTACTCCATCCATACCGAACCATGCCATAGTTCCTCCAACCTACCGATTCAATTTCATATCAATTCATGCATTCACAATTCATATACTCATCAATAGGACATTGAAGCATTTCATAAATCAATTTATTTCGTTACAATCAAACCACAAAACGGCCTTTCACCCATCCTACGATAAATTTTTATGTACGTGACTTCAAGTATAGTTGTCACATAGGTTCAACTTACCGAGCTCAACACCAAGTATACGCATAGCACATATTAGCCATGTACTCAAGACACTTACCCGATCCGCTGTCCGCGATCAACTCAATAGTGTCGCACACATAGTGTCCATAATGATTCACGAATGTATATTGAGCCTGCACACTCAGTGCTATATAATCAACTCGCACACTTAGTGCCACGTAATCAAATCGCACACTTAGTGCTACATAGTCAGACTCGCACACTTAGTGCCGCATGGTCAATTCGCACACTTAGTGCATCATATTCATTTCGCACACTTAGTGCAACATAGTCGAATCGCACACTTAGTGCTGTACAATTTAATCCCGCGCACTTAGCGCCAATCCCATGGTCATAAATGGTTATCCCGCACGTTTAGTGCCGAGATCAACAACTCATTACATCTTACCTCTTTTATTTCATTCAACAATTTCATCATCACATACGTACATGCATATATATGTACATTTATTCATTCCATTCAGCATCAATACATAACATTATGACCATTGAAATAATACCAACTACATGCTTAATGACTTACCTCGTGTTGGGTAAGACGGTTCCAACTCGGCTACTCGATAACCTTTTCTTTGCCTTTGCTCGATTCACCTCCTTTAACTCCTTGAGCTAAATCAATAATTTAACTAGTTTAATCACCTTGCTAAATATTTACAATCCAATTTCACATGTATATGTATGTTAGTATATTCGGCTAACAACCTCATGCAACTATCATGTCATCAAAAAAAATCTAATCACACATGCACATGCATTAGTAAGTTACCTTTGCTAATTTTAAACCCAACATCACACAAGCTCTCAAGAGATGGCCGAATGCCTCTTTGTTACCCAACTAATCATTCAACAATTCCATCCCCTTTACCACCCTTTTATGCCTAATTATTAAATCAAGATAAGGTCATCAACATGACTAACCATAGTCGAATGTGCAACATTAATCTATCACCTCTATCTCTTAAATACTATCAAGTTCATTTACTTCTAATTTCTTAAGTTCAACATCTTAATGCCCATTATAGCTACTCCCATAATCTACATTTAAAAAAAATCGGCAACACCCACATTCAACTATCTTAGCCGAATTCTCCTCCACACTTAGGCCAAAGTATGCACATTAAGCTTAATACAACTTTCATTATACCTTCCACCCTAAAACATAATTTATAAATCTTACCCTTCCTTCCATGTTTTGGTCAATTGTTCAAATTACCTCATAGCATGAACATTTTTTTTCAACTAATCTAGCATGCTCATTCGGCCTTAACAATGAACCTCTTCTCATACAAGGACAAAAATAAATCAAATGAACCTTCCATCTAAACCCCCTTTCTACCTTCTACTCATTCAATAATACATGAAACAACTACTAATTCTAGCACTTTGATACACGGTTTAGTGTCCAACCATCATAAAAGTTTGAATCCTTCTTAATATTGTCAAAATACATTCACAAATTGACTTAAACATATAAGAAGATTTAACTAACACTTCAAAACTTACCTCCTACTAGCAAGATGTAGTGCCGAATTGCCTAAAGGAGAATTTTCCTTTTTCTCTTCTTTGGTTTCGGTTTGGCAAGGTGGAGAAGAATATGAACACTCCTCTCCCCTTTTTCTCTTTTATTCCATTTTATTATAATTATTTTAAGTCATTTGTTAACTAAACAAAACATAATAAATTGAAATAAGTGGAGCACCATCATCCTTGGCCGGCCACCATCATCTTTTGGGCAATTTGACATGCAAAACCACTCTTTTTGGTACATGCACTAATAGACCATTTGAATTAGACTATCATATTTTTACAATGTCTCAAATTGATCCCAATTAATAATTTCTCATGCAATTGGTAAATTAGAGTGTCCATATATGTTCACACATAT